>NC_137327.1:33025468-33382968 GCF_965287045.1 Carcharhinus amblyrhynchos
ATGATTTAACCTGATGATCATCACACCTCAGATGAGGGGAAAGGTTAAGAAGACAGGCCTTCATGAATAACCCTTTGTTAGCTGAGGCATAGAATACAAGAGCAGGGAGGTCATGCTGGAATTGTATAAGATGCTGGGAAGGCCACAACAGGCGTACTGTGTGCAGTTACACTCACCACATTATAGGAAAATGTGATTGCATTGGAGAGGGTGCAGAGGAGATTTACCAGGGTCTGCCTGGGCTGGATGATCTAAGCAATGAGGAAAGATTATAGAGGCTGGGACTGATGTCCTAGGAACAGCGAAGGTTAAGAGCAGCATAGGTAGGAACGCACTTTTTCCGTTATGGAGAGGTCATTAAGCATGGGGCATAAGAGAATTAAGGAGAAACCTTTTCACCCAGAGGATGGTAGGAGTCTGCAATTCTCCATATGAAAGGGTGGTTAATTCAGAAATCTCGTAACTGAAGAAGTATTTAGGAATTCACTTACACTGCCATAACCTCCTATGGGTCAAGTGCTAGAAAAGGGATTAATGTAGCCAGATCTTCGTTGACTGGCATGGACATGATGGACCAAATGGCCTCCTTTGGTACTGTAAATGCCTATGAATCCAAGTACTGTATCAAAGTTTAACGTTGTGTCCGTAGATTTACTGTTAGTCTCTTATACCACTATAGTTCAACAACTCAATGAGCCAGTCCTTTAAATCACTTATCTCAGCAAGCCAATTATATTTAATAAGGATCAACAATTCCTGATTGAAAATAATTAATAACTTTGTGGTTCAGAAAAAGCAATATCAGGCAGCTACAAGTACACAATTTTCCTGAAGCCACAATCTGAGTTACTTTGCATATCATTAACAAGGATTTCATAACTTCCCATCAATATACATTCACTTCTACAGCAAAACCACATAGTTAGAATTACCAGCTGAGATCCAATACATTACATGCCTTCTAAAAAAAAGACAATTTCTTTTTGAATAGCACTCTTTCCATTTTCTGCCCTTTTCGTGTGTTCATTAAGTAGACAACTTGCTGCAATGGAACATTTTCATTGAAAGTTTCCTAATTTACAGTGAATGTAAGAGGAGTCCAGACATGTGAATTGAATACAAACACTGCAGGGCTTTGTTGCACAGGACACAGCAACAATACCTCCTCCAGCACTTTCATCCTCTAATCTGTTTGCAAGGATTAGGCCCCCATAATGAGGCCAGCAATTTTAATGCAAAATCCCCTTTCCCTAGTGGTACAAACCATAATCACTCAGTTGTTATTCCTTATAAAATCATTCCAGTGTGAAATGATTTCACTTGATCAATGAAATGAATATAATTATTAACCTATGGTAGTGTTACACACTGTAAAGGCCTAATTGGCAGTGGCAAAAAAAAAGCTTATGCTAAATTAGAATCTATTATAACCTGCTGCAGAAGAGCTGTGTCAACCCTGCAGCAGAGACAGTGTGTTCAACTGTTTCATTCCATTTTACAGAACATTCCTTTCTCAGATCACTCTGAAATCTTTATTATTGAGTGATGCAGTATCTGGATACTTTCAAGTGTCTAATGGCTGTACAAAAATAGGCAGAAATACCCAAGAGATATTTGAAAGTAAGTACATACAAAGGAATAGAAAAGTAAGAATAAATCTGACTTGACTGGCTTTCGGTATTTGAAATAGTGAAAGAATTAGAAGTGTGTTTCATAGTTGCCAACCATTCACTGTCGAAGTGAGAACATCTTTTTGCTCCTCTGTTTGAACAACTCACACATGTTTGAGATGGGTGCTGGAAGGGCACATGGGGAGTCTTTTAAAATCCACTCACAATGCTTCACAAATTAAAAAAAACTGAGATTCTATTTTCTTTATTTGTTCATGGGATGTGGGCATTGCTGGCTGGGCCAGCATTTATTGCCCATCCCGTCAACTACATTGCTGTGGGTCTGGGGTCACATGTAGGTTAGACCAGGTAAGGACAGCAGATTTCCTTCCCTAAAAGGACATTGATGAACCAGATGGGTTTTATGACAATCGACAATTGGTTCAAGGTCATCATCAGACTTTTAATTCCTGATTTTTGGTGAATTCCAATTTCACCATTTTCAGTGGTGGGATTCAAACCCAGGTCCCCAGAGCATTACCCTAGATCACTAGACCAATGACAATACCACTACACCACTGCAGAGAATGCAAAATCAAAGAGTTAATGCTAAGCCTACATAAATCCTTTAAGGCACAGTTAGAATACAATATCCAGCTCTGCGCATATTATTTTAGGAAGAGTACAAACATACAGTAATATTAAATAGGAAAAGACCAGCTGCTCTCAAACAGCCATGGTCCCATGTATCATCATACAGAACATCATCCCCAACCTCCACTCCCCGCTCCACCCAGACCATGCAATCCCATTGGAGAGGTAGACTTTCTTTTAAAAATCCATATCATTTAGGGAAAGAAAGATCTGGAAAATTACTCTTCACCCTCTTTAGACGATCAAAATTAGTCCAGGAGACTACATTGACTCTCATATTACAGGATATCTGCTTCTTACACAATATGATCTCCAGCCCACCCAGAATGAGTTTCATCTCTTCCTTGAATATGTACAACAAATTTGTGTTCATCACGTGGACTAGCCATGTCTACTATTCTCTGGAAAAGTAGCAGCCTAACATCCAGTCTAGGTCTACTCTTGGTAATTTACTAAGATCCCCTATTTTTCCTGACTTATCAAATTGAAATAATAATATGCTTAATTCTCAACCAATTTGCCAAAAGTCGAGTCTCAAGGCTGCAAGGCATTCCGGTGTACAGGGCACTGTTCAGTGCTTTTGAATCAACCAAGTTAAAATTAAAAAAAGTTTTCTCTATTAAATATGCAGCTCTTTCAAATGACAATTAATAAAATACATTTTAACAGATCAAAAAAAGGCTAATGCAATCAGGGATGTTTCACTCATTGCCAAGTGGCAGCCCAGTAGTTCCAATTGCTCCACAGAAAATAGTAATTATTGCCAGGAAATAAAGGCCAATGTGCTCACCTTCCTGGAATAACTTGAGTCACCTGGCTTAATTTCAATTAATAAAGTACAAAACAGCATACATAGTTCTGGAAAGCCCAGTTTTGAGTGGAATGCATGGAATGGAAAACTTAAGAGTTTTGAAAATGAAGTGTGATTTTGTAAAGTAATCCCTGTTTCACCACAATGTTCAACACCATCTTCTGCGCATATCCTATTGTACATTATCAATTCAACCCATCAAATGTGCTCAAGAACACAATCTCTTAAATTGCAAAAGTTTTAGGGAAGCCCAAATGAGACTCAGTGT
Organism: Carcharhinus amblyrhynchos; assembly: GCF_965287045.1. Classification (NCBI taxonomy): domain Eukaryota; kingdom Metazoa; phylum Chordata; class Chondrichthyes; order Carcharhiniformes; family Carcharhinidae; genus Carcharhinus; species Carcharhinus amblyrhynchos. The sequence continues at coordinate 33,028,812 of NC_137327.1, forward strand.
ACAATTCAATGTAATCTGATTGAAAATCATACACTTCAACATCATGGGCTTTTAAAACATGTCAGATGGATGCAATTACATAAATCTTCCATGATCAGTCATACAGATGCCTATACTTTACCACGAATGAGATGTGTTTGATACATCACTGAGGAATATGGAATTTACTCAGTAATTAACCTTTTTCCACACCCTGGAATACAGCCTAGTAAACCTGAGTTCACATGAAAATCAAATATTAATTGAAGAAACTACTCTAATGATTCAAGGGTTTAAACAGAATGACATAGGCAGGCATACAACTAATTAAATTCCAGGCACGATTCATCCAATGAGCCAATCGCAGCTGGAGTAGCAACAAACAATTACTGTAATTCTTTGAACTGAATAGAAAGGACCCAGGTTCCCCAAAAATTTTACCATGAGTTCACCTTAGCCAGGGAAAAGGTTCTCCACAGTTGCTCACAGCCCCTCAGACCTAAAGGGGAAAGATCAGCCTGAGTTCCACACTTTGGCTGGAATTTTCCAGCTGTTGATGCCTTGTTGCTGCTACTGCAACCATGAATGGACAATTTAATGCTCAGCCAAAGCTCTGTTTGTTGCAGCTGAATCAGACAATCCTGTTAGCGCGAATGGCCAGAAAATTCCAGCCTTTATTATCAAACAGTCCCTTCCACTGGAATATCAATGTTAGAATGAGGGGAGCATTGGAGACCAGGTGATTTGATTTGATTTATTATTGTCACATGTATTAACAGTGAAAGTTGTTTCTTGCGTGCTATACAGACAAAACATACCATTCATAGAGAACAAATGAGAGAGTGCAGAATGTAGTGTTACAGTCATAGGTAGCGTGTAGAGAAAGATCAATTTAATGCAAGATAAGTCCATTCAAAAGTCTGACAGCCGTAGGGAAGAAACTGTTGGTTGGTATGTGACCTCAGACTTTCATATCTTTTTCCTGAAAGAAGGAGGTGGGAGAGAAGATGGCCGGGATGCATGGGTCCTTAATTATGCTGGCTGCTTTGCCGAGGCAGCAGAAAGTGTAGACAAGAGTCAATGGATGGGAGGCTGCATGAAGAATCTTTGAAGTGAAACCCGAGCCTAGGGTGAGTAGTTTGTCCATTTTTAATGCAATGATTGATTAGGATCTGGAGTATATCCTGACTTGATGGTGGAAACAGATTCAAAAGTGGTTTTCAGAAGGTACTTAGAGAAATTACAGTGGTATTGGGGAAAAGCTAGGAAGTGGGATTAAGTGAATTGCTCTTCATAATAGCTGATGCAAATCCAGTGGGCTGAATAGCCTCCTTCTGGTTCTACTATCTTATGATTATAATTAATCCAAGTAGCTTCTAGCTAGAAAAACAAAAAATAATTTGTATTTGTACCAAATTGCCACTGTAGAGAGACCCCTGCTGGAAATTATGCATACATGGCCCTCTAAGAAAAGCAGCAGCTTACTTATGGGGGAAATTTTACACCTCATTTGCCATGAACACAAAATTAAAGTTTATTTATTAGTGTCACAAGTAGGCCTACATTAACACTGCAATGAAGTTATTGTGAAAATCCCTTAATTGTCACACTCCAGTGTACACTAAGGGAGAATTTAGCATGGCCAATCCACCTAACCAGCATGTCTTTCAGACTGTGGGAGGAAACCCATGCAGACATGGGAAGAACTTGCAGACTCCACAAAGACAGTGACCAAAAACCAGGAATCGAACCTGGGTCCCTGATGTTGTGAGGCAGCAGTACTAATCACTGTGCCACCATGCTGCTCGAAATCTCCCAAGATTTGGAAAATTAGATCCTCACCAGCAAGATTTTGCCTCACGATTTTACCCACACCTCACCAGTGATACCACAAGGTTCCCATAATTAGGGAGAGTCCCCTTATGTGCACAAGGAGTTCACCCCTGTTGCTTACATGGAGGATATTTCCTTAATGGCGAGGGAGTGGGGCCTTGTCCCGTATGTGTGTTGGGGGAAGTATATCCTTAATGGGTGATCCAAGCTCTGTGGAGACAACGTTGCCAGCTTCATCAAGCCCTGGCATCAGAGACACCTGTACCATGTTTTTCCTCCAAGTGCTGCAGTATCTGGTGAGCAGGGTCAGCTGTACTGCCAGGGCGCTGCACGCTGGTTTTCTCGCTAGAGCCACCCCTTGGAAAGATAAAAACAAACCAAACAATTTTGCCTATGATGCCCCACAATTGAATCCATTGTGGACATAAGACATTGAGAATCCGATTTAAATTGTGTGGGGCTCAAGCAGAGATGATTAAAGTTAAAGTTAAAGTTAATTTATTAGTCACAAGTAAGGCTTACATGAGCACTGCAACGAAATTATTGTGAAATTCCCCTAGTCACCACACTCCAATGGCTGTTTGGGTTGATGCACCTAACCAGCACATCTTTCAATGAAGGGTTGGGTTGGGGGAATTTTACTCTGAACTAAAACCTGGGTCTTTTGACTCAGAGGAAGGAGCTCTACCACTGAGCCAAGACTGACACTGAATAGTTGCAAAAAAGTTGATGATCAGGTGAAACTGATCCACAGAAGGACTGCACTTCGAGCTAAATGAATTTATTTTATTCCACATTTTATATTCTCATCTGATAATATTAAACTATTCCAGGAACAAAACAAACATGTGTCACTGTACTCTCAAATGTTCATCTGCACAAAGAACTAATGCACTCTTCCCACTAAAATTATAAGTTTGAGAATCACAAAAATCAGCTTTGAAATGCAACTTGATCAAAGTTCATAATGACCTCTGTGTAGCTTTCAGGTAAAACACAAATTAATATAGTCTTAACCATAAATATAAAACATGGGCCAGATAAGTGCAATATTTTTAACAATATATGAAGCATGTGACACCATCTGGTGATGTCCTATTGCAACTAACAGTGGCACAGTAGTAGTACTGCTGCCTCAGGGACCTGGCTTCAATTCCCAGCTTGGGTCACTGTCAGTGCGAAGTGTGCACATTCTCCCCATGTCTGTGTTGATCTCCTCCAGGTGCTGCGGTTTCTTCCCACACTCTGAAGGAAGTGCTGTTTAGGTGCATTGGCCATGCTAAATCCTCCTCAGTGTACCCAAACAGGCACTGGAGTGTGGTGACTAGGGGCTTTTCACAGTAACTTCATTGCTATGTTAATGTAAGCCTACTTATGACACTAATAAATAAACTTAAACTATTACATCACCACAGTCCCATAACGTATCTACTTATTTCACTAATAATATACCTTCCTATGATACAAGTATGACAAGTAGGAACTGAAAGTGATTCACAAGTCAGCAAAAGGAGATTCCCATATCAGTGCTCTTGCAAATAGTCTAATGATGCCACGCTCACTTACATTATACGTAAATGTTATCTATTTATTACATGAAAATATCTCCAAAAATTCACAGACCACATGTAAAATCATTCTGGGATTTTGCTAAAAAGATGTCAAATTATACATTTAAAACATATAATTTATACTGAAAATTGGGAATGGAACAAGGTTTATGAAACTTAACACTTTTATTGTTGTATTTTATGATCATTATTTGCAGTGTTTAGACTAATTACAAAGACCAGAATAGATAATACCTGTATGCAATCAATGTCATAAATAAGGTGAAATGCAGAATGAAACTTGCATTTGGATCAGGAATTAATCATTTCTAGTCCTTCCAAATACACCACAGGAACTGTTTCATTCCCTTCCCTGGCATAACCTGCTCGTTTGTTGAAGTTGATTGGTAAACCAAGTGTTGCACACATTTTCCCCTGCTTTTTGAACAATACGTTGATCTATATGTCACTCCTTTGTTCAACATAACAATTATTTCTATACAAACAAAATATCTGAGATTGGAATTTAAAGAAAGAACTGTCTTCTTCCACTTTGGTGTACACATTTAAGCCACCACTTGTCCACAAGCATCACCGCAAAAAGTTTTGCTGTAAGAAATGGTCATCTGGCAATTCAGCAGGGTAGAGGAGTCTGATAAAATGGTGGTTCAGGCATCCACAATAATGCTGCAAAATGTCACAGTATGAGATCCATTTTGGTGAAACAACTGTGCAAGAGTTGAGTCCTGAGTTGTGGTTGTATTTCACTTTAGCGTAGTTTGTCAAAGAATTAATTTTTGATTGATTATTTTTCTGTTTATTTCTGCCAACGCCACTGAAAATACAAAGGCCCTTTCATCTGAAAGACTGGCATATACATCACCTTCTTTTTCTTGTCTTTCTGCAAAAGAAAAAAAATACAGTAAATAATGATCAAGTCCAAAGGAATGCAGTTTTTTTCCAACAATCTAAATCTTACATTATCAACTTCATCTAACCCCACCCTTCAAAAAAAAAGAAATGGTGCGGAATCACATTATTAATAACCAGATTGCCAGAGCTCAAAGCACTTCCATCAACTATGTGGGGGAGGAAAGAAGGCCAATTGTGAATTCAATCAGTGTGGGAAACTTCCTAAATAATTGCTCTCTTTCTTTTCCATCTGTAACTGAAAAAAAGTTCTCTGGTTTCATTAAAAGGAAATAAAAAAAACAAAAAAACCTGGGCTAGTATGTGGTTAGGATTATACATTCCCCTGGCACTGCTCAAGGAAAAACAATACTTTTATGCAGCATTACACAACTCAAGGGTTTGCACATTCATTAATAGTGGTGGAATTCTGGGCTTCAATTTTTGTTTGAGTATGATGTTTCCTTTATACTCCAGTTACAAAATTGTACTCAAGAATCAGTATTAAAGAATGACTAATGTTTGGCAACATCAGGCCTAGATGTTTTCCATTCTAATCGCATCTTTATAAATGTTACTAAAAACAGCTGAACCTTTTTAGAAATTCATGTGAAAACCAAACATTTTTAGACAGAAAACATGCAATTGCATGTCATGAATATATACCAAAAATAAAACCACCAATTCTATTTTAGGATTTATTAACATTTTTAACTATTTGACGTATGACTTTAGCGTGATATTTTTGCCGGGCAAGCCAAAAGGAGATGGCTCACTGTTACATTATGCAAAAATACCCGCTGGATGTCAGAACAGTGATTCAGACAAAATGGGGGGCAAACATATTTAGAAAGTTTATATCCCAGATGTGAAAATATACACACGTGCAGTTCCCTTTTGGGGGGGGGGGGGGGGGAATGACACTGTATTCATGCTAATTTATGTAGTATACAATGAAATTAATGACAAAAAAGTTAATATTGACGACAGGGTGCTGGAGATATTGATGATATTTGACTATTCATCAGCACTTCCCAAAGAATTCCAAAGATCCATTACTTTTACAGAGCTTCTCAACAACATTCCTATGGATTTTTCGTCAGTTACTGCTTGGCCCAGTGGTTACGTATTCAAATTGTTTTATAGTAATGAGAAGTGTATATCTTTTACTGCAAATCTGTTTTGCAATTTTAAAAAAAGATACAGACATACACCTGTAATTCTCCACACAACGGATCAGTGAGCGTCACCAAGCAGAGACCAAGTGTTTCTCCACAGAGATAGAGAGAAGAAAGGTGAATGGCTGCAGAGTCATCATGGGCCCTTTCACAAAAGGAAAAGTGTTGTCACAAAGTTTGGATTTTTACAAACCACTTATTAGTGGAAAAAGGAAGCCAAATGTAATTAGTACACATTAATTTCTATAAACACAGTTTGGAAGAATGGAAAACAAAATGAAGGACATTAAGCGTTTTCAAAATTTCCAACTCACTTGGTCTTCATTTTTGTTGGAGGTGAAAAACATTAAAAACTGAAATGCATCACAGTCATTTTCACAAGAAACTTGAAGAGATTAGTTATTAATAACGATGGCTTCCATACAAAGCAGTTGAACTGCCAGCACATTTTCAGCAGTTTTCACTGATACAAGTGCAACTCAATATTTATTTTGGCAAAACACACGGGGCAGTCTCGGAATTAGTAGAAAATTCTGATAAACAAAAAGTGGCTTTTGCCAGTCTTTCAGATTAGATAACTTTTACATCCAATTCTCATCACTGCATATTTATTAATTATGAAAAGAGTTACACTGAACCCCCTGAATTACCAACACAGAAACTTAACAGAACAATGATCCAATGATTTAATTCCCAGTTGGCCAGCCTTTATAAGGGAAACAAAAACATGTTATAATTGGCCTCAAAATTCTAGTGATAGATACAAAGAAAATATCAGCCAAGGCTCTCGCTCATTATTACTATCCAATGATACTATCCTGATGGAAATTGCATTTCTGTGGGCATCTCAAGACAGATCAGCTCACCTCTGATTTTTCCCACCTTACCTACTCAAATTACCTGCTGGCACTTAATTCCCAGGCCCATTAATGAATGATAATGATACTGGGATGCAACTGCTTCATGCACATACAATCCAACAACTTCAGAAAATAACAGCTAAACAAGGAAAAGGTTAAACAACACTACTCACAAAAGGGGGAAAAAAATCCCCCCCTCCCACCCATCCTCTAACACTGCTCCCTGAGCTGCTGTCTCACAATTCCTACAGCAACACAGGTTTTCACACAACTGATTCTTTATGAGAGACTGGCAGAACCTGGTGAGATTTTCTTTAAAGCCCCTCTCCTCCCCTAACCAAGACCAATTGTAGCATGTCCACACATATCCAACAGTAGAGAATTGAACTGTCTGCAAACTTCAACACCTCCCATCACACCCAGAATCACAAGTATTTTCACCTTTCTCATCATCGTGTTTTTTGCTAGGGGTGGTCTTGGGTCGCCCTCGTCGCCGCCGACTCTGCTCAGATTGACTGTCTGATCTGGGACGTTTCCTGTTTTCCAAATCTTTGGTAAGTGGAGAATTTGCTTTCTCTCGCCGTGCCCTTTCTGTTCTCCTTCTCTTAGCTGCTGCTTTGTTATCTATCACAAAATAAAGGTTTGTTAAATCCTATCAGACCCGTTGTATAGCAAATAATCTAACGTTTACATTCCATTAAAATGAAGCATGTAAGGTGACATTCAGTCACATAATAGCTTCAAGTCCTTTCCAAAACCAAAGCTGCCCTGTTACGATCAGTCTTGAATTCAGATGCCATCTCTGCCTATAGCATGTAAACACAACCATGGTGGCAGCAATAATTATTTGAAGCTAGTTGCTAATGCAGCAAATTCCCTTTAGAATTTCAGAATTTGGTTTCAAATTTCAAACGCTAGATTAGAATCTCACTTACCATAATCTTGTTAAAAATAGGACTATAAAAGGAAGTAAAGGAACAGAAGATGATATAATTATTTAAACCACACAGATTTTTGGCCCATTCCCAAAAAATCCAAATTTGAAGTGATTGATTAATGCTGCCAATCCTGCCCTTTTGCATGACATATTTACTAGAGCAGTGTTACTACAGTAATTTAAAAATACATTTGATAATCTATATATCTTAAAATCTTACAGCCATGTATATCTCCTGCCATACTTCCATTATAGATGCCTTTACTTACATATGTAATGGATACTGCCTTTATAAACTTGTCACACTGTAAACGTCACCTCTCCTCGATGAGAAGCACCAACACTGGCAGGAGGTTGTAATTACATGTCAAGCTACATAGCTCCATCATATGATGTGGACACAAATTTAAAATGCAAATTTTAAAAATAATCCATGATGCAATAACATCTGCACACCCTGATCTAGTTATCTTGTCTTCTAACCTCACCTGAAGAACGCACATAAGTCTTGTCTTGTGCTATGCCTTGAGAGCTCAACTCCTGCACAAAAATAATTTCAACTTCCCAGGAGTGCATCAATGCTCACATCATAATTCAGCAATGTTTACAAAGGTATGCAACTGAATGGTGGTGCATGACAGATTAAAAAAAGAACTAAACAGCCACCATTTGAAGTTTGGAATAACTGCAACATTCAAGGAACTGCATTGTAAAGATCCTAATAAGAAAGGATTCCAGTAAAAATACTACTGCTCAAGAGAGTTGTGCAGTGTCCTAGGTTTTTAAATACTAAACAAGTTGCATTTAGCAATCAACGTGAATTAGGTCATCCAAGTAAACAACTCCAAAAAGAATTGCATGTGTCATTGTTTATAGTTCTCGAAGGACCACCTGAAGGCAGCAACATTCTGCTCCAAAAAAGTGAACAATACAAAGGGCAGGTTACTCCAGAATTTAGTGTTATCTACATTGTGTTCAATTGACATAAATGCTAAATAGATAAACACCATAAGTGTCTGCTTGTGCTTTTGCAAATAGAGACAATCAACCCAATAATAATCTACAGGTAGCCAATGGCAGTTTAAAAGGTGTGTATGTCATATTTTATGGCACTTAATGAGACTAATCCTAATACCGTGATAACATTACATTGCTGCTCACTAATAATAGGTAAACAGGCATACCTCTATCTTCAAGTAAAGATATTTGAGAAAGGATGGCAAATATATTGAAGAATGGGACTCAAAAGAAAAAGAAGCAGCCAAGACCATTTTGAGAATAAGGCTGTGAAAATGAGACCCCAGGAACCACCACATTATCTTTCGTGTTTAAACCAAAGGCAGGACCAAACATCCATCCTTCCAGTTCACCATAAGTAATTAATCCTAATGAGTTTGAAGCACTGGGACCTTCTGACACAGTTTTAATAAATAGTAAGGCCTTCGGTAGTAGGTCATATATGAAGCAATTGGACATGTAGAGATCACTAATAACTCAGTAAACACTAGCGCTTTCTGTCATATCATGTTACCATTCAAGTATTTACCAAAAGTCATTGGATGATTTTCATTATGATGTCATCCCAATATATAGGGACACCATCAGAGGCTACCAAACCAAATAACATTAAACATACATCCTTCTGAACCCAGTAATGAAAGAATGAAAATCATCAACCCAAAAATCATCCTTTGTATCTTTCTGATCAAAGAGATATCAGTTATGTAGCTTTTGGCAACCTTAGCCATCCTGCAGCTAAAATCTTCATTCGTGCCTATGTCACCTGATGACTTATTAATGTGAAGTACCTAGACTGGCCTTCCATCCTTCAGATACAAGATAAGAGTAGCAACATAATGGTGAATGTACATTAAACCGTTGCAAGGCCATTCAAGCATGGTCATGACACAGGAGCACTTCCAGAGGAGGAAAAGGATGTAATGAGTAATAACTGAATTTCTTCACCCTCTTTCACTTACTAGCATTGAAATTTGGTAATGAGGCAGAAGAGAAACAGAGGCAGAAAAGCAGTGAGAGAGGAGAAAGCACAGGTATACTAGGATAAAGACTAAGATGAGAAAAGTACAAATATGAATTAAGATTTGAAAAATTAAAGCTATTTTTGTTAGAAGAGGCAGGTAAATAAATGTATTTAGAGGTATGAAGGGACAGGACAGAGTAACCAAAGTTGTTTCCAGTAATTGAGAGGGATCTATAATAAAGGCAGATGAATCTGAGGTGAGAGATTTAAGGGCAAGAACAGAGTTTTTTTCTTTTACAGAGGATAGTGAAATGAGAGAACGCACTGCTAGTCTTAATAACTGAAGTTGAGACATGCTCAACTAGTAAGGTACATAGGTAGCTGAGGGAAAGAAGAATGAGTGGAGACACAAGGTAAGGATTACTGCCCGCATGGAAGATGAGAAACAGGGGCTGGTTGGGTCAAAAGGCTTATTTTATTCTATCCTTTTTTTCAGTCCTTAAATTAAACTAAATGTTTATTTAAATTTGTTGCACTGATTAACAGACAAAAGTGCTGCATTGGTCTTCCACTACCATCTTTAACCATTTACTTTTACATCTGGTGCTTACTGTATGCAACAGAATAGTGTACCATCTATAAGATACTTGGTGAGTTCCTTAAGTGTATCTCTAGATAGCACCTTCCAAATCCATGACCTCTACCACCTATCAAGGGCAACTGATACATGGGCATCCCACCACCTGAAAGTTTCACTCCAATTCACTCACCATCCTAACTTGAAAATATATTGCCACTCTTTCACTATCACTGAGTCAAAACCCTGGATTCTTTCCCTAACAGCACTGTTAGTGTACTTACACAATGTGGATATGCCGGCGTTGGAATGGGGTAAGAAGTCTCACAACACCAGGTTAAAGTCCATCAGGTTTATTTGGTAGCATAAGCCACAAGCTTTGGGAGCACTGCCCCTTCACCTAATGAAGGGGCAGTGCTCTGAAAGCTTGGGAGCACTGCCCCTCCACCTAATGAAAGGGCAGTGCTCTGAAAGCTTGTGGCTTGTGCTACCAAATAAATCTGTTGGACTTTAACCTGGCGTTGTGAGACTTCTTACTGAGTGTACTTACACCTCAGGGACTGTAGCAGTTCAAGGCAGTAGATCACTCAAGAGCAATTAGCAGCGGGGGGGCGGGGCTGTAATGAATGCTGGCCTAGCCAGTGAAGCCCACATCCCATAAATGGATAAGAGCATTACAAAGTACAGAGGTAGGGGTGAAAATGGGTCTCCACTAGCGCCAGGCCAAGGCAAATTGGAACAATTACATTCTGACGTGTAGCTGATCAGTCTTGCATACCACCTGCCTTACTTTCCATTCATGACTAGAGATAAGGAGAATTAACATGACTGAACTGATGAGGGAAAGAAAATGCAAGCATAACTGAATGAAAAAGTGAGAGACAGACTGCATCAGTGAATGCAAGATGCGGCACTTTGTTCTGGAGAATATTATTTACTTTTATGGTGGAGCTCATCTGGTTTGGAACTGAAAATTACCAGTTCTTCACAATTTGCAAAGTTACATGATTGGGCAACAAAAGCCGAGTAAGCATGATTTAAAAGAATTAGCATTTCTGGTTGTAAAGAAACGAGCCATTTGAAGCACTTCCATCTCAGTAAAAGAACAATACATACCACATCATATGACATCATTTTAATACAGGGCATCACCAAATTTACAACACTGTAGGAGATCCATTATTATTTTTTCAGAACAAGTGTGCATACAGCATACTGCTAACATACTTTACAATAACCGATACAAAATCCTGGTGCGAGCTCAGTGCTGAACACATTGACTTGCAAGTGAAACCTTCGAACATTTCAAAACTTAATATTCCCTGGTAATAATAACTTGCATCTTTAACATAAAACATAAACAATCACCCAGAGCAAAATCAGACACTAATCTAAAGGAGATATTAAGTCAGTCTAAAAATCTGGTCAACAGGTAAATTTAAAGAAGATCTTAAAAGAACAGGAAGAAGATGGAGGAGAGGAAATTTTCAGGAAATATTCCAGAATGTAGTATCTCGCTGACTAAAGATATGGATTCCAATATTGAGACAATAGGATGGAATGCACGAGTTTAGAGTTGGAGGAATGAAAAATTCTCAAATGACTGTAGGGCTGAAGTCATTTTATAGAGATAGTGAGGGGCGATTTATTTGAAGAGATTTAAACATCAGGACAAGAATTTAAGTTGGCAAAGTTTAGCACCCAGAAGAAATTAGGTCAGCGTACACCAGATTGATGAACAAGGAAGATCTGGCACAAGATAGAAAACAGGAAGCAGAGTTTTGGATTTGCCGTAGCTTTGGAGGGTGAAACATGGCAGTCCATTAGCAGATTGAAATAGCTGAGTCTGGAGATGAAAAAGCATGAATGTTGGCTTCGACAGCAGAGGCAGGATTGGGGTCTTTGTGACAGAGAAAACGTAGTTCATGACTAAAAACAAGGCAAGTTCGCAAACAGTTTGAGGTAGTAGCCAATGTGAGAGGTGAAATATGTGGCAAGGATTCGGAGACTATAGTGAAAGCCAATGGCGATGGTTTTGATCCTTCTGATGTTTGGCTTGAGGAAACAGTGTCTGATCCAGGCCTGGATATTGAATAAGTAGTCTGAAAGCAGAGGCAGTGAAGCAGTTGAAAGAGGTCATGGAGACAGAGATAGGTATTGTCAGTGCATATGTACAAGCTCACTCATTGTGTTTGATGTTGCCAAGGAACAACTTGTAGATGGGCACCAAAGGGTGAACGATCAAGATTGTGCTTATTTAATAATCACACTTTCGTTACTTTAAATGTCCTTTGGTAGGAGAACACATTCATTACATGCTATATTACTCACACAATTATGGTACAAATCATCAATTAGCCATAAGCAGCAGTACGAGAATTCCAGTAGTATGGTAGCTGGTGATGCAAGATGATCATATAATGACTGGGCTTTTCTGAACTGCACTTCAAACTCTCAGCTGGGAACTGACATATATGGTGCAGTTTCCTAATCAAACAATAACTAAAACTTAAATGTTCATTTAGTTCACAATTAGACTCAGGAACATTAAGGGAGGATAACTGCACCTTACCAGAAGGGCACATTGTGCTTTGATCAAACCTTTACTAAAGGGGTTTTTGTCTCCTTGTTAGAAGTCAATGTGTAATCGAAGGACAGAGGGATGATAAATTTGTGCAGCTCACTCATTCCTATGCTTCCATAACCCCGCCTGGTTATTCAGCTCAGCAGACTGACAAGTTTAAAATCAGCATTTACCTAAATTAGGTGGCGGGGATTTCTCAGACTGTTTCGCATTCAGTAGTCTTCTACTTATAAAAATGAATCCACAGGGGCAGGACTTACAGGCAACGGGAATCTGAAAAATTAAAGAGTTGAAATTAGATGACGTTGTTCTGCAGTCCAAGGCAGTAAACAGTTTAATCACAAGGATAGGACCACGTTCACGTATGTGGACGTTTCATTTTCCTTTTCATGCAACCTGATTTGAAAAAAACCGCTCAACAATTCCTGTACTTTTTAATAGCTAACTCATTAAAAAGATTACGATATAACCGATTCATTTTTGTTAAAAAAAAGGCAATTTCCAACGATAGAAAGATTATATACTGGGCAAGGCAGTTTGCCAAGAATGCAGTCTTTTGCATTTTCCTTTTGATGACGGGCTGACATCTCTTTACGCAAATGTTTCTAAGAATTGGCGTCCTTCCTACATTAAAACAATTACTGCAGGGCGCCGACATAATCTAAAACTACATTAACACCACCGAACTCATTAGACTTAAATCGACAGGATCGTGAATACAAGACAGCGGCACAATTTAAACTCAAACGCTCTTTCTCTGTATACATATATGTGTATTTGGAAAGTCTGGGCTTAAACCTATGAATGTCTCCGTTGTGATTAAGCCTTTTGGCAACTCGTCAGCACTTTAGCCGTATTGATGTTTAAGAGAAACTGCCTGCACTGGATATGCCACGATAGTAAAGATTAAATTCAATGTGGAAGAAAGTCTGAAAATACCTCATGTCTCCCCCCCCCTCAATTCAAAGTTTATTTACGGCTCCGCGACTTAGGCTATTTATCAACGTGGAAGTAATATGTAATTTTGCAAATCTGGTATTCGGCTGACGCCGAAACATTTTAATCACTTTCAGATGAAAGACGTTTGCTCATGGCTGAATCACTTCCAGCTCAAATGCCATCCTTTTATTGTCTTACATTTTCCACATAGAATACGTGACCATATAAAAACGGAGGGGGGGGGAAAGAGAAAAAGAAGCTAATATTATGCAATATTCCCCATGCCTAAAGCTTGCTTAAGATCCAATAGCAATCCAAGGTGTAGATTTTTTTAAAAAAATTAAAATTAAAACTAATTCGTGTCAGCAGCGAGGCCACAAGGCAAAAAAAAAATCGAAAATGTGAGGCCGGTGTTTCTGAAGGATGCTTCAAAATTAAAAGAGACAACCTCAATAATGCAAGCCTCGCACAAAGAAAGCCTGGAATCCTGAGCGATAAACGCGAACTGAATGAGAAACATATCCAAATGTTTCCCGGTCTGAGCTATCCCACCTGTTGGTCGCATTCCGGACATGCTTTCGTTGCCATTTTTGTAACTTTCTTGGCCTTATTTGTAGCCATTTTCGGGCTCTGACGGCGGGCTGGGATCCACCGGGGCTGTCCGCGATAAAAACTTCCACTGGAACTTCATTACAACTCCACAGTAACAATGTATCCGGCTGCCATGGCCCGCCAGCCCAGCACCAGCAGCGGCGGCCCGCCCCACAGCGCGCTCCAGCACGCAGCGCCGCCCCCGGGGCCGCCAGCACGCGCGCGCGTCCCGTCCCCGCCTCCGCACCCGCGCGCGCACACATCCTATCCCAGACCCGGAAACCTCTTGCAGCACCTTCTGTTTCACTGAGACCCGCTGCGTTATCTCTCCAGTTTGCAGGATGAGAGGTTAATTCTAATTGTGTGTAACATGCTCAGATTAAAACCCTGAAAAAGAGCCACACAGACTCGCAACCTTCACCTGAACATGATTTGATTGATTACTGTCACTGGGATACTGAGATTTATTCATTGGTGAGACCGTGGGCGACACTGGCTGGCCAGCATTTATTGCCCAATTGACCAAGGGCAGTTGAGCATCCTTCAGAAACACTGGCCTCACATTTTTGATTTTTGTTTTGCCTTGTGGCCTCGCTGCTGACACGAATTAGTTTTTTTTAAAATCTACACCTCGGATTGCTATTGGATCTTTAGCAAGCTTTAGGCATGGGGAATATTGCATAATATTAGCTGTGGCTCTGGAGTTATTTGTAGGCCAGATCAGATAAAGACAGATTTCCTTCCTAAAGGATGTGAGTGAACCAGATAGGTTTTTCCCGACAATCGATAATGGTTTCATGGTCATCAGTAGATTCTTACTTCCAAACATTTTTTATTGAATTCCACCATCAGCTGTGCTGGGATTCCAACCTGGGTTCCCAGAACATTAGCTGAGTTTCTAGATTAATAGTTGAGTGACAATACCACTAGGCCATTGCCTTCCCTTAAAATATGATTTGAATATGAGTTGATTTATTATTGTCACATGTATTGGAGTACAGTGAGAAGTATTGTTTCTTGCACACTATACAGATAAAACATATCATTTATAGAGTACACAGGAGAGAAGGAAAGGAGAATGCAGGGCAGGATTTTCCAGTGGCGCTCGCCCCAAAACCGGAAATTCCCACCTGAGGTCCCCCCACCCCTCCCCCACCCCCACCACCCCGGCCTGCTACGATTCCAATGGCAGGCGGGACAGGAAAATTCTGATCATAGTCAGTTATAGTTGTATCTATGGTGTAGAGAAAGATCAGCTTAATATAAGATTGTCCATTCAAAAATCTGATGGCAGCAAGGAACAAGCTGTTCTTGAGTCGATTGCTACATGATCTCAGACTTTCATATCTTTTTCTTGATGAAGAAGGTGGAAGAGGGTACGTCTGGGGTGCGTAGGGTCCTTGATTACTTTGTTTCCCTCTCTGCTGATGCTGCCAGATCTGCTGAGTTTTCCAAGTATTTTCTGTTTTTATTATGTATAATAAGTGTATATGTATACACTTACATATAATACATATATTATACTTACGTATAATATGTATACATATTATGTATAATATGTATAATTGGAGTTTAATGCGGAGAAGTGTGAGATAATTCACTTTGGTAGGAATAACAGATGTGTTGAGTATAGGGCTAACGGGAGGACTTTGAATAGTGTGGATGAACAGAGGGATCTAGGTGTATGTGTACATAGATCCCTGAAAGTTGGGAATCAAGTAGATAGGGTTGTTAAGAAGGCATACGGTGTCTTGGCGTTTATTGGTAGGGGGATTGAATTTAGGAGTCGCAGCGTCATGTTGCAACTGTACACAACTCTGGTGCGGCCGCACTTGGAGTACTGTGTGCAGCTCTGGTCCCCACATTACAGGAAGGACGTGGAGGCTTTGGAGACGGTGCAGAGGAGGTTTACCAGGATGTTGCCTGGTATGGAGGGGAGGTCCTATGAGGAGAGACTGAGGGATTTGGGGTTGTTTTCGCTGGAAAGAAGGCAGCTAAGAGGGGATCTTATTGAAACATATAAGATGATTAGAGGTTTAGATAGGGTGGACAGTGATAGCCTTTTTCCTCGGATGGAGAAAGCTAGCACGAGGGGGCATGGCTTTAAATTAAGGGGGGGTAGTTATAGGACGGATGTCAGAGGTAGGTTCTTTACCCAGAGGGTGGTGAGGGATTGGAATGCCCTGCCTGCTGCGGTTGTAAATGCGCCTAGTTTGGGGGCGTTTAAGAGATCCGTGGATAGGTTTATGGATGAAAAGGGATTGGTTTAGGTTAGTGGGTCATTGTTTTTTAACTGGTCGGCGCAACATCGTGGGCCGAAGGGCCTGTTCTGCGCTGTAATGTTCTATGTTCTATGTTCTAATATGCTAATGTAAGATGCCACATATTATCATATTACACGTATTAGATTTGCCCCCTTTTTGCTACATCTTCTTTCAAGTGTCTGATTCTATCTATTGTACTGCAGTATTCTGCTGTATAGGTATTGCATTCATGCTCAGGTGCTGCCACCAGTGATTGAGAGAATTATAGAATCCATACAGTGCAGAAAAAGGGGATTCAGCCCAACAAGCCTGCACTGAACACAATCCCACCCAGCCCATTTTCTCAGAACCTGACGTGTTTACCCTAGCTAATCCTCCTGGTACTAAGGGGAAATGTAATGCAGCCAATCAACCTAACTCTCACATCTTTGTTCTCCGAGTTCAAAATCAACAGAGAAAACTGCATTTGCTGAAAATTCATGCAATTAAATCAGAAAATCAAACCAGGAAATAGCTAGAGTTTCTCTGCAGGTCAGACAGCGTGTATGAGGCGAGTTTCAGGTGACCTTGCATCAGAACTGTAAGAAACAGAAAATGTTGTCAACATTCAGGTGGCAGTTGGAGGAAACAAGTTTAAGGATTCAGACTTTGATCCTTCATTGGACAGACAAGATATTATAGATGGATATAATTTGAAAAGGAACAGCAAAAAAATGGGAGGAGAAAACAAAAGCAGCCACACAAGAAAAAGTTGCAAACTACTGTGGACACTCGAATATGAAATAAAAGGAGGAAGTACTGGAAACACTCAATTGGTCAGGTAGCAATGGTGAAGAGGGAAACTATGTTAATGTTTTGAGTCACAGTTTCAGCATTTTCTGTTTTTATTATGAATGTTTCAGGTCAGTCACTTTGTTAAAGATGCAGAACAGTTATTAGACAAGTGCAAAGGCAGTTTAAAGTGGGCAAAAACGATAAGAACTGTGAAAGAGGGTGGAGGAAGACAGGAGTGACAAATGTAATACTCCCAAAAGGAGGTGATATTGATTCAAGACAAAGACAAAAGATGGTTGTGCAAGGATAATGATGGCAAGATGGAGGAGTGAAGAATGCAAAATTTGCCAAAAAGAAAGCATCCACATGGCAAGAACTTGGCAGTAGAGCAGTAGGTAGACCCATAGACCACCATTTACACTTAGTACCCTAAATAAACTGCTGTTTCACTTGGAAAGGGAATTTAGGGCCTGAACAATAGGAAAGGAATAGGTCAAAGGGTAGGTAGTGTATCTTATGCACTGGTATTGGAAGATATTCGGTAACAACAGCATTAGGATCACTGCTCAGGTATGCATTATGGTAAAACTCTGCAATGTACAGAATGCTAACATGCAGCATAGGCTTCAATGATCTAATGAGAACAAGAAAAACAAATATTTTAGCTCAACAATTAAAAACGTTGACACTTATGTAGCTATTCTTAGAAAATGCACAATTTTAACCAGGTTACATTTGTATTCAAAAATTAACATTTATATTGACAGCAGTACAATTTGATGGTGAGAACTTTCAAGTAAGGTTTGAGAATCATACAATAAGAGTCATGACAGCTGATTCTGATAAGCAGCAACACAATGGTTGCAACTAATTGCCAGTTATTCAGTATATACACTTGGCATCCTTCAAATAGAGACGGTTACATATATTTTGCATTTGTGTTGCTATAGTGCTTCTCAAGTTCACGCACGTACTGTATTTATAACAAAAGACTTCAGTTTTAACATGCAGAAAGCAGATCATTCAATTGGGTTACATAACAGGCTACCTGTAAAATTTTAATGTTATCGATGCCTGATGTTGCTAAAATGGTAATGGCAGCAAGTGTCACTCATTACTGCTTTTATATTTGATGATGCTGAAAGATCACTAGCTGTCAGGAAGATAAGGGACCCAATGGAATAGGTCCCATCCAATTTTCCATCTCAACTCTTCAAATAAATTGATGAAACATAAGACAAAAATCATCATAGGAATATAGGAGCAGGAGGAGGCCATTAAGTCTATCGAGCCTGCTCCACCATTCAATACAATCATGACTGATCATCCACTTCAATGTTTCTTTCCCCACACCCATTGATGTCATTGGCTTTTAGAAATTTGCCAATTTCTGCTTTAAACATACTCAACGGCTGAGCTTCAGGAGTAGTGAATTTCAAAGATTCACAGCGCACTGAGGAAAGAAATTCTCCTCATCTTCATCCTAAGTGACTTCCCCTTTATTTTAAAATGATCTTTCCTGGTTTGGGACTCCAACTAAGGGAAACATCTTGGGCAGAATTCTCCCAAAAAAATTCTAATTGTTGAATCTGTGGGAAAACTGGAAAAATTCACGATTTGCTTTTTAGTGGGAATTCACACCAGAATCTCCCATACTCCGTGCAATGCAGCGGCCACCAACGTGAATATCATTAGATTTCAGGGGGTGAGGCCTATTCTCAGGAGGCTGAAACCAGCGGGCCTCTGAGCATGCGCAGTGGCTCTAAACTGTCTGAACCATCAGCCTTCAGATCACTGGCCAGCCTGGGATCCGCACAATGCTGCTCTCCCAACTCCCCCACAGCCCTATCATAGTCCCCTAACCATTCCTAGACCAACCTCAACAACCAGCCTCCCCCAACAGCCTGCCCCCCCATTCCAGCCTGCCCCGATCTCCAGCCCCCTCCCCCCTGTGAGTAATGATCACCACCCCCTGCAGTGCAAATCCACCCCATGAGACTGACCACCCTGCCCTGCCCAGCACACACCCCCCAACTCCCTGCTCAATCATTAGCCTCTCTCCTGCCCCGACCGACCCCAATACAGAGTGACAGCAGGACCCCCCAACTCCACCAATCGCCCTCTAGGCCCCATCCCCATCAGGCACCTGCTATTCTCTGCCCCCATATGCCCTGCCCCCATATGCCCCACCCCCTTGGCACTGCCAAATGCCCAATGGGTTATGCCAAGGTGCCCCCTGGGCACTGGCACTTTGCCAGTCTCAGTGAGTTGCAAGAAGTCTTGGTGAGTTGCTGCATTGCATCTTGTATAATGGTGCACACTGTCCCACTTGTGTGCAGGTGGTTGAGGGAGTGAATACTTCAGGTGGTAAAGGGGTTGTCAATCAAGTGGACTGCTTTGATCTGGAAAGTGTTGAGCTTTTTGTGTGGAATTGGCACTGTACTCTTCCAGGCAAGTAGGCAGTAATTAGCTGGATTGGATTTGTCTTGCTTTCAGGGGACAGGATATACTAAGGCAATTTTCCACAATATCAGGCAGGTGCCTGTGTTGCAGTTGTACTGGAACAGCTTGGTTAGGGCACAGGTACTTCTGGAGCACAAGTCTCCAGTACAACAGCTAGGATGGTGTTCAGGGCCCAAAGCCTTTGTTGTATCCAATGTGTTCTGCCATTTCTTTATATCATGTAGTGTGAATCAGATTGACTGAAGACTGGATTCTGTGATGCCGAGGACCTCATAAGGATGCTGAGAAACATCATCCAGTTGGCACTTCTATCTGAAAATGATTGCATCTTCTTCCACACACATGACGAAGGAACAGCGTTTCCAAAAGCTCGTGGGTTTACTATCAACTAAACTGGTTGGACTTTAACCTGGTGTTGTGAGACTTCTTACTGTGTTTACCGCAGTCCAACACCGGCATGTCCACATCATGACCAGTGGTATGCCTCAGGGATCGGTGCTGGGTCCACTGTTATTTGTCATTTATATTAATGATTTGGATGAGAATTTAGTAGGCATTTAGTAGTAAGTTTGCAGATGACATCAAGATTGGTGGCATAGTGGACAGTGAAGAAGGTTACTTAGGATTACAACGGGATCTTGATCAATTGGGCCAGTGGGCTGACAAATGGCAGACGGAGTTTAATTTAGATAAATGCGAGGTGATGCATTTTGGTCAATCGAACTAGGGCAGGACTTACTCAGTTAATGGTATGATATTGGGGAGAGTTATAGAACAAAGAATCTAGGGGTTCAGGCTCATAGTTCCTTGAAAGTGGAGTCACAGAGTGGTGAAGAAGGCATTCGGCACGCTTGATTTCGTTGGTCAGAACATTGACTACGGGAGTTGGAATGTCTTGCTAAAGTTGTGCAAGACATTGGTAAGGCCACTTTTGGAATACTGTGTACAGTTCTGATCATCCTATTAGAAAAAGTATATTATTAAACTAGAAAGAGTGCAGAAAAGATTTACTAGGATGCTAACAGGAATTGATGGCTTGAGTTATAAGGACAGGCTCGGTACACTGGAACTCTTTGGCGTGTAGGAGGCTTAGAGGTTATCTTATAGAGGTCTATAAAATAATGAGGGGCATAGATCAGCTAGATAGTCAATATCTTTTCCCAAAGGTAGGGGAGTCTAAAACTAGAGGCATAGGTTTAAGGTGAGAGAGGAGAGATACAAAAGGGTCCAGAGGGGCAATCTTTTCACATGGAGGGTGGTGTCTGGAACAAGATGCCAGAGGTAGTAATAGAGGTGGATACAATTTTGTCTTTTAAAAAAGCGTTTAGACAGTTACATGGGTAAGATGATATGGAGTGATATGGGCCAAACACGGGCAATTGGGACTTGCTTAGGAGTTTAAAAAAATGGGGTGGCATGGACAAGTTGGGACGAAGGGCTTGTTTCCATGTTGTGAACCTCTATGACTCTAAACAAGCTTATGCTTTTATTTAATTAATGTTAATGTAGTTTTAAACATACACATTTAAACCCACATATACTAAATCAACCATTCTAATTTGACCCAATGTTTTACCAAAATCATCTGGTTACCATGAACACATTGAATATAAAAGTTTAAAGTTTATTAGTGTCACAAGTAGGTTTACATTAAAACTGCAATGAAGTTACTGTGAAAATCCCCTAGTCGTCACATTCTGGAGCCTGTTCAGGTAAACTGAGGGAGAATTTAGCATGGCTAATGCACCTAACCAACACATCTTTTGAACTGTGGGAGGAGACCGGAGAACCTGGAGGAAACCCGCACAGACAAGAGGAGATTGTGCAGAATCCACATCGACAGTGACCCAGGCAAAGAACTGAACCCGGGTCCCTGGCACTGTGAAGCAGCAGTGCTAACCACTGTACCACCATGCCGTTTGTCTTCATAACAATCAGTGCAACTTAGGTTAATAATTCATTGTTTCTGAAGTGCTTTAGGACATTTTGTGGTAATGGTGCAGTATAAAATGTACATTATTAATTTAATTTTAATAGGTAGTACGCAGTAAACATTTAATGCAGTTTCTGCAAAAGCCCAGAAAAACTAAATTATTCATTCTCTTGAGATAAATTCCTGTAGAAAAAAATATCCACTTCTGCTTTTAACTAGGATATGAGATAAATTTTACAGTTTAGTAGCTCTGAGGCAAAGTTTTACGGCATGAGAATATGATTCAGGAATTAAGGCACTGACAGCATCTGGCCCAATTCATGGTCTACGCAATTTCTCAGTTTTAAGTTTTAATGGATAAAATGGTGCATGCTGCAAATTTTAAAAAATGTTCATACATTGGTGATGGATGTTCATCACGTTTAACTTGATTTGCTATAGAAACCTATGGTTCCACCATCACAACATTCAACTGTTCTGTAATAATTCCTATAATTTTGCCCCTGATAGCTGACTTTCTTGCATTTCGATAACTGACTCCTTCGCTGCGGCCATATCTGTCATGGTGCATGACTTTGTAGCAGCAGGTAATGCAGTATGCTATGATAGAGCCTGTTCATTACAAAAAAAACGTATATTTATATGGCTCACTTAACATAATAAAATATCCAAAAGTGCTTCACAGTGACATTTGACACTAAACCACATAACATAATATTAGAGCAGTTAAATAACTAGGTTTTAAGATATGTCTTAAAGAAGAAAAAAAGAGGTAGAGAGGTAGCGAGACTGAGCAAGAGGAATTCAAAGATGTAGGTGTGAGGAGGTTAAAGCACTGACACCACAGTGGAGCAATTAAAATCAGGGATGTCACAGAACTAGATGAGCAAAGATAAAAATATTTCAGAGGGTTATGAGGCTAGAAATTACAGAGACATAGAATGACCATGGAAAGACTTGAAAACAAGGATGAAATTTTTAAAATTTAGTTGTTGCCTGACTGGGAGTCAATGTAGGTCAACAAGCAGAGGGTGATAGATGAACAGGTGCATGTAAATATATGGAAGTAGAGTTTTGGATGATCTCAAGTTAATGGAGGGTGAAAGGAATGATGCCTGGCAGGAGTGGGTTGAAATAGTCAGGTCTAGAGGTAAGGAATGCATAGGTGAGGGTTTCAGAAGCAAATGAGCTGAGGCAGAGGTAGTGTTGGGTGATGCGACAGAGGCGGAAATAGGCAGTCCTCATGATGCGAGAAATATGTAATCTAAATCTCGCCTCAAGGTTAAATAGGATTCTAAAATTGGTGAACTGTTGGAGTTCATGTTGGGTTCATGTCGCACTATCTGTAACCCCCGTGACTTGCCTGGGTTTGCAAAACCTCACTTACTGTACTGTCTGGAGACAATACACACCTCTTTAAACTGTGATCAGTGCTCCTTCCACTCACATTATCAGCCACTTCAGGTCTTGAACAGCAGGTTAGGTGTAAAGATTCGCATTCTAATCAGTAATCTCTAAACTGTCTGTGCTTTATATGCTCTGTCTGAGGCCAGAACTCTCCATTCACCTGACGAAGAGGGTGTCCCTCGAAAGCTTGTGAGTATATTATCAAATAAATAGGTTGGACTAAAACCTGGTGTTGTCAGACTTTGAACTGTTGGAGGCCAGAAACCTTACAACCTTTAAAAAGTACTTGGATGATTACTTGAAATGTTCAAAGATATAGGAGAAGTACTGGAAAATGGGATTAGCACGACTTTAGTGGTAATTATTGTTGGAGCAGACTTGATGAGCTGCATGGCCTTTTTTGCACTCTATGGCTGGAACTCTACCACCTTGCCATTCCACGGAATCAGCTTGGTCAAGGGTCTGACAAGGCAGCAAGAATAGAAAAGCAATAGACTATTTAAATTGAGAAAGAATTGTAGATTTGGTGGTTCAGAGGGACCTGTGTATGCTGGTACATGAATCACAAAGACACAGCAGGTGATTAAGAAGGCAAATTAAATCTTGGCATTTAGTGGAAGAGTGATGGAATATAAAAATAGTAGGAAAGTTTTACTGCAGCTGTTTAAGGCCTTGCTGAGATGACATCTAGAATACTATGGACAGTTTTGGTCTCCTTAATTGTAAAAAATATATTATTGCATTCAGGGAAGGTACATCTGACTTGTTCCTGGAATTGGGGGCTTATTTTATGAAGAAAGGTTGGGCAGGTTGAGCCCATACCTATTGAAGTTTAGAAGAATGAGAGGTGATCTTATTGAAACATATCAGATCCTGAGAGGGATTCCTCGAGTAGATACCAGGATGATGTTTCCATTTATGGGAGAGACTAGAACTATTAGATACAGTTTAAGAATAAGAGGTTTCCCTTTTAAGACTGAGATGATGAATTTTTTTTTCTCTCAGAGGGCTTTTAGACTGTGGCATTCATTTTCTCAGAGAACAGTAGAAGCTGGGTCATTGAATTTATTGAAGGCAGCGTTGGACAGATAAGAGAGTCAAAAGTTATGGGAGGCAGGCGGCAAAGTGAAGTTGAGACTGCAACCAGATCAGCCAAGATCTGATTGACTAGTGGACCAGGTTTGAAGGGTTGAATGGCATACTCCTACCCCTATGTCTATGTTCCTAATGGGAATTGAGCACTCTTCCCTGCTGTTTCTTTTCACTGGCTCTGGTAAATATTGTGAATTAGCTTTTTCAATTCTTTCTTGGACTTGTGCTTCCTGGCAAGGCTCGAAGCTGTTACCTAATTCCCCTTAAAAAAGTAATGGTGAACCACTTTCTTGAACTGCTTCAGTCCAACCGGTGCAAATACACATACAGTGCTGTTAGGAAGGAAGGGAGTTCCTGGATTTTGCCCCAGTGACAATGAAAGAACAATGATGTAGTTCCAAGTTAGGATGGTATGTGGCTTAGAATCATAGAATCACTCACTGCAAAAGAGGCCCTTCAGCCCACCAAGTCTGCGCTGACACATGTAAAACACTTGACCTCCCACCCAATCACATTTACTAGCATTTAGCCCGTAGCCTTGAGAGATATGACTTGCAGGTGGTGCTGTTCCCATGCATCTGCCGCCCTTGTCCTTCTAATGGTAGACGTCACAAGTTTGGAAGGTGCCGTCAAAGGAGGCTTGACGAGTTGCTGCATGATGCAACTATGCTCGGAGAGTTAAGGGAGATGTGTTAGATTTTCTATGGTTCTTTGGGGAAAAAAAACCTGTTCAATAAAACACAGTTGTAACCTTCACAACCACTGTGAGCTGTCTTTATCATAAAAGTGTTGTCCAGTTCAAGCTGCACAGTTTCTCTGGGAATCTTATTCTAGGTATGATTTGTCTTCAGACATGTTCAGCAACAATAGCCTGAGCTTGTACACAACAATGATGATGTAAGTACAAGTCTTAATTAAATATTTAAGGAACAATCACACCTGTCTGGCATGCCTTCCTCCTCCAGTTCCAGAACCTATAAATAGAGAGATATTCCCTAAGGAATAGCCAAAGCTTCTTTACAAGTCAGCACAATAACTTCGGAAACAGGGTTAGCATGACCAGCAAAGTTTCAATAAATTTTATTATCTTTTTAATGACAGCATTGAACACAGATATGCCAGTAACAACAATGTACTTTTCAGAGCAAGAACCCAACTGAAGACAAGGGGGCTACCTCTGTTTATATGAGCATTTTAACTTTAACTTACATCTGCTTATCACTGTCCAGCGCTCCATTTGCAACAAAACTAAGATTTTAATGAGTCTGCCATGTAAGTATACACAGGTGCCAAGTACTTGGGGTAACTGAACGTTAAGTACATCAGAAACTCTGTAAGTGACAGACTTCTGTGTCTCATACTGCAAAGTGTTGGCAGTCAAATATATGAATCTGGCCACTTTAGGAGAGATGTAAAGACCTTAGAAAGGGAACAAAGGAGGTTTATGAAAATGTTGCCAGGGATGAGGGACTTTAGTTACAGGGAGAGGCAAAAAAAGGTAAACGTTGTCCGAGTAAAGTCTTTCAGAATGATGAGATGGGCCAATAGAGTAGATAGAGAAAAAAAATTCATTCTCACAAACAGGTCACTAACCAAAGTCTTAGATTTAGAATTATTGGCAGATGACCTAGAGGGGAGATGAGGAGATAATTTTTCATTCAGTGTTGTGAGGAGCTAGCATGCTCAACTTGAAAAGGTGGTGGAAGCTGGTTCTTTAAATAATTTAAAAAGCAAGTTAAGCAGGTATTTGAGGATGAATAACTTAAAGGATTATGAACAAAAAGCAGGGTTATGGACTAATCACAACTGCTCTATCAAAGAAATAGCACCATCAGGACTGACTGAATGCCTCTTGTGCTGTAAACCTCTATATTTCGTTGAGCAGTGTTAAGTGCACTGAGGATAGCATTATCAACTCGCTGAGTGAGAACAGGATTGAGTTTAGCTGTAATTTAATGTACAATTGAACATTACATTAATACTTACTGCATCGGCTCACATATAGGGAACCCAAGAGACTGTTAGACTTCACTTAAACATGAATGATCAGCTTGAACAGAAGTAGGCTGAGGTGGAGAGAGGACAATAGGTGCTTAGAGGGTTCAAGTAATTTCGATTGGATTTTTTGTGCATCTTCACTTTCCTCAGGTGGAACAACGCAAATGCAATTTTTGTATTCTGCATGACCAAAGATAAAATGACTAACAAGCTTCAAAATTCCAGTAAATAAGAAATCATCTTATTTCAATGAGTATTTCAAGCAATGATGCAATTTGGAGGAGCCAGGAAATTAATCTCCAGAATTTGGGTCTGATGTAGACACTTCCACATATCACTCTCAGGAATTTGAATGTTTTACATTTATAGAAGTTGAACTCAGCTGTCCAATATTTATCTGGAAATAAACAGGGGTGCAATAGTGAATCTACTCTTGTATTTTATATGCATAATTTTTCCTGGCGGGGGAGAGACAATGATTGAGTTTGTGTGTTTTGGGTTTGCTTTATTTTTGGGGGTTCTCAGCACAGGCTTTGACATTTGATGTTGAAAGCTCAAGAGTGGTCATTTATTTTCCTTCCTTATTCTCCTTCATGCCTATTTGGGGAAATTTAAAGAGCAGATGGTTACAAACAATAAGCAAGCCCCGAACTAGGGGGTGCGTAACATGTTTAGCGTGGAGGTAAAAGGCAGTGAAAGTGCACCCATCTACTGTACCTTCTTCAGTAAAGAAGGCAATGGCCTCATGGTATTATCGCTAGACAACAGACTACTAATCCAGAAACTCAGTTAATGTTCTGGTGACCTGGGTTCAAATCCTGCCACAGCAGATGGTGGAATTTGAATTCAATAAAACATATCTGGATTTAAGAATCTACTGATGACTATGAAACCATTTTCAGAAAAACTGACTTGGTTCAATAACGTCCTTTAGGGAAGCGCATCTGCCATCCTCACTTGGTCTGGTCTACATGTTACTACAGATCCACAATGATATGCTTGACTCTCAACTGCGCTCTGAACAAAGGCAAGTAGGGATGAGCAATTAATGCTGGCCAGCCAGGATTGAGTTTAGCTGTAATTCAACGTACAATTGAACATTACATTAATACTTACTGCATCGGTTCACATATAGGGAACCCAAGAGACGATTAGACTTCACTTAAACATGAATGATCAACTTAAACAGAAGTAGGCTGGGGCGGAGAGAGGACAATAGCTGCTTAGAGGGTTCAAGTAATTTAGACTGCATTTTTTGTGCATCTTCACTTTCCTCAGGTGGAACAATGCAAATGCACAAAATGCTCATGTCCCATGAATGAATATAAAAATATATAGTTAGATGATGCAATAAAATTAGAATTTTGTTAAATAAAATACAACTCTTTTTCTTGCTTTCACTGTTTTCCTTGCTTTTATTTATCTTGTGATTTTATGAACGTATGGTGGAATGGTTACATTTTATAAACAAACTCTGGTCAATATCTTTACTGTATAGGCAATCCATGACTTTATGATGTTTGAGTTATGACATTTATAAATTTTTACCATGTTTCGGTTTTACAATGTGTTATGGCATTCTGTGCTGCCCATCTTTTAAATTTTTAGCTCACTGACTCCAAAAAAGGCCTTGAAAGTAGTGAAACCTCCCTTCGGTTTTCCGGTAAAAATTGTGGCCTTACAGCACAGAGGTATGGGGACAAAGACAGACAGGATGATAAATGGACAGGGAGAAGTGAGTGGGAGCAGTAGAGCCACCCGTCTTGGTTTTGTGTGCCTAGTTTAGACAGACACTTACACCAGAAACATAGTAAATATCAAACACTGCGCTAGGCTTATTTCCTAGGATATCCATGTGATTTAATCTCTTGCAGTTGGCTGACAAATAGCTTTAGACAAGTGGCTTACCATCACCGCCAAGCGGATACACAGCAAAACCTGAAGAACAGGACATTAATGTCTTCACAAACCAATCACCATTTTTAACCTATACCTACAGAAAAATCAGTTCCGACTTGATATTTTGACTTATGATGTGGTTATCAGGAGCCAGTTGTGTCATAAATCCAAGGACTGCCTATATTGTATCTTGACTTTTTAGATTGCTATGCTGTTAGTGAGCAATAGAGGGCACCAACTAGAAAGAACGACCACTGCCAAAAGCTGTACAATAAATAACAGCTGGTCAATAAATAAATAAAAGTGCTGTCTTTCCAATGACAGTTGAGATGTTAAATGAAGGCCTGGCGCTTTAAATCTGTGTACTTCTGACATTGGAAGCAATTTCTTCAGATGTACCTGACAAAACTGTTCATGATTTTGAACACTAATACCAAACCTTCTCTTAAACTTCTCTGCTCTAAAGAAAACATGATGTGGAGATGCCCGTGTTGGACTGGGGTAAGTACGGTACGAAGTCTCACAACACCAGGTTAAAGTCCAACAGGTTTATTTGGCAGCATTAGCTTTCGGAGTCATCAGGTGAACGAAGGGCTGTATTCACAAACAAGGCATAGAACTCAATTTACAAGATAATGGTTGAAATGCAAATCTTTACAGGTAATCAAGTCTTAAAGGTACTGATAATGTGAGTGGAGAGAGAGACAAGCACAGGTTAAAGAGGTGTGTATTGTCTCCAACCAGGACAGTTTGTGAGATTTTGCAAGCCCAGGCAAGTCGTGGGAGTTACAGATAATGTGACATGAACCCAAGGTCCCAGTTGAGGCCATCCTCATGTGTGCGGAACTTGGCTATCAATTTCTGCTCAGCGATTCTGCGTTGTTGTGTGTTGTGAAGACTGCCTTGGATAGCGTTACTCGAAGATCAGAGGTGAATGCCCATGACTGCTGAAGTGTTCCCCGACTGGGAGGGAACACTCCTGCCTGGTGATTGTTGAGCTGTGTTCATTCTTCTGTTGTCATAGTGCCTGCATAGTCTCCCCAATGTACCATGCCTCGGGGCATCCTTTCCTGCAGCGTATCAGGTAGACAACGTTGGCCGAGTCGCGAGAGTATGTACCGTGTACCTGGTGGATGGCGTTCTCATGTGAGATGATGGCATCCGTGTCGATGATCCAGCATGTCTTGCAGAAGTTGCTGTGGCAGGGTTGTGTGGTGTTGTGGTCACTGTTCCCCTGAAGGCTGGGTAGTTTGCTGTGGACAATGGTCTGTTTGAGGTTGTGCGGTTGTTTGAAGGCAGGAAGTTGGGGTATGGGAATGGCCTTGACGAGATGTTGGTCTTCATCGTGACATGTTGAAGACTCTGGAGAAGATGTCATAACTTCTGCGCTCTGGGGAAGTACTTGATGACAGCTACGACACCATCTCTGGAGCCTTCAACATGTCATCGATGAAGACAAACATCTTGCCAAGGCCAACCCATACCCCCACTTCTTGCCTTCAAACAACCGCACAACCTCAAACAGACCACTGTCTGCGGCAAACTACCCAGCCTTCAGGAGAACAGTGACCATGACACCACACAACCCTGCCACAGCAACCTCTGCAAGTCGTGCGGGATCATTGACATGGATGCCATCATCTCACGTGAGAACACTATCCACCAGGTACACGGTACATACTCTTGTAACTCGGCCAATGTTATCTACCAGATATGCTGCAGGAGAGGATGTCCCAAGGCATGGTACATTGGGGAGGCCATGCAGATGCTACGACAGCAGTCCCCAGTTGGGAAACACTTCAGTGGTCAGGGGCATTCAGCCTCTGATCTTCGGGTAAGTGTTCTCCAAGGCAGCCTTCACGACAAAGAAGAATCGCTGAGCAGAAACTGATAGTCAAGTTCCGCACAAATGAGGATGGCCTCAACCGAGATCTTGGGTTCATGTCGCGCTATCTGAAACCCCCATGACTTGCCTGGGCTTGCAAAATCTCACTAACTGCCCTGGCTGGGGACAATACACATCTCTTTAACCTGTGCTTGGCCCTCCCTCCACACACATTGTCTGTACCTTTAAGACTTGATTACCTGTAAAGACTCGCATTCCAACCATTATCTTGTAAATTGGGTTTGTGTCTGTATATGCCCTGTTTATGAACACAGCTTTTCACTCACCTGAGACGCCAAAAGCTTGTGCTGCCAAATAAGCCTGTTGTACTTTAACTTGGTATCGTGAGACTTCTTACCAAAGAAAACAACCTGCTGCTCCAGTCTCTCTACACAACTGAAATTGCTCATCTCCCACATAATTATCGTTAAATAAAACGTTAACTCTCTTTCTCCCTCTATGGATACTGCCAGACCTGCTGAAATTTTTCAGCATTTTCAGTTTTTATTTCAAATTTGCAACATCCACAATATTTTGCTTTTAGCACTCCAGTAAATCTCTTCTGCACTATCTTCACAGATCAATGAAGACAATCCCTACAGTGCAGAAAGAGGCCATTTGGCCTATCAGGCCTGCACCCACTCTCCAACATAGCATCTTCCCAGACCCAGCCCCTGCCATAACCCCGAAACCCTACACATTTAACCCACTACTCCCCTAACCTACACAGCTTTGGACACCGAGGGGCTATTTAGCATGGCCAATCCATCTAACCTGCATATCTTTGGACTATGGGAGGAAACCAGAGCACCGGGAGGAAACACAAGCAGATTTGGGGAGAATATGCAAACTGTACATAGACAGTTACCCAAGCTGAAATTGAAACTGGCTCCCTGGTACTGTGAGGCAACAGTGCTAAACACTGTGCCACAGTGCTGCCCCATAAGCTTTTAATATCTTTCTGAAAATGTGGTACCTAGAATTGAACTCTAACTGAAGTTAAATAAGTGTTGTATAGTTTAGCAATAGTTTCCTTGCTTTTGTGCTGTATGTTTCTATTAATAAAGTCAAAGGTCCAGCTTGCTTGTCCTGCCAACTCAATCATTTGTGTACATATATCCCAGACCTCTTTGATCCTGTGCCCCTTTAAAATTGCATTATTTAATTCATATTTCCTTCTACTCACGTTTGTTCAGTATCACATTCCAGGACACCCAAAATTCAATTGCTTATATTCTACTCTATACTTTGTTCCATTCTTTTATCACTACTGCCTTCGTCAACACACGCCCATGTATTTTTTTTTAATTCTTATCTTATCTACAAGTTGTTCTATGGCCTTTCCCGCCCTATCTCTGCTCATTCTTTTATTGGCCAAGCTTTTATTTTTGTCACCCCCACCCTACTGTTTGGTGTTCATTCTTTTTATGCTTTTCTTTAAACCCCAAGAGATTAAATAGAGATTTAAATATATAAATGAAATTTGTTGCAGTCTGACTTCAGATAGACCACATAGTTTGTCAGCCATGAGTGAACACCAGTAAGCTTCATATTGCTTCTCCTAGGGCCAATCCCATTATGACATCATTAATGCAGCATTATCTGGAACCAGATAGCAAGCCTCTTGATCATAAGACTGTACATCTTGGAAACCATCCTTTCAACAATTGTGTAATAGATGACATCTGTGAATAAATTGTAGTACTCCATTGATTACAGGTGTGTCTGGAATCTAGTGCATTTTCTGATATGCCATTAATACATTTACAAATGCATATTAAAAGAACATTTGAATTCTTGTTATTTAAAATCAACTACAATCCCATTGACTTCCCCAGCTACCCTAACTACATTTCTTCGTGCCCCACTTCCTAGAAGAACTTTACTCCATTCTCCCAATTTTTCTGTTCCAATTATATTTGTTCACTCAATGGCACCATGCAACCAGTACTTCTGAAAGGTCTTTGTTTTTCCTCAATTGAGGATTTCTCTTCACCATGATTGATGGGACCCTCGTCTCTCTCTCATGTCCCCACTTCTGCTCTACCCTCCATTCCAGAACCATACTACGATTATTCTTGTTCTCGTCTTCCACCCCATCAGCCTTCATATTTGAAGGACCCTCC
The DNA here is from genome assembly GCF_965287045.1 of Carcharhinus amblyrhynchos. Classification (NCBI taxonomy): domain Eukaryota; kingdom Metazoa; phylum Chordata; class Chondrichthyes; order Carcharhiniformes; family Carcharhinidae; genus Carcharhinus; species Carcharhinus amblyrhynchos. Next base: position 33,060,571 of record NC_137327.1, read on the forward strand.
TTTGCCATTTGTACCACCTCCAATGTGATGCCATCACCAAATATATATTCCCCTCCCCTTCACTTTCAGCATTCTGAGCAATAGCCTGATCCACTCTCTGACCATCCTAATACTCTCTCCCCTTTCCAAGGCACCTTTCTACGCAAGCACAGGTGATGCAAAATCTGCCCTTTTACCTTCTCACTGTCCAGAACCACAAATACTCTTACCAAGAGAAACAGCAATTTATTTGTATTTCTTTAAATTTAATATACTATATTCACTGGTCTTAATTCAATCACCTCCATATTGGGGAAATAAAAGTACATTGGGTGAACACTTTGTGGAGCACCTAACTCCAACTGGCCTGCAAATGTATCATTGAGCCTTCAGTTGCCTATCATTTTAATCTTCATCCTACTCTCATTCAGACCCATCTGTTCTCAAGTTCCTACATTGATCAAATTAAACTGAAGGGACAGAAACTCATCTTTCAATTTGACACTTTACAGCATTCCAAACACAACATTAAGTGGAACTCAAATCATGACCACCACTCCCATTTTCTTTCAGACAGCACCAGTTAATAACAGTTCCCCTGTTGCCATTTACACCTACTCTATCTTTTGCTTCTTATCTCATTTCCACGCTGTATTGTCTTTCACTATAATCTGCTTTTGTCATTTAATTTCTCCTGTCTTTCCATTTTACCATCTATTTTTCCTTTTGTTATTACCCCCTTTCCCTGCCTCTGTTTAAAGTCTTCTGCAGCTCTAACTTTTTCCACTTCTCATAAAAGATCATTAACTTGAAAGATTAACTTTATTTCTGTCTCTATAGATACTGCCTGACCTGTTGATTATTTCCAGCATTTCTTATTACTGATTGCCAGCATCCAGTGTTTTGAAACAGAAACAGAAATGCAGGCAATTTCCCTTCTCTGTAGTTGGTGTGGGTCATTCTGCAATTGATTAAAGCCGGATAATTAAAAGTCACCATTTTGAAATGTCAATAAATTCTGTAAATTATTTTGAGCACTAATAGAAAGTTCTTTATAAAGCCTTTGCCTCCATTGATTAGATTTGTATAGTTTTACAGATATAAATTAGAATCATAGAATGGTTGCAGCAGAGAAGGCCACTCAGCCCATCGTGCCTGTGCTGGCTCACTCAGTGCCACTCATGTGCCTTAAGTAACCTTGCAATATTTGCCTTTTCAAGTAATGGTACGATTCCCTTTGAAGCTTACTGCCACCATCATCATTTTCTCAGGCAATGCATTCCAGCTCCTATCCACTGGCTGCAGTGAAAATGCTTTTCCTCATGTTGCCACTGCTTCTTCTGTCAATTGCTTGAAACCTGTGCCCGCTGGTTCTCAATCCACCTAATTAATGGGAACAATTTCTCCCTATCTACTCTGTCTGGATCCCGCATGATTTGGGGTAGTTCCATTAAGTCTCCTTTCAACCTTCTCCTCCAAGGAGCACAGTTCCAACTTCTCCAATGGTTTATAATGTTCCTCATCTTTGGAACCATTATTGCAAATCTTTTCTGCACTGCCTTCAACAATGAGTTTTGAATGTTGACCAGTCCATCACACAAACCAGCCTCCCATCCATTGACTCTGTCTACACTTCTCACTGCCTCAGGAAAGCAGCCAGCATAATCAAGGACCCCACTCACCCTGGGGATACTCTCTTACACCTTCTGTCTGGAAAAAAATACAAAAGTCTGAGATCACATACCAATTGACTCAAGAACTGCTTCATCCCTGCTGCCATCAGATTTTTGAATGGACCTATCTAATATTAAGCTGATCATTCTCTGCAACATATCTGTAATTGCAGCATTATATTCCATACCTTCTTTCCTTCTCCCCTATGTAGTCTTATGAATGATATGTTTTGGCTGTACGATATGCAAGAAACAGTACTATTCATTGTAAGGGCAGCACTGTGACACAGTGCCTGTGTCCTGGGTTTGATTCTCGACTTGGGCCATTGTCTACGCGGAGCATTGTTCCTGTGTGTAGCGCAGTGAATCACTTGTGGGAGGCGGTGATGCGCACGCGTCGCTACCGGCTGGCCTGCTGGGAGTTGTAGTTTCTCGGGTCACGTGATGCCGTGGTGACGTGGCTGTGCGGCACTACAACTCCCAGGTCTCCCCGCGCAAGGTAGTACTTTTATCTGTCACCGTGCGTTTGAATTGTCATAGCGGGGCTGATGTGAAGCAAAGCGGGGAAGCCGAGCCGCAGCGGCAATGTACACGGCGGGGGCGAGGCGGGCAGCGACCTTCGGTGTCGGGCGCCGGGCGGCGCTGAGGCTGAGCTGGCGCCTCGGGGACCGCGGCGAAGCGGTGCCGGCCGGTGCTTGGGGCTCTGCCGCCGGCCTGCTCACGGAGGGGGCGGCATCCCTTCTGCGGGACAACGGCAGGGGTGGCGACAGGGTCCTGAACATCGGGAACATGAACCCGCAGGTCCGGGCTACCGAATATGCGGTGCGGGGACCTATCGTCACTAAAGCGGCGGAGATCGAGAAGGAGCTCCAGCAGGTGGGTTTGGGGGAGCACTCTCCTCCAGCCGTATGTTTCATTAAATACTGCCACGTCGGTGGAATCCATTCGGCCCATCGTGTCACTGCTATCTCTTTGAAACTATCCACATGAGCTCAAAACGTTATTTGATTTGATTTATTATTGTCACATGTATTAACATACAGTGAAAGATATCGTTTCTTGCGTGCTACACAGACAAAACATACCATTCAAAGAGAAGAAATGAGAGTGCACAATGTACTGTTATAGTCATAGCTAGGGTGTAAAGAAAGAGCAACTTAATGCAAAGTAAGTCCATTCAAAAGTCTGATAGCAGCAGGGAAGAGGCTATTTTTGAGTGGGTTGGTGCCTGATCTCAGGCTTCTGCACCTTTCCCCCAAAGGAAAAAGGTGGAAGAGAATGTCTGGGGTGCTTTAATTGTGCTGGATGCTTTGCCAAGACAGTAGGAAGTGTGGACAGAGTCAGTGGTTGGGAGGCTGATTTGCATGATGGATTGGGCTACGTTCACTCCTCAGTCACTGTTTCTCTCCCCACTGCTGCTGCCACACCTGCTGAGTTTAGCCAGCATTTTCTGTTCTTTTCATTTCAGATTTCCAGCATCTGCAGCGATTTACTTTTTATCTACCCAATTGGTCCCTGGCTGTTTCCCCTGGAGCCCCACAAATTATTTGCCTTATTAAAATATACAATCCACTTTTTGGGAACATTTGCTTATTTATTTCTATCAAGCCTCATTTCATTCAGTGACTGCTGACGTGGTGCCTTGGGATTCAATCTAATGACATTCCAGTGCCTGTCTATACAATTAACTGACTCACCATCTCCAGTTGCATCCTGGAAACAATACCTCATTGTTGTCACTATTTTCTAAGAACTTGTTGCCTGGAAAATGTCAGGAACTTAAGAGTCTGAGCCAGAGAATGTGGATGGCTGCAATACTTCTGCTAGAGACTGGGCAACTGGAGGGCCACAGACTTTTGCTTCATTCTTCTTTCATGGTATGTGGGTGTCGTTGGCAAGACCAGCATTTGTTATCATTCCTAATTTCCCTTGAACTGAGTGGCTTGCTGGGTTATTTCAGAGGATATGAAAGTCAACCACATTTCTACAGGTCTGAAGTCACGTAAGCCAGACCAAGTTACAATGGTAGCTTGCTTCCTTAAAGGGCATTGATGATTGTTGTAAAAAAAATCCCCATTACTGAGACTAGCTTTATGTAACAGATTTATTAATTTAAATTACAGCAGCTACCACAATGGGATTTGAATCCATGTCCCCAGAGAATTAGTCAAAATTTATACTAGTGGTGGAGGGGTTGTTGTAATTGATAAGAGTGGCAGACATAACCATTTACATAAGAACATAAGAAATAGGAGCAGGAGTAGGCCATCTAGCCCTTCGAGCCTGCCCCGCCATTCAATAAGATCATGGCTGATCTGTCGTGGCTCAGTTCCACATTCCCGCCCTCTCCCCATAACCCTTAATCCCCTCGCTTATCAAAAAGCCATCAACCCGCATCTTAAAAATATTTAGCGAGGCAGCCTCCACCACCTCAACGGACAGAGAATTCCAGAGATTCGCCACCCTTTGAGTGAAGAAGTTCCTCCTCAACTCCGTTCTAAACCGCCTCCCCTTTATCTTGAGGCTGTGCCCCCTAGTCCTACTGTCTTTTTTGAGCGGGAAGAGTCTCTCCACCTCTATCCTATCCATCCTATTCATCATCTTATATGTCTCAATGAGATCTCCCCTCATTCTTCTAAACTCTAACGAGTACAAGCCTAGTTTATTCAGCCTCTCCTCATAGCTCAAGTCCCTCAACTCCGGTATCAGCCTAGTAAACCTCCTCTGCACTCCCTCCAAGGCCAAAATATCCTTGCGTAAGTACGGCGACCAAAACTGCACACAGTACTCCAGCTGCAGCCTCACCAATGCCCTATACAGCCGCAGCAAGACCTCCCTACTTTTATATTCAATCCCCCCTCGCTATGAAGGCCAGCATCCCATTCGCCTTCCTGATCACCTGCTGCACCTGCAGGCTGGGTTTTTGCGACTCATGCACAAGGACCCCGAGGTCCCTCTGCACCGTCGCCTGCTGCAGTTTTTCGCCACGTAAGTAATAGTCCTTCCTACCATTCTTCCTACCAAAGTGGACCACCTCGCACTTGCCAACATTAAATTCCATTTGCCAGTTCCTGGCCCATTCACCCAGCCTATCTAGATCCTTCTGCAGACTCTCCACACCCTCCGCGCAATTTGCCGTTCCACCAATCTTGGTGTCATCAGCAAATTTCGACACCATACACTCGGTTCCCTCCTCCAGATCATCTATATAAATGGTAAATAGCTTTACGTTCCCTTTGTCCTTTTATAATAAAGGCTGAGAAAGGTGTTGACAGAACCTTTATTGTCACCATTTACATTCCCTCTGTCTTTTTCTCTATGCTATTCCTTTCAATTATAGCCCTATCCTCACCTTCACTAATATAAATCTTGTCTGATTTTCCTTGTCTTCAGCTCTGACAAAAGGTCAGCCTGACTAGAAACATTAGCTCAATGTTCTTTCTACAGATGCTGTCATACCTGTTGAGATTTTCCAGCATCCATAGTATTTTGCCCTTAAGGTTACATTTCAGCTTCATTTGAAGCAATTTTTTAAAGTGGCATCGCGGCCTTTTGGCTAAGATGCAAATTAGATCAAGCCTTGGAGGAGGAGCTGCACCTACTCCAATCAGCTTGGATCATGTAGGTCTAGCCCAAGACAGGTGGTGAGAGCCCTGTCTTGTCAGCTTGGATCGGAAATGTCCCAACTTGTTGGGACTCTGAATTGGCTTTAATTTGACTTGATTAGATTGGAATAAAGTTTTTAAAAAAAAATTTGCCCTTATCCCCAGAGAATTAACCTGGGCTTCTGGATTACTAGCCACTGACCGCCCCTTTGAGCAGCTCTCTATATAAGAACGTAAGAAATAGGAGCAGGAGTAGGCCATCTAGCCCTTCGAGCCTGCCCCACCATTCAATAAGATCATGGCTGACCTGAAGTGGATCAGTTCCACTTCCCTGCTTTCTCCCCATAATCCTTAGTTCCCTTGTCTATTAGAAATCTATCTACCTGTGACTTAAATATATTCAGCGAGGTAGCCTTCACCACTTCAACAGGCAGAGAATTCCTGAGATTCACCATCCTTTGAGTGAAGAAGTTCCTCCTCAACTCTGATCTAAACTGCGCCCCCCCCCCCCCCCCCCCCAACTTATCTTGAGCTGTGCCCTCAAGTCCTGCTATCCTTTCTAAGTGGGGAGAATCTCTCTACCTCTACCCTATCTATCCCCTTCATTATGTTATATGTCTTTATAAGATTCCCCCTCAGCCTTCTAAACTTCAACGAGTACAGACCCAGTCTATTCAGTCTCTCTTCATAGGCTAACCCTCTCATCTCTGGTATCAGCCTAGTGAACCTTCTCTGCACTCCCTCCAAGGCCAATATATCCTTCTGCAAGTGCAGCGACCAAAACTGCACACAGTACTCCAGCTGCAGCCTCACCAGTACCCTGTACAGTTGCAGCAAGACCTCCCTGCTTTTATATTCTATCCCCCTTACTATAAAGGCCAACATTCCATTTGCCTTCTTGATCACCTGCAGGCTGGGTTTTTGTGATTCGTGCACAAGGACCCCCAGGTCCCTCTGCACCGTAGCATGCTGCAGCTTTTCACCTTTTTAAATAATAATCCCTCCTACTATTATTTCTACCAAAGTGGAATACCTCACACTTGTTAACATTATACTCCATCTGCCAGGTCCTTGCCCACTTGCTCAGCCTATCCAGATCCCTCTGCAGACTTTCCACACCCTCCACGCAATTTGCTTTTCCACTCATCTTCGTGTCATCAGCAAACTTCATTACCCTACACTCAGTCCCCTCCTCCAGATCATCTACGTAAATGCTCTCTGGCAGGAGAGGGTTTCTGAGAGAATTATGGAAATAATAAATGATCTTCTGGACCATGCACCATGGACCTGGTAAAGTGTTAGTGAAATGTTTCTAACTCTGCAGCTTAAATACAGAGCACAAAAGAGATCTTCTGAAACCAGTAGAAGATGAAAACAGAAGTGATTTTGTGTTTTGTATTGGCTTTACAGCTGTGATTGTAGATTGCAGAACATGCATATTATGCATCAGGAAGTCTTGTTCATACAGTTCAGATGAATGAAGCTGCTGACCTTAATAGCTTGTCTTTCTACAGAAATCAGTGATTCTTTCTATCTTTGTCCACCAACCATGCCTACTCACACTGCCCCCAAATACCCCAGCAGCTTTCAATTGCTATCTCTACAGATATATCCTTGGGACCTGGGTTAATCTAGAAAATGTTGCATGTTTTTAACAAAATAAGCCTGGTTTGTGACTGCAACACTTTAACTTTGGCAAATCTATTGTAGGTTAATTATAAATTGTTCAATGGTTTATCAGCTGTAAAAACCAACGTTTATTTCACTGATCCCATGCCCTGAGGCATTTAGCAAATCTCTTGACCTTGCCTCAATTTTGAAATATTCGGAGTTTGATAGTTTTGTTTTTAGAGATTTGTACCATTACTTCTCATCCAATCTTATCTTGGACTTTGAGTGACACTAGTGGAAGGCAGAATGACTTGGTGCCACTGTGTGCGTGAGAGAATATGATATGGTAGTGAATAGGGAACAGGTCTGGTAAGCCATGATCAGAAATTCTGATGTTTGTGTTGCTTGCCTGGTACATTATAAAGAACATCTCGCTACTGCTGGAGAAGTGATGAAATGGGAGAGTGAAGATCCAATGTTGTGGTTGATTTAGGAGCAACTTAGAACTAGGAGTTAGCTCCACCATCTTTTTGCAATAGAAACTGGGAATGCAATTAAATCGCAGACCCTTTGCCCATAATGAACTTTAGATTATTACCTTAGCTGCATGCAAATTAGTATAGAGACATATGAGTTGGTTAAATGTGTGACTTGGAGCTGTGTGGGATGTAGGGCTTTCAATTCATTGGGTTGTAGTACTGGGAAAAGTAGAAACTTTTAGCGTATGACAAGGTTCTGGTGAATTGAATAACTAGGATGGTAGATAGGCCTTTAAATTACACTAATAAAGTTGGGGTTGGGAGTATTCAGGATGGAGTAAATTCAAAGCCATGAAAGCTGTAGAAGAGAGTATCAAGGTTTAAGAGGGTCGAGAAGGGACAGAGAGCATAATAAAGATATTGGGGTACAGTGATTAGGAAGACAGCAGGAAAAAAGAGAAAAACCTAAAGGCGTCATTTGAATCTGGAAAGTATTCCAAACAAAATCACTAAATTAACAGCACGGAGAAATTAATGGGTTTGATCTTAGACACTAGATATTAGAGGTTCGGTTGTATGTAGGGTGACTAAGGTTTGGAATTAATATTTTGATGTGACTGGCAAAATGGAATAGATGTTGGCGTGATAATACAGGAAGGGATAAAGACGAGAGGATCTTAGCTGACATAAGCCAAGTGTAAAATTAGTTTGGGTGGAGCTAAGGAATAACAAGGGGCATAAATCAAATGGTTGGAGTTTTTTTAGAATCCCTACAATGCAGGAGGAGGCCATTTGGCCCATTGAGTCTGCACTGACCACAATCCCACACAGGCTCTATCCTCATAAAACCATGCATTTACCCTGGCAAGTCCCCTGACATTAAGGGGCAATTTAGCATGGTCAATCAACCTAACCTGCACCTTTTGGACTGTAGGAAGAAACCGGCGCATCTGGAGGAAACCCATGCAGATACAGGGAGAACGTGCAAACTCCACACATTCCCCCAAAGTGGAATTGAACCCAGATCACACAGTAACTTCATTTAAGTGTTAATATAAGCCTACTTGTGACACTAATAAAAATAAAGATCCCTGGTGCTTTGAAGCAGCAATGCTGACCACTGTGCCGCCCACAAGTTGTTTTTGGCTCTGTAACAGTGATTTGTCGTGTCCTAAAGAATATTGTATAGGTAATCAGAGATACATGTCAGAAGGGGATCCAATAAGCATGGGATACTTTAATCCACAAATAGATTGAACAAATCAAATTTGCTGTCATAATGTAGAAAATGAGCACGGAATGCATTCAGATAGCTTTCAAGGAACTGATTTGGAAATGGGCTACTTCTGATTGTGTTGTGGATTCAAAATGTACTAACCTTTGTTGTAAAGGGGCTATGGGAAAGAAAGTTCATAATATGATAGAATCTTATATTGATTTTTGGACAAGTCCAAAGTTAGTCTTAATTATGAATGAAGCAAACTAGATAGATGTGAGGGGAGTTGGTCGAAGGAGATTATGAAAGTAGATTAAAGATACCTAATGTGGTAGATTGGCAATGGCAGACATTTTAAAGAATTAATTTGCAGCACAGATACATTGCCTTAAGCAGTAAAAACACAACAGAACAGTGTCTAACGAGAAGTTAAAAGTATTTTTTTAAAAAAGGCTTAATATTCCTAAAAACAATAGTATGCTTGAGAATTGGGAAACTTTTAAAGCTCAATAGAGGATGAACAAGGGATTGATAAAAAAAGAAAATAAGATAAAAGTAAACCTGGTTTGAAGCATGCAATTAGGATACAAAAATTCCCATAAGTAAAATAAAGAGCTCAACCAGAGTAAATATGGGTCACTTCGAAGCAGACATGGGAGAAATTATATTGGGGAATGTGGAAATGGCAAATGCATCAAGGAAATATTTTATTTTATTTGTTTCCACCTTTGGAAGCCAGAAAACATTGTGGAAATGTTGGGGAATGAGGGGCCTTGTTGACAATTAGGAACTTAAAAGAAATTATTGTTACTAAAGGAATAGCGCTGTCAAATTAATGGGACAAAATTCTTCAGAACTGCACCTAAGATTTTAAAAGATGTGGCAACATTGGTTTTGATCTTCCAGGATTCCCTGTCAATTGTAGGAATTGAAGTTAAATATATATAGTTGGAGGGCATTGGTTGGATGATTACTTGAGCACATATAAAAGCGACATTGGCTTTTCATGTTCAGTGGGTACTGTATGGGCTGCAGGCCATCATCAGTCCTTGTAAAGTCATTTAAATTAACATTTTCTGTTAAAGGTTTTTGTTACAATGTCTGTTTAAGAGACTGCTAATTGTTTTTAAAAGAGACATGAGTAGAATGGACTCAGGAGATACATACTTGTAACTTCTCACTTTGTGAAATCTATTCCAGTCCAAGACTGGTGCCAGATTCTTCCTTCACTAATTCACTATCAGGATTGTAACATTTTTAGGATTTGAGAATAGCTCCCATAAATTTAAAGGTAGTGTTCATAGCCCTGGGAGAGAGGGAGAACTGGGCACATCAGGCTAATTAGCCTGATGTGAGTGATCAGGAAAATGCTACACTCTTATTATGGATGTAACATTGGGACATTTCACATGGATTTATGAATGTGAAATAGTGTTTGATAAATTTGTTACAGTTGAAACTAATAGATGGATTAAGGGGAGCGAGTGGATTTTCAAATATATTTTGATGAATTACCACATGAGATTTTTTGCAGTAAATTGGGATTCTGAGAATAAATCACCATAGATTGATAACAGCGAAAGGAGAGCAGAAATGAGTAATTTTCGAGTCGGTGGGCTGTAACTATGGGGTAATGCAAAATTCATTGTTTTGGTCTCATTGCCTAAACTAAGTGACTGATACAACTTAAAGCAACCATATCGTGTGCCTAAATTTATCGGGGTGGAAAAATAATCAAAGTGTGCAAAAGGATGTGGAAAATTTTGAGTAGGAAAGAACATGATGTGGAATATAATGTAGAGAAATTTGAAGTTATTAATTTTGCTAGAAAAATTGTTGGATTTTTAAAGTGTTGGGAAACTGGGAAATGTTGGTGTTTGGAGGAATGTGAGAAATGTGCCCTTGAAAATTTTGTGGCCTGCTTTTAGTGTGCAAGCTCCTTTAGATTTTGTATAGCCAGGCATATGTTGTTTTTCACAGAACAAGGCCTATGTTGTACCTTTTCTGGTTGCTGTCAAGTAAATGTACAACATCATGGGAATATTGAATCTGGGTATCCTTTACATGACTCACAAGGTCACATCAGGTACAGTAAGCAGTTAGGAAAGCAAATGTTACCTTGGCCTTTACAGGGGGATTAGAATAGAATCTTGTCAAGGTCCTATAAAACTGCGCTGATATCATATTTGGAAAACTGTATACAGTTTGCTTTCTTTCATAAGAATATAGATCCCTAAGAAGAGTGCAGCAAAATTTCACCATACTGATTCCTGAGAAGAGGGAATTGTCCAATGAGGAGAAATTTAGTAAATCAGGTCTATATTTCTAAGATTAGAAGATTGAAATATGTAAAGTTTTTTTAAAGGGCTTGATAGGGTAAATGCAGGATACATGTTTCTCTGACGTGGAATCTAGGACCGTGTCTGCCAGTCTCAGAATGAGGTCACCCATTTAAGTCTAAGGCAAGCAGAAATTTCTTCTTCCTTCTCTACCCCATTGAGTATGTTTGGGTCAGAGATTGATAGCTTCCGTTGGATAATATGGGAATCTAGGTGTCTGGGAGTAATGCAGATAGGTGTAGAAGATCAACCGTGATGATATTGATTGGCTGAGCAAGCTCAAGGAAACGAGTGCTTACTTGCATTACTTATGTCCTTGCGCAATTTTAAAATAGTATCCACTTATCTGGATTTCCCCCATAGGAGACAATGTCTTATTTGTTTCTATCCCATTGAATCCCTGCATTATTTTAACATTGCAATGTGACAAATCTATAACCACCTAAACTGAAGGGAGTACAAGCTTATGAAACTTGTTCCAGTAAAATCATAGAAATATTTGGCACAAAAATGGTATGATTCTACCCATCATGCCATAATTTAACCTTTTATGCCATTTTGGTGAATCTGAGCTGTAACGGTGAATCCTTTAAAGCCAATGTATCATTTTTGAGGGAGGCTCTTGGAAAGAAGTGAGAAGTAGGAACAGTCCACCCTTGCTAGTCTGGAACCCATGAGGATAGTGCAATGTTACTTAACTTCATCAAGCTGACATTAGCTAATTTTGCATTGATTATGACTTAAACCTGAAATTTTCTTAGTCTGTATAATTCAGTATCACATCATATGCAGATTTTATCTACTGAACATTAAGTGAGAAAAGGCTGTTATTTGTAAATTTGCTGTACACTGACAACATCAAGATTGCCTCATCACCATTTCTCTCTCAACATCTTGTGTATAAATCATCAAATTGTCTGATCAACTTCCAGTGCTGAATCAGCAGAAATTATTCACCAGCTGATTACTGAGAAGACTGAAGCCATTGCCTTCAGATTCCACCATAAACTGTTCCCCCAACCATCTCCTCAATACTTTACCTGGCAACTATCTGAGCTATATGTCATTTTTGACCCCAAGGTGCAGATACAACCACATTCAAATGCCCACCTAATTCTACCTCAATAGTATTCCCCATCGGTGTTCCTAACTTGATTCATCTGCTGCTTAAGCACTCATCTGGAGGCAACAAAAGCACAAATTTGACGATTCCAATACACTCCAGATTGGCTCCCCCCATGTCGTAAATCACAAATTTTAGTCTCTTGTAAATATATCTGGTACCAAAAATGAAAGTATGGGTTCTTGCCTTTTTATTAAAACGTTGGCTCAGAAGGGAGAGTTTTCTGGTGCACTGGTGTATGCTGGGTAGTTAGTGCAGTCATCGTTCAGAGATACAGAGAATATCAAGTAATTCTAGATTTTGTAGATCCAGTATGTATTGGATTTATAAATCTTTAGCTTGATAACTTCAATCTCTTCAACCACTGCTCTGAAGACCTTTCGTGTTGTTTTAACCTGATTTATTTTGTAATATGAATCTTGTGGGAGCAAATGTTTTTCATTCCAACCTGCTCAGCCTTAAAATTTGATTCCTTTGAAGTAAGATAGTGTTCTTCAGTGAACTGAAGGCATGTTATTTAGTGTTGTGAATAAAAAGTAAGTTTTGATGATTAAAGCAATCAGCATTAAGAAAGATTTAATAGATAAGGTGATATGTAAAAGCCTAGCTTAGTCTTTGTCACATTGAGGTCCATTTTGCAATCTAGTTTTATTTAATAGTTAAGCAAGATGTCTCAAGTTTCAGCAATGTTTCCTGTTACAAGGCTGTCTCACTATGTATTGCATTTCAAATCCTTGTGTAAGAAAAAAATCATGTTGCTTCAGAAATGGTTGAATCATGTTGAAATAGTCTGCACTTGCATATAAAGATATGGTTAATGTGGTAATTTTTTTCATGAGTTCCATTCAGTAGAAAATTCTATTGAATCAGATATACTTTGCCATTCCTGTTTAATGCAATGGCTTTAAGTTTTCTGCAATGTCCTGACAGTTATTTGAAAGTTACATTTTTGACCATTGCTAACCACGAAATATTCCACAATTGTTTAGAATATCTGCATTAGTTTGAAGAACGCTTTTTTAGGATCTGCTTGAGAAGGTTGAATCATTTGACTCAAGTTTGTCAGATGCAAGAGTTAGCTGCCTGCTTTTGAGAAGACAATACTTTTGATACACTGATCCCAAAATAAACCTGCCTCTTTATGATACAGTATAATATTAGATGTGCTAGTCGGTGTCTTGGAAGAATTCACCAAGTAAAAAATAAGCTTGTTTCTGAAGTTGAGTAGACTCATTAGTGTAAATGTCATTTAAAAAAAGTTATTAGTCACAAGTAAGCTTACATTAACACTGCAGTGAAGTTACTATGAAAATCCCATTGTTGCTGGAACTTTGCTGTTGATGCTGCCTTGACAGCTGAGTCTTCCTATTCAGTCATCCTCAGTTCCGATTCTTTGCTCTTTTGATGCTTCAACCTGATTGTTATGCCGTGGCTGGCTACTGACTTCTGTTCTTGCCAGGCTTTTATCAATCGTTTCTTAAAGCTTCTGAACTGCCAATTTCTTGTCATACAGGTGGCCCACCCTCCATTGTCCAACTTCTTTTATAGGGTTTGAGGGATTATCACGCAATCCTTAAGTGCTGTGGTGCCAAACCCAGATGATTATGCTCTGATTTTGACAAGTGAAGTCCTAATAACCTCCCAGTTGCACATTTCAATACCCACTCATTTCTTTCTAATTGTTTCTCCAGCACACCCATGCCACCCCTTCCATCTTACTTTGTTGCTACCAATCTCCTTTTTTTTCTTGCTCACAAATTGGGTCTTGGCTCCATACCTGGATGTTTTACATTTTAATCTGGCTCTTTAGATTATTCCACTTTTGCATGCATATGTCTGCTCCTTTTTTCCCCTCCTTTCTAAAAATATGAAATTCCCCTTTTCACTGCTCCATCCCTGTTTATTTTCTTTCCTACCATTTTTAAGCTCAAATCCTTCATGGACTACCCAGCAGTCACCTCACTCTCTGGCATCTACTGTTGTGGTATGGCTACTTGTGGCCTTCTCCTTGAACAGAAACATACACTACCTTTCCCAGAATGTACCCCCTTCATTAAATGACAATCTCATTAATCTCATTCATTCCTCCTTTCCTGTTTCCCTTCTCTAAAGCTTGTGCGACTGAGTGTACAGGTAGGAAGCTGAAATAATCAGCAACCACCTTGTTTACTCTCCATTTCTAAATTTTAACCAGGCAGCATGTTTTTAATAGTGACTCCTCCTGACCTTGCACAGTTGCCTCTAGAGTATTGCAAGATTTCATTCCTGGCACCTGTGTGCATCTGGTACAGAATTTCACAACTACTCCCCCCTACTTCACCCCACACAAGCCCTCACCCCATCCCACATGCTTTATGCTCAGCCAGATCTTGTAAGTTGCCAATGTCACATTCTGCATTGTTTTGACTCTGGGTTGCCATTTCCTTTGCTGATTTTCTTTGCTTGCTGGTAGCAATTTCAATTGTTCTGTTCTGCCCCTTGCTAATTATCTCTCCAAATTTTTAAAATTGACCTTTTTGACTAACCTCAGCGAGCTCTCCTAATTGTGTGCTGCTTTGTCTATCATGGTCTCTTTACTGAAGCCCTGAGGATATTTTATGTTAAAGACACTGTACAAAATGCAAATTAAAATAATGTCATTTATCTTTTAAAACTGAAACCAGAATCAACATTCAGTGGCATAATTGGCACTAGAAATGTTGACCTGAAATTTTACTTCCATTTCAGAATTTACAATCCCGAATTGACCTTCAAATCCAGTTTTGTATTTGTCTTATGCAAAGTAATTAACAAAAGTAACATTTTTTTTGTGATGCTCATTATGGGCCAGCATAAAATACAGCAAATAAGTTATTTTTAAAAGGAACTTGAATTTCTGAGAAACTTGTCAAATGAAAGGATAAAATTAAGCCTTTTGTGTTTGTCTGGTGCCTTTACTTCCAAATCATTCCTGTTATTTGCAGGACAATTAGTTTCCGAGTCACCTGAAATAAAAGTGGCTGATTTAAATAGCATTCATGCTTGGTTTTTTTTGTGGTTGGCAAACAGCATTTTGAACCCTGCTATCTCTGTCGTATACAATGTGGCATGAAAGAACAGTCTGTAACTTAATCCCATTGGCAACCATATTTGTTCAGCTGACACATTGGAAATAATTACACAGGATGTTTGCTTGGACTATGAATAGTTGATTTTGACTTGACAGGGTTGGCAGGCTTTATTTTTTACATCGAAATCTCAGTTGAGACTGATTACATTACATTATGAATGGCTTTTCACTTATTTATATTACTCAAAATATGGCATGATCTGCAGTAATATCTCTAGTACACTATGAACACTACATTCACTATCAGAATGATTGGTATAAAATCTGTGTTCGTGTTTAAAAAGCCCAATGTCTTTCCTTTGGTATTTATATTTTGATTGGAACAGACCTAGTTTCTAATAATATTTGCGTAGTCCAAACCTGGAATAATCTATCCTTACTGCAGTTCATAGTAACTGAGGTAATTTTTTGCAGTAGTAGAGCATGGCTGATTAGTTAAACTATTACACATTCTTGTGAAATATATTCTCTTGCTACATTTCTAGTACTTTTTTTGCTTTGTACTTCAAAATGTAAGTTACTTTAATTTCTCTCTTTCCTGTCTGCAAATTTGATTTCAATTTATTTGCACTATAATTTTTTTTGCTCTATTTTGCATGAAGCAATTGCATAAAGTACTTGATTGATTTATTTTCTCAGGTGTGTCCATGTGATTCTCCCCCTTACTGAAGTTATCATTGTGGATCAAGGGAGATTGTTCCTGTTGTTCAATCATCACCAACCATTATTTGTGATTCTTTACCAAGTTACTGATCTGGCTGCATAAGTGACTCCAGTCGCTATCATAGAATCCTTACTGTACAGGAGGTCATTCAGCCCATCAGATTTCTACCAACTACAATCCCACCCAGGCCGTATTCCCATAACCCCACACACTTGAGCCTGCTAATTCCCTTGACACTGGGGTCAATTTAACATGCCAAGCAACCTACCCCACTCATCTTTGGACTGTGGGAAGAAATGTTTAGGATCAGCATCAAAACATCTCAAAAGTTCTCCTCTGGTCCTGGCATAAACATCAGTCTCCCTTATGGCATATAAAATCTTTATCTCCAAGAATAATAACTGGGGCAGAATTTTCATTCAATGATTTAGGTTGTATTTGGATTGGAACAAAATCCTTTTTTTTTGTAACAATACATCCCATTCTGGTCATAGTTTTTAAGAAGGATGTGACAGTCTTTGAGAGAGTGGTTCCAGGAATGAGAAATTTTGGCTACAAGATTAGATAGGAGAAGCTGGCGTGGTTCTCCTTGGAGTAAAGGAGATTGAAGAAGAATTGATTAGAGGAATGCAGGATTAGGAAAGGTTTAGATAAAACAGACAAAGAAAAGCTGGTTCCATTAGCTGTTGATGCAAGGACTAGGGGACAAAGATTTTAAGACTTTGGGACAGACTTGAAGGGGGATTTGATGATTAACATTTTATGCGACAAGTGATAACCTCCCTCTACAAAAATGATGGCATTGAAAATGTCAATGATTTCAAAAGGTATTGAATGAACTCAAAGGAAATAAACTTGCAGGACTACTGTGATAAGAGCCTGGGAATGGGATTGACTTGATTGCTCTACACAGCCAGCATGGATTTGCTGGGCTGAATTGCCACCACCTGAGTGTAACAATTCTGACAACCTACATTTAAAAGGGGACCTTTTCTAATGTAGAAAACAATTGCTGGTGTTCTTCACAAGCAGTTACATACATGAATTTAAAAGCTTTGCCAAGCAGTTACATGGGAGAAGTTTAGCAGAGAAATTCCAAAACTATTTGTTACCATTTTTGAGGCAAAGGGTTGTTTAAGAGTCCTCCATTGATTATAGAGTTGGAGGAACTGACAGATGAGCGTCAAGACCATGGAGGTATTTGAACTTGAATGGGAGTTCTGGAGTTAAAGTGGTGCGTTGGAAGTTGACATTGATCAGCCTGTGCTTGCTGACCTGTAAGCCGGACTTGATACTGGTTAGGATGTGGGCAACAGAGCCTTGGATGAGCTCAAATCTATGGCAAGCATTGGGATAATTAAGACCGGAATGCATAGAAGTATGGATACAGACTGAGTACACTCTGGATATTGAAAGTCCACAGGAGTCGGGTTAAAACTGTAATTTCCACTCCCTGTTCTCAAAGTTCAGGGACCATTTCAGCTGAGGTCTCGGATAAAAGGGGAAGTCAAATTTATTGAGCTGCAGTCATGTTGGTGTCAAGAATTTTCATGGTAGGTTAGTACATTTACTACAAATAATAAACCTGAGTGAAGAAAGAAAAAGGTGTTTGAATTACATTTAATTGTTTGGTTTTTGGTACTTGGTGTGTGAATATTAATGATGGGAGGGAGAATTTGTTACTCTCTGCTGTCTATTCAATTTGTATTGTTATCTTTTTTGAATAGTTTAATCTCTTTTCGAAGGTGTTAAAATCAGAGGTACAACGATAGATCTCAAAAGTCTTGAGACTACACGTTTTGGACACACTGCCTTTGAACAGTCTGGGGCAACAAATGGGCTCCAGAAGCAAGATTTATTGTACATTCCCATTCAGCTCTTTTATATTGCTAGATTTTCTCTAAAGAGTATGCATGAAGTGTAATGCCTTTTTTCATTTATTTTCAACTCTCAATATCGTTAATGACAATTTTTTTCCCAAGCTGTCTGGTTAACCTTCTGATGGGTTATGCTGCCTCTGTAACAATTATATGGAACTGATGACTTAAATTGCCCCTTTTCCAGAAGTATTATAACAAATAGTCACATTGCATTTGACTATGATTGTTCTATGCCTTCATATAGGGAGCCCAGAAGCCCTTCACAGAAGTAATCAAAGCTAACATAGGAGATGCTCATGCTATGGGGCAGCAACCGATCACATTTCTGAGACAGGTGGGTATGCCCAAGTATAAAATGTATGTTGCAGTGCTTTCTGGAAGACTTTTCAAACATCATTTGTTCTGAAAGAAAAAGTTAACCCTCACCAATACTATTAATATTGAATGTTTCCTAGTTTCCATAATGCATTTTGGTTTCAGTTGTGGCTGTAAATTGTTATTGTAGGGAATGCTTTTCGTAAATCTTTGGGGAGGTGGGTGGATCAATTCTGTCCACCTGCAGTCTGAGTTTCTATATTATTTGAAGTGTGCAAGACATCTAAATTGTTTTTCTAGGATTTGGAATTTATTTCTGAATTGTGCACAATGTTTTGAAACATGTTTTGATAAAGTAACATGACATCAATTATCAATCATCAGTAATACTGCAATCTTGGATACTGATAGACATAGTTGGTAGAAGAAATTTAGCTCACTTCAACTTTTCAGTAATATCGGGGGGATGGGAAATTTTTTCAATCACAATATTTTTTCACAAAAGTTTATTTCAATGCACTTTCTAGTGGAACCTCTGATTAGATTCTTTAAAATGTGCTGTTGAGCCATGGCCTACTTTCTAAATGTGTAAAACTATTCTGCATTACCATGCTAGATCAAGCATGTGGAGGGGCAGAGGTTTAGAGATATATTTACAGAGATCACTAAAAATTTGGATAGGTACATTAAGCAGTTTAAAAGGCTAATGGAATGCCAGTCTTAATCGCAAGGGCTTTACAATGGGGTTGAAATTTATGCTTTGGTTACATAAAGCTCTGATATTCTGCATCTAAAATGTAGCATTCCATTCTGGTTTCTTCACCTCAAGTAGGGTGAATTAGTTTTGGGGTGTGCAGCACAGCTTTGCCAGCGTGAGTAAAGGCATTTGTTAGAATAGTGAGCTTTTGCAGGGTCATCATCCTCCCAAAATGTTAACTTTTGTTTTTCTCCACGTGGCTGTTGTGTGACCTGAGTATTTCCAGCATGTTTTGGCTTTTTTGTGGACATATTCTGTGGATTAGTCATGTATTTTGTCTAGTATAAATTAATTAAGGTGTTGAAGATGTTTGCAGGGTTTGACAGGATAGTGAGAAGCTCTTACCCAGGGCGGGTTGCACAGAGCTGTGGGAGGGTCGGGGGGGGGGGGGGGGGGGGGCGCGGGGGGGACGAATCCCAAAAGTAGAACTTGGATATTCAGGGTGATGTTCACACAAAGGGCAATGGAAATATGGAACTCTTCCTGAAAATCTGAAGGTTAGGTCCAACTTCTGATTGGTCTACAACTGTTCTGATATTCTTTAACCCTTGTGCATAAAAAGTCTGACATATGTTTGTACACTCAATCTTAATGTGTGTTAGCTAAACACTACTATGTTGTGAAAAGGTTCATTTATTGAATAACTGCAACAATTATTTTAAAACAAATTATCTGTGATCAAAAAATTTATGGGAGACAGCCCTCTTTTGTCTCATTTAGACAAGTCAAACATTTTTATTTTTTTAAAGCCCTTTTGGCCACTTTTATTTTCAGATAGCAAATAGCACCTGATGGGCCAAGTTGGCCTAACTTATGGCACTTTATTTATCCTGAGGATTGTCTGACCTGCTGACTATTTCCAGAAAGGAAGCCAGAGGTATATATAGCACATATGGCTAGCAGCATTAGCAAGTGTATGCATGACTGAGAAAATATTGTTTTGATACTTTCCAACTCGGGATCTGAGAGATTCACGTTCCTACTTTTTTCTGTAAGTGTAGTTTTTAAGTCCTTTTGAATTAAATCCCTGTGAGATTCACAAATTATAAATTTGAGGAGGTTTTTTTGTGGAAGAAAAATACAAGAAAAAATTAATTAAATACATAATTGGAATATGTTTTTTTGCCCAATTCAGGTTGTTGCTCTTTGTACTTATCCAGAGCTGTTTGAGAGTCCGCAATTCCCTGCTGATGCAAAGGAGAGGGCCCAACGAATCCTGCTGGACTGTGGAGGAAACAGTTTAGGTATTTATGCTTCATCGCCATTGTGTACTGGTGTGTTCACTTAAGAAAATGCTGTTCAGCAGTCCTAAAGCCATCAGAGTGAGTGATAAGTGTCTATAAGAGGTTAATAGTGAAATTTTCATGTAAGATTATAATTTGGAGCTTTTTCTCAATCCCACAGTCCAGTTTATATTGAGCTCTAGTGATGAGGCATGGTTGGGGTTGGGTAAGGGGGAGGAAGAAATGGGGCAATGGAATGCCTGATTACAACATGTGGGATAGGGTTATCTTGATGGGATTTTCTTTTCCTGAACTGTTTGATTTGACTGAGTTTCCTAGAATTACCTATTGGACACACTTTGATTTGTGTGGAACATCAATTTGCCATTGGAATAGCTTGGGAGGAACAACAATTGAGCAATGATTTGCAGGTAATCATCACCCAGTAATCGTTGCTAGGGATGTATGTTCAACATGATTAATCAAGATTTTGATGCCCTTGCAAAGATGATTGACCAGTTAAAACATGAAACTTGCAATGAGGAATGGAAGGGTTATTGCCAGCATTGGCGAAGAGAAGACACTAAAGATCCACACTGAAATTTTTAAAAAGATTTTTGCCAGTTGCGATCATCAAGTCAGAACCAAGAACCTCTTGGTAGTCCTAACTGCAGCTTTTAGTGACCTTTGGGAAAGGCAGAGATAATTAGCCAGTAGCGTAACATTCTAATCTAAACCAAGCTGGTCTTTGAAGATAAAAATATTTGAGCTGTTAGTTTGTGCTCTTATCTGGTCCAGTTGTGGATACAGGATGTTAATGGTATACTCAACCAAAGGGTGTTGCACTTTTAGAGCTTTTGAAATTTTAATAGAATATTCAAGTCCAATATTTATCACGTGGGCACTTTTTTTAAAATTGTCAGGTTCCTACAGTGCAAGCCAAGGCCTGAATTGTATACGTAGAGATGTTGCAAAGTACGTGGAGACAAGGGATGGAGGAGTTCCTGCAGATCCGGAGAATATATATATTACCACAGGAGCAAGTGATGCAATATCTGTATGTATAAAAGTAGAAGAGTGGTCACCACTGTTAAATTGTTTACATTAAATAGATTTAGCGTTGCTCAACTGACAAAACTCTGTTTGCAACTGTGTAGCTTTAATGGGTATTATTATGAATAACTTGCCATTCTCTTTTTATGTTTTAGACCATTTTGAAACTTCTGGTGGCTGGAGAAGGGAGAATGCGGACTGGAGTGATGATTCCAATCCCACAGTATCCCCTGTACTCTGCTGTCATCTCTGAGTTTGATGCAGTCCAAATCAACTATTATCTGGATGAAGACAACGCCTGGGCTCTAGATAAGAATGAATTGAAAAAAAATCTGAATGCAGCCAGGGAATATTGCAACCCCAAGGTTCTTTGTATTATTAACCCAGGAAACCCAACAGGTACTTACATAAGAACATAAGAAATAGGAGCAGGAGTAGGCCATCCAGCCCTTCGAGCCTGCCCCGCCATTCAGTAAGATCATGGCTGATCTGTCGTGTCTCAGTTCCACTTTCCCGCCCTCTCCCCATAACCATTAATCCCCTCGCTTATCAAAAACCCATCAACCCGCGTCTTAAAAATATTTAGCGAGGCAGCCTCCACCACCTCAACGGGCAGAGAATTCCAGAGATTCACCACCCTTTGAGTGAAGAAGTTCCTCCTCAACTCCGTTCTAAACCGCACCCCCCCCCTTTATCTTGAGGCTGTGCCCCCTAGTCCTACTGTCCTTTCTGAGTGGGAAGAGCCTCTCCACCTCTATCCTATCCATCCTATTCATCATCTTATATGTCTCAATGAGATCTCCCCTCATTCTTCTAAACTCTAACGAGTACAAGCCTAGTTTATTCAGCCTCTCCTCATAGCTCAACTCCGGTATCAGCCTAGTAAACCTCCTCTGCACTCCCTCTAAGGCCAAAATATCCTTGCGTAAGTACGGCGACCAAAACTGCACACAGTACTCCAGCTGCGGCCTCACCAATGCCCTATACAGCTGCAGCAAGACCTCCTACTTTTATATTCAATCCCCCTCGCTATGAAAGCCAGCATCCCATTAGCCTTTTTAACTATTTCAACAATAAAACACTTGCATCCTTTTAAAAGACAAGTACTTGACATATTCAAACTATGTAAGAGCTGTTGACAGGAGGTGATGGTGGGGGCAAGCTGGGGCTGGGTGGCCAAGCACAGTGGAGCTGGGGAGTGAGATCAAATTGGGCCCAGAGGGTTTGAAGTTTTCTCATTTGTTTTTCAAATTGGAGACCTGTGACCAGCAGTGTCTCAGGGATCAGTGCTGGGTCCACAGTTATTTGTCATTTATATTAATTTGGATGAGAATATAGGAGGCATGGTTAGTAAGTTTGCAGATGACATCAAGATTGGTGGTGCAGTGGACAGTGAAGAAAGCTATCTCTCATTGCAATGGAATCTTGATCAGTTGGGCCAGTGGGCTGATGAATGGCAGATGGAGTTTAATTTAGACAAATGCGAGGTGATGCATTTTGGTAGATTGAACCAGGACAGGACTTAATTAATGGTAGGGCATTGGGGAAAATTACAGAACAGAGATCTAGGGGTACATGTTCATACTTGAAAGTGGAGTCACAGGTGGACAGTGGTGAAGAAGGCATTCGGCATGCTTGGTTTCATCAGTCAGAACATTGAATACAGGAGTTAGGATGTCTTGTGGAAGTTGTACAAGACGTTGGTAAGGCCACACTTGGAATACCATGTGCAATTCTGGTCACCCTATTATAGAAAGGATATTATTAAACTAGAAAGTGTAAAAAAAAAAGATTTACTAGGATGCTACTGAGACTTGATGGATTGAGTTATAAGGAGAGGCTGGATAGACTGGGACTTTTTTCTCTGGAGTGTAGGAGGCTGAGGGGCATCCTGTAGAAGTCTATAAAGTAATGAGGGGCACAGATCAGCTACATAGTCATATCTTTTCCCAAAGGTAGGGGAGTCCAAAACTAGAGGGCATAGATTTAAGATGAGGGCAGAGATACAGAAGTGTCCAGAGGGTGGTATGTGGAAGAAGCTGCCAGAAGTAGTAGTAGAGGCAGATACAATTTTGTCTTTTAAAAAACACTTAGTGATATGGATAAGATGGGTTTAGAGGGATCTGGGCCAAATGCGGGCATTTGGGATTAGCTTAGCGATTTTAAAAAGGGGTGGTATGGACAAGTTGGGCCGAAGCATCTGTTTCTATGCTGTAAAACTCTGACTCTGATTCTAGGTGAGGTCAGGGATGTGATGATGACTGTGGGTTTGTTGGAAAGAGTGACTGGGGGAGTGATTGACTGGACTGGAGGTGAGGGTCTGCTTCACACCGAGTCTCACTTTTTCTCTCTCGCATTACCACACACTAAACCATATATACTCATGCCCACAAACACTGACCCTCCAACATTCTGGTTATATTTATTCATTACTCTTTTTATAAAAACATAATTGTTGTTGTGACTTGTTTTACATTTATTCAGCAATTGTTTCTTTCCCTAAAATCTCAGCTTTTTTTGAAGTTCAGTTTATTGTTGTGCCAAACCATATCTTTCCAAAATTTGCTTATTGGCTCCTTGTGAGGAAAATATGCAAATGTGGTTCTCCTCCAACTGAAAGGTTGAACAAGCCTGTTCTAGTTGTATATCGAGGTATTTGGCAAATGGTGAAAAACAATATTGAAAACCTGTTTGGTCAGGGAAGTAATCTTGTTACAGGCACAGACACACTGCAGCTTTTTACTTTGTGGTAACGTGTTGTTTGCAGCACTCTTGTCTTTTTGAGTTTGGAGGTTGAGTGTTCAGGTCTGTTGCAGAGCTTGGCTGATTCTTTAGTTCAGTACTGACGGAATGGTGCATGCACTGAGGTCCCTCTTTTCAGATGGTGGATGTAAAAGATCCCATTGCACTATTAACAAAATCCAGGGAGCTCTTCTGGTGTTTTGGCTGATATTTCCGCCCCCCGCCCCTTCAACCAACACCATCAAAAAACGTATTATCTAGGCATACATTTCATTGTTATTTTGAGTCCTTGTGTGCTACTTGACTATAAGTGAAACACTTAAAGTAATTAGCTGGAAAATAGATTGAATGAACTGAAAATGTGAAAAATGCCATGTTAATTCCAAACCAGTCTTTCCCTTAAATTGTAGTTGTCCATCTTGTACTGAGACAAACAGATTTACTAATTTTTTTTTCCTCCAACCATGGTTCACTTAAAATGCATTCTTTTAAAATCAATCTAAAATCTGGCATAACATGAGTTGGTGCATACGTATTGTCTTTGGGTGAAACATCTTTGGGGTTTATAACAACAAGGCAGGAGATGGGTCGGATCAAAATGTAAAATCAGGAAAAGCAACCCCATTCTGCCACTTCTATTCAGGCCATTTTGTGGCAGCAGGTTGTGTGGTATGTTTAAATCAGGTATCCAAAATACAAGTGGGAATCTGGTTGGACCTGCATCTCCCCGCTACTCTGCGCCTTCCTTGCCACCCACTCCCTATCTTGGTACCAGGACCTTTTGTCATTTTTGCAAACTCCCATCTAGTGGCTTATTTGAGAATTGCAGTAATGTTCTTTTTGGAAATAAGGAAGTTTAGGTGACTTTGAGTTAAATGATCATCCCGATAATAGTATATTACCACTGTTTTAATATTTAGATAGTCATTGTAAGTGATGGTCAAGTTGCCAGGAAGAGGAAAGTAATTTCTGAATCTGAATCTTAGATTTTTAATATTAATGTTTTTTAAACGCAGGCCAGGTGCAAAACAAAAAATGTATTGAGGATGTAATTACTTTTGCTTATGAAGAAAAGCTCTTCCTTCTGGCTGATGAGGTAAGATCAACTTTGCTTGCTTGTATAATTATCAAATTATTTGAAAGCAGCTTTGTGATTTTGAGTCATGTATTGTTCTGCCTCAAAATAAAGTATACTTGGATGTTTCCTTTTTTCTATTCAGGTTTACCAAGAAAACATATACTCAAGAGACTGTAAATTCCACTCATTTAAGAAGGTGCTGTACGAGATGGGTCCAGAATACTACAATACAGTGGAACTGGTCTCATTTAATTCCACATCCAAAGGATACACAGGAGAGTAGGTGTTTTCTGTATAAACTTTACTTAAGTATTCTTTTAAACAAAAAGCCTTAAATAGTAAGCTTCACTTTAGGAGGTTCAGTTGATTCAGCATTTATTTAGTTAATTATTTATAGAGCGAAACTTTGCCCAGAAAAAGGGGTATAATCTTAAAATTGGAGCATGTTATTTAGGTGTAACATCAGGAAATGCTTCCCCTTATAAAGGGGAGTGAAAACCTGGAATTCCTGTTTCAACCAAACACGGTGGATGCTGAGTCAATTGAAGTTTACAAAAGTGAAATCAATAGATCTTTAGGCTATCGAGGGATATGAATCAAAGATGAGTTGATGAAATTGAAATATGGATCATCTGTGACTGACTACACAGACTTGAGATGCTGCCTGATGTCTTTGTTTATATAAAATTCTTGGACACTTCAACACAGAATGGAAAGGCCAAATTTCTCCAGTCTTTTCTCTTGAATGGGCCCTTTTCATGATAATCTTGCTGTGCTTCTGCATGTCATCTTCAGTGCTTAAGTGTTTATTTCTTAGGAACCAGAACTGGATCCAGTTTTCAAGGTGCAATCAGATCTTGAATGATGACATATTTTCTCCCTTTGTATTCTAATTTTTTTAAGCCATGTAGTTCAACATTTTATTAACTTTGGTCATTTATGATTCTAGATCTCCCTGGTTGACCAAGGTATATTGCTCATGCTAATGAATACGAAGGAAAAAAGTAATCATTCAGAATATTCACTATTGAAACTTTTCTCCATTTTTAGCCCTTCTATTATCTCTTCTCCTAATTTCCCTCATTATTGTAATTGAAGATTTTAGAATGGCTTTGTTTTACCTTTGCAAATATCATTCACAGGGTTGTGTGAATTTAGAAGTGCCTTCATTTTTAGAATTATTTATTTTAAAGATTCTCCATTTAGCCATTACTTTATTATTGTTCAATATCCACATCCAAACAGTTTGCTTTAGTTGTTCACTAATTTCATTGACTGCAACTCCCTCATGGTTCTATACATGGCTCTTTTGATGTTTTGAATATGTGATTAATTTCTGGAGTTGCTGCCCCAGCAGAACTACAACTTCCTGCCAACCTAGAGGAAATGGACCATTAACAAAAAACATGTTGCAGGCATTACACTCATAATCTTTGGGTTACTGGATCATGAACCAATTGTGTGTTACATGTACCAAATCTGATTCAAAACCACTTCGGTTTTCTTACTGCTTTATCTGAAGTTGTTCATCACAAAATGAGTACACAGGTACCAGAACATTATTATCTCTCCATAAAGCAAATTGTACTCCATATGCTGACCTTATAATCTAATTCTTGTGTCAGTTTGTTTTAAATATCGGGAACCCAAAACTAACACCTTTTTGGAGCATGTAATATATTCCTCATGAACATGTTGACCAGTTTTGTATGGTTCCAGTGGGACCAGTGAAGTTCTGGAGGCTATAGGGACATTACAACAATGCCTAATCCTATCTGCACCTGACATCCACGTGATTTTCCAATGAAGCCTACTGAAAAATGCATGAGCATAAACCTGGATGCTTTGACTCTCCCTAGCCCAGATACCACGAGCCAGCTTATGTTTCCAAGTAAACGACCAACCAACCAATTAACCCTGCTCCTTAGACTGACATTTTAAACCGGGACACCCTGCTGCTTGACTGTGTTCTCGGTGTTAAATGTAATCACCACCCACAATTCATGCAAATGTTATCGGGTCCAACATTCCTCTTCAAAATGTTTTTCATTTTTTTAAAAAAAGGTAGCTGAGAATCCTGAAAATTCAGAATTGAAGAGTATTTCACTGATTATAGTTTGCAACAGGTTCATTCTGAAACTGTTATTTGTGCTGTTTCTATATAATTGTTGCTTCCGACTAGACAGTCCTCAAATAAACTGATAACTTAGCCTAACTTTCCTATTAGATGTGGATTTAGAGGTGGCTATATGGAAGTTATCAACATGGACCCTGAGGTTAAGGCTCAGCTTGAGAAAATGCTGTCAGTTCGACTATGCTCACCTGTCCCAGGGCAAGCAGCCATGGATGTTGTGGTAAATCCACCAAAGCCTGGAGAGGAATCCTATGAAATGTTTACATTGGTTAGTCTGTTTTATGGTTTTGCTTGAATTGGCTTTGTTTTTCTTCATTACTAGTGATCTAATCAGAATGTTGTGCATTTTACTCCATTTCCTTATGTTAATCGATTTTTATCTCTATTAATCGGGCAAATCTACCAATGATTTTACTAACATCAGCAATTTTGCTCTCATATGGCATAGTTTATCTGTGTTACTTTGTGATCAGCTGGCAGGATGACTTTTTTATATGGACAAAATTATCATGAGCAATACTGCTCAATAATAGAAGCTAACCACAATCTCAATATCACTTATTTTTCCTAAAATAAATAGCCTCCAAGGTTTTTACATTCTCTGTACCCCTCAATGCCCTAAACCACAAAATACGATTTGATATTTCCAGTCTTTTATTCCCATTGTTTGCTAAATGCTTTTGCAAGTGCTAGTTGTTTAGTCACTAAACTCTCCAGTCCAGCGATGAAGGTGATTCAAGCAGCAGTAAGTGTTACCATGTAAAACAAACACTGGGTCAATGAGGAGATGTGGTGTATCATTGTCCCTGAACCAGTAATCTAGAGACACGAGCACATACTGTGGGTTCAAATCCCACAACAGCAGCTAGAAGAATTTTAAAAAATAAATTTGGAATATGAAGTTATTCTAAGTAATGTTGACCATGAAAACCATGGCGATTGTTGTAAAATCACATCTGGTTCACTTATGTCCTTTTCATGTACAGCTCCACAGCAATGTGACTGACTCTTAACTGCTCTCTTGAACTGAGAACTTGCCAGGTAGTTTAAGGGCAGTTAGGGATAGGCAACAAATGCTCGCCTTATCAGTGACAGTAAGAAATCTCACAACTCCATGTTAAAGTCCAACCAGTTTATTTGATAGTAAACTCTCACGCTTTCAGAAATGCCTGACAAAGGAACAGCATTTCCAAAAGCTTGTGGGTTTACTATCAAATAAACTGGTTGGACTTTAACCTGGTGTTGTGAGACTTCTTACTGTGTTTACCCTAGTCCAACGCTAGCATCATCATAATTTATTAGTGACACCTGTATCCAATGAAAGAATGAAAAAGGTTTCCCAGTTGAAACTCAAAAATTGATGCTCTTCAATTGCATACAAGACACAGATGTCCTTCAAGGAACACTGCAGGCACAACCCTCCTGCAAGTTTGTTTTCCTCAATAACTACTATAATTGGCCAAAAAATTCTCCAATAGATCAGATTAAATATTCTTTATTTATAAGTAAGTTAAGTTTATAGACACAAGTTAATTATGTTGTTAGTGGAAGTATAAATGTGATACTACATGATTTAATTTTTTTTAATGACGTATGTTTGTTTAATATGCAGGAGAAGATGAAGGTATTGCATAACCTGGCTGAAAAAGCCAAGCTATCGGAGGAAGTCTTGAATACAATTCCTGGAATGCACTGCAATCATCTTCAAGGGGCTATGTATGCATTTCCAAGAATATTCATTCCTTCCAAAGCTATCAAAGAAGCTGAGGTTTGTAATTTGTAAAATAGCAAATGTACAACTGCTTCTATATTTATCTTTTGACTTGAAACTCTAATTTGAGGTTTGTCTACTTTTTAACATTTAAGGTTATTTAGATGAATTTTTTTTATTTTATGCATTCCCTTTTACTTGTGTCATATCTAACCTACAAGTGCCACTTCTAATCAGTTCCCATGGCACTCCTAATAACATTTTTCTTTCCAAACTGAGGTGCATCTTTCATTCCATACTTTCCATTGATCTTGTTGAATATTGGAGACAAGAAGAGTGGCATTCAAGTACATGACCACCTTTTGATCCATGCGCTATACAAAGAACAAAATCAGCCTGGGAAACGGGCCCTTCGGCCCAATGAGCCCGTGCCGCCATCTCAACACCACCAGTTTCCCCCCCCGCCCCCCCCCCCCGGCTCCACCCACGACCCCTGTCTAATGTTTTATGGCCATCCAGATTGAGGGAATCTGAGTTGGGGACAATTTATTCCTGCCAATCAGCCTAACACACATCTTTGGGGTGTGGGAGGAAACCGGAGCACCCGGAGAAAACCCACGCAAGCACGGGGAGAATGCGCAAACTCCCACAGACACCGGCCCAAATCTGTGTCTGCACAGCAATCAGCGATAGTCACTGAGCTGTTGTCTTGCCCAGTATCTGGTCCAGTTTAAGCACACACTAACGACATGAAGCACTAGGCCAATCTCAAACAACTAAGAGCAGCCCCAGTACGACCCATCGCATGTATGCCCCTCATTGGACGTGAGGTGGACCGACTTAAAACCTGTGAATGAAAAGAGAAAAAACATTATCATACCATATCCATTTACATTACCAGGGACACCCCAATGCTAATCACCCTTATTTAAAACAATCTCCTATTTCCACCCATCTCCAACCCAGTCATGTGCCTGTCTAAGTTACTCTTAAATGACTCTAGCGTGTTTGCCTCCACCACCTTACTTGGCAGAGCATTCCATACCCCCACTACCCTCTGTGAAAAACCTCCCTCTAATATCTGTGTTGTACCTCTTTCCCCCTCACCTTAAGTCCATGGCCCCTTGTCCTATGTGTCTCTATCATAGGAAATAGCTTACCTCTGTTTACTCTATCTATACCCTTCATAATCCTATATACCTCTATTAGATCCCCCCCTCAGTCAGCGTCTTTCAAGGGAAAAGAGCCCCAATTTCTTCAATCTGTGCCTAGAAGTATAGTTTTGCCCTGCTGTTTTTATGAAGTACATAAGTTGAAGGTATATAAGCTTTTCCTGTTGCTATTTTTAGAATATAGACAAGTGTTGAAAATGACACTTCAGACCCAAGGTAATGTTCAGCTAGATATTTTAAGTTAGTGAAATCAAATATATTTTGTTTTTGAAGAACAGAAAATAAATGTAAGTGCTTTCTATGTAAAGGGTTCATAGACATTTGCATATAGCAAAACTTAAATGATGCTCCAGTTTTAGGACACCAGTTTGGATTTGGGGCTGAGATGTGAAAGTCCTTCACTCATTGTGCAACAATAGTCCTGGGCAGTAGGAAATTCCAAATTTGCACAATCATTTGAATTTGTTGAAAACTCCAGTCAATATATTTTTGGGCATGAAGGAAATAAGAACATAAGAACATAAGAAATAGGAGCAGGAGTAGGCCATCTGGCCCTTCGAGCCTGCCCCGCCATTCAATAAGATCATGGCTGATCTGTCGTGGCTCAGTTCCACTTTCCCGCCCTCTCCCCATAACCCTTAATCCCCTCTCTTATCAAAAACCCATCAACCCGCTTCTTAAAAATATTTAGCGAGGCAGCCTCCACCACTTCAACGGGCAGAGAATTCCAGAGATTCACCACCCTTTG
This sequence comes from Carcharhinus amblyrhynchos, assembly GCF_965287045.1. Lineage (NCBI taxonomy): Eukaryota > Metazoa > Chordata > Chondrichthyes > Carcharhiniformes > Carcharhinidae > Carcharhinus > Carcharhinus amblyrhynchos. Next base: position 33,091,182 of record NC_137327.1, read on the forward strand.
AGTGAAGAAGTTCCTCCTCAACTCCGTTCTGAACCTCCCCCCCTTTATCTTGAGGCTGTGCCCCCTAGTCCTACTGTCTTTTTTGAGCGGGAAGAGTCTTTCCACCTCTATCCTATCCATCCCATTCATCATCTTATACGTCTCAATGAGATCTCCCCTCATTCTTCTAAACTCTAACGAGTACAAGCCTAGTTTATTCAGCCTCTCCTCATAGCTCAACCCCCTCAACTCCGGTATCAGCCTAGTAAACCTCCTCTGCACTCCCTCCAAGGCCAAAATATCCTTGCGCAGGTGCGGCGCCCAAAACTGCACACAGTACTCCAGCTGCGGCCTCACCAATGCCCTATACAGCTGCAGCAAGACCTCCCTACTTTTATATTCAATCCCCCTCGCTATGAAGGCCAGCATCCCATTCGCCTTGATATATGAATAAGATAGGATAAAGGCCAAAGATTAACTAATTATGACCTTATTAAATGGTGGACCAGGCTTGAGGGCACTTCGTGGCCCATTCTTGCACCTGTTAAATGGTACATGGACACTTTGGAACTACAAATATACTACTTACTAGTGTATTCTTACCATAATTGAGTGAAGATCATAAAATAGACTAGGATCCAAATACACAGGACCCTGACCTTTCTTAACTCCCCACAGTTTCCATGGGGCCCTGTTTGGAGTGGAACCTTGCCTCCCCTCCTTCAGAAGGGGCATACCTTGAATATGACTCTTTTTAGCTACAAGTTCCCAGTACACAGCCTGGAGGAAGAGTGATAATCCTCTTCAGAGAGAAAATAAGTGCAATGGTTAATGAGGTCCACCAAGGTTGTGACTTAAATCCCTTAAATTTTCAGCTTCCATACAATGGCAGCAGCCCCTTCCCTATTCTCCATTTATAAAGTATACCTTCCATCATACTTCGTTCCTCTGTCGTCTGACGCTGGGTGCCCATTTGGTTTCAGTTGAATGATGAAATCTCCCTTTGACCTCAGAAGCCTTGTCTGGTTCCTTAATGGGTGCTTTTTACTAGAATGGATAATTTGGCCTTTAGGGTGTATATTTTTCTTTCTGGGCCTGATTTTTAGATCTAATTCTAGCATTTCCCATCAATTGTTTGTTTCAGATAGGTAAAATTGGTTGTGCCAATGACTTTGGTAGCATGACCTTCATTTTCTCTTTTAAATTTGGGGTGAGGAAATTGAGTGAGTGTGTGGTATCTGATTCTCTTGAATCTCTACATGAATTGTACAGTAAAGGTCCTGGGATTTTTGTTGTTTCTCTGAAAAGTTATAGCAAATATGTAGTTCAAACAGTGCAGAAGAGGCCCTTTGACCCATCAAGTTTGCACCAATGTGTTAGATACACCTGAACTCCCACCTAATTCCATCTGCCAGCACTTGGCCTTGAACTTGTGATGTGCCAAGTGCTCATCCAGATACTTTTTTTATAGGATGTGAGGCAACCCGCCTCCACCACCCTCCCAGGTAGCACATGCCTGGCAGTCACCACCACCCTTAGGTTCAAGGTGAGGGGCAGGAGGATGTGAGAAAAAGCATTTTTAACCAATGTCTTCTTGTGACTGACTCTTCAACTAAAGGGAACAGCTGCTCCTTATCTGCCCTGTCCATATCTCATAATCGTATACATCTTGATCAGGTCACCCCTCAGTCTTCTCTGCTCCAACAAAAACAATCCAAGCCTATCCAACCTCTCTTCACAACTTAAATGTTCCATGCCAGCATCCTGGTGAATCTCATCTGCACCCCCTCCAGTGCAATCACATCCTTCTGATACCGTGGCAACCGGAACTGTGCACGGTACTCGGCCGTGGCCTCACCAAAGTTCTATACAACTCCAGTGTGACTTCCCTGCTTTTGTAATCTATGCCTCGATTGATGAAGGCAAGTTCCTTATGCTGCCTTCTGCTTTGAGATCTGTGGACGAACATGCCAAGATTGCTTTGTTCCCCAGAACTTCCTAGTGTCCTACCATTCATTTCAATACTTTCTTATCAAATTACTCCTTCCAAAGTGCATCACTTCTCTCTTTTCAGGGTTAAATTACATCCATCCATTTGACCACTATCTATGTCGTCTTGTAGCCCAAGATGCTCCGCCTCACTGTTAACCACCATTTCATTCTTTGTGGCATCTGCAAACTTACTAATTCTACCCCACACATAGTCATCAATATCAGTTATATAAGTGACGAATAATAGGGGTCCCAACACAGATCCCTGTGGTACGCCACTGGACACTGGCTTCCAGTCACGAAAGCAGCCTTCTATCATCCTCTTTCCTACAGCTGAGCCTACTTTGAATCAATTACCTGTTTGATAACAGGTAATTATTAAATTACCCTGTATCCCATATGAATTTACCTTCTTTACAAGTCTCCCATGTGGGACTTTGTCAAAGGCTTTACTGAAATCCGTATGAGCTATGTTGACTGCATTACCAGTGTTAACGCACCTGGTCACCACCTCAAAAAAAAAATTCAATCAGATTTGTTTGGCATGACCTCCCTTCAATGAAGCCGTGCTGACTATCCCTGATCAAGCTTTGCCTCCAAGTGGAGAGAGATGCTTCCCTTCAGATGTTTGTCTAATAGTTTCCCTGCCACTGACTTGAGACTCACTGATCTGTAGTTCCCTGGTTTATCTCTACAACACTTCTTAAATAGCGGAACCACTTTAGCTGTTCTCCAGTTGTCTGGCACCTCCCCTGTGGTCAGAGAAAAATTGAAAATTTGGGTCAAAGCCCCTGCAATCTCCTCCCTTGCTTCCCACAGCAGCCTTAGGCACAGTTAATCTGGACTGAAGATTTAAAGGCTGCCAACATCTCCAGTATCTTGTCTTTCTGTCAATTTGTTCAAGAACCTCATAGTCCCCCTCACCTCTGAATTTCATGCTATTGTCCTCATTCTCTTGGGTGAAGATGAATGTGAAGTATTCACTCTACCAGTGTCCTCTGATTCCACCCATACATTCCCTTGATCCTTAATGGGCCGTACTTTTTCCCTGGTTATCTTCTTCCCATTGACATATATTTACAGAATATCTTAGGATTTTCTCTAGTTTTGCCTACTTTCAGTTGGGCCATAAGGAATTGATTTTAATGTTTAAGTTTATTTTGACTGTCCTAATTAAATTTGTTCTTGGTTTAGACCCATGGTATGGCTCCAGATATGTTTTACTGTATGAGACTCCTGGAGGAGACTGGAATCTGTGTAGTTCCTGGCAGTGGTTTTGGACAAAAGGAAGGAACATATCATTTCAGGTGAAGTCTAAAGTCTATGTACACGTCGTAAATCCATGTATCTGCCTGCTTTAAAAGTAAATATTTTATAGTTAAGTAATTGTGCATTTAAATGCCTCAAGAACGTGCTTTAAGGTGAGTGACTATAATATCATATAGTTTCTATGTGCAGCCATCTTGAGGACCAGAGATATTGAAATGTTATGGGTCAAACCATATGGTTGAGAAAGCATCAAGTGGAATTAAAGGCATGTAATTGGCAATGAATTTTAATATAGATGGTTGTATGGTAATGTGTTTCGATAGGAGCAATAAGGAGGCCAAAAGCTGCTTTGATCATGTGAGTTGAAACGGGTTCAGGCTACAAATACACATCACTAGAAGTAGAAACACACCTTAAGGATATCTTTTAAAGTAGATCAAGTACTTGGTCATTACAAACCTTGGGTAGACCAGTGGTTCTCAACCTTTTACATGTCACGGCACACCTCAATGCTATTTAAAAAAAAAAATTGAAGTACATATTTTCTCTGAGCTACCTTCTAGGATGTTTGTTTTTAAAGGAGATTTTAGAGATAAAAAGTAGTTAAGCCATCATCTAATACAATTTTCATCAGTTTGAGAAGATTGCAATGAAAGCCTTATCACAAGGTGCATGTCAAATATAATATCTTCTGAGCCCACTTCACCTTGGGTCTGCTCCTTTCTCTGATGGCTATTACTTTTTTACTAGCTTTATTGGTTCCTGTTTCATACCTCTGTCGTCTTCCCTTACTAGGAACTTTGTTTTTAACTTCTCCCTGTCCTCTCTTGGGTTTTTAACCTCCGCCTCATTTCTCGTGCCTTTTTTTGAGTTTGTTTTTATATGGGACTTTATCTTCAACTCCAAGTCCCATTGGTCATGTGCATGAGCCTGACCAGTGTTTTAAAAAAAAAAGTGCGACTCTTCCCCAGCCGGTGTACGCCTACGAGGCATGAGGTTCATTGGATCTTGCAGATACTGACCACAACTGACAACAAAGGTCAGTTTTAGTCTAATTGCATGAATTTTAAGTCATTTTGAATTTTTTTGCAGCACACTAGTTGGGAACCACTGGGTTAGATCACGCTTGGAGCAGGGCCTGGGCTAGTGGAGGCAGGGTTGCAGATACTAAAGGTGCAAAAGACTCAAGACTGTCAACAAACAAAATATTTTAATTGCTGTTATGGAATTTTGCTGAATACAAACTAGCCTTTTTCCATTGAATAACAATCGTGATTCATTGAACATGAAGTCTGTAATATTTGAGCTCTAATAAATTGTGGTATAAGTAAATGTCTTTCTTGGCATGCACAATTGGCTGAAATGACACTTCCCAACAAACATCTAACAAGTGCTATTTGACCTTGCAATGAATGATATACATTATTGCATCAAAAGTGAAGTATTAGGCCATAAGACATAGCAGCAGAATTAGGTCACTTGGCCCATTTTGAGGCTGCTGTGCCATTTAATCATGACTGATTTTTTTTTCATGCCTTTTTCCCCATAACCCCTGATTTTCCCTTATCAATCAAGAGTCTATCTATCTCTGTCTTAAAGACACTCAATGACTTGGCCTCCACAGCCTTCTTCAGCAAAGAGTTCCACAGATCCATCACTCTGGCTGAAGAAATTCCTCCTCATCTCTCTTTTAAAGGATTGTCTTTTCAGCCTAAGGTTGTGTCCCCTGGTTCTAGTTTTTCATACTAGTGGAAATATCCTCTCCATTTCCATTCTATCCAGGCCTCATCGTATCCTGTAAGTTTCAATAAGAACCCACCACCCCCAGCCTTCACGTGCTTCTAAACTCCAATGAGTACAGACCCAGAGTCTTCAACCATTCCTTAAATGAAAGGCTTTTCATTCCAGGGATCATTCTTTTGAACCTCCTCTGGACTCCACATCTTTCCTTGGATATGGGGCCCAAAACTGCTCACAATACTCAAATAGGGTCTGAACAGAGCCTTATATAGCCTCAGAGGTACATGTTCTTGTATTTAAGCCTTCGTGACATGATTGCTAAAATTGCCCTTGCCTTCCTAACTGCCAACTGAACCTGCACATTAACCTTCAGAGAATCTTGAACAATGACTCCCAAGTCCCTTTTGTGTTTGATTTTCCTAAGCATTTTCCCATTTAGAGAATAGTCTATGCCTCCATTTCCTCCTTCCAAAGTGCATAACCTCACACCTTTTCCACGTTGTATTCCATTTGCCACTCCTAACCTGTCCAAGTCCTTCTGCAATCCCCCTGCTTCCTCAATACTACTTGTCCCTCTACATATCTTTGTCATCTGCAAACTTAGCAACAGTGCCTGCAGTTCCTTCCTCCAAATTGTTGATGTATATTGTGAAAAGTTGTGGTCCCTGCACTGACCCCTAAGGCACACCACTAATCACTGGTTGCCATCCTGAGAAAGATGCCTTTATCCCCACTCTCTGTCTAGTATAGTATAATATTGATATAATTGATTACAATAATAAACAGTTTGGCAGCTTGCAGTATCATTACATACACAGATGTGTACATTACTGGGATCTCCCCCAGAATCAGGGGTGGGATTGCTCTTATCTAGCCCTGTTAGATAACTCTGATTTAGTTGTTTGGGTAATGCTGACTTGGTATAAGGACCTCATAGGAGGCAGTTTGACCCATCGTGTCTGCATTGGCTCGCTGATGAAGAGCATTCAACCAGTCCCACTCACCTGGGGCTTATCCTCAATTTTGCATGTTTGTTCTTTTCAGCTCATAATTCTATTGCTTTTTCAATACCTCAATAAACCTGCCTCCTCCAATCTTTCAGGAAGTTCATTCCAGACTCCAATCACCCCCTTGGTGAAAATGTTTTTCTTCTCATCGCTTCTATTCTTTGGCTAATTATTCTGAATCTGCGCTATCTGCAATCTTGGGTGGGAACAGTTTCCTCACTATTGACCCTGTCCATATCCTTCAGGACCTTGAATATCTCTGTCTCCTTTCATCCTTTTTTCTTCCCCAAGGAAAACAGACCTAACCTCATCACTACAGTTGTTTAATCCTCAAATCATTCTTGTACTGAGACACCAGTGTATATGAGCTGGTATTTGGGGTCAGCTCCAGACTACATTGCTCATCAGTCTTCACTTTGCTGTAGGTAAACTTTTGGAATTAAGGGGTGGGTGGTACTTTTATAAACAGAACCAGCTACTGGGAGTTGGATCAGTTTCAGGGCACCACTTGTTAAAATGGGATAAGTTTGTCTGAGTTAATGTGGGGTGGGTGTGATGATCAGGGCCCCAGAAACAGGAGAAGCACTAGAGTCCATGATTTATCTCTTGTCCATTGGTTTGTAGTGTTGTGCCCAGTTCTGGTTTCTATATGATTTTGGGGGGAAAAAAAAAGGCATTGTTGAGGGTGAAAACTAGATCCATAAGAACTCAAGAGGATGTACTCTTCAGGAAAGGCTGAAGTTGAGTTCTTCTAGAAAATTAAAGGGTGCTGTAGCCTTTAATGAAAGGGTTCAATGGGACATGTAAAGGAAAAGTGTTCCCATTGTGGGAGAGGCCATAAGTATGGCCTTGTGTACTTGCACCGTGACTTGGCATGAGCAGATTTATGAACAGCACCCTTGGAGGACATGATGCACCCAATACTTCGGAATGTGTAATTTGATCCTGTCTGCTGTATAGTAAGTAATTCAACGTTCTCTGCTGTGTGTAATTTGTCTGAATTACCTGCCCAACAATGACCGGATCAAAGTACAGTGCTACTACTCTAGATTTTGGAGAACACAAAAGAAGCATATTTCAGGAACATGCAGTTGCAAAACTGAGGCACAAACCCCAATGACTCATCTACCCAATTTTCCAAGCACTGCATGTGGAAGAGGCTGCAGATGGCACATCTCGGTACCTATTGAACCAGAGTGAAAGCAAGTCATCCTAGATCCCGATAGATTGCCTAACAAGTTGGGTGCATAAAATTTGCTGCAAGTTGAGATGAATGCAATAGAGTTTTTGATGACCTCAAGTTCATCTGAGGGTGGAAGATAGGAGGCTGACCAGGAGAACATTGAAATAGCTTTGAAGGTTCATCCAAATGTGAAATGTTAACTCTGTTCTCTCTCCACAGATATAGTTAGATCTTGATTTTCCAGCACTTCCTGTTTTTGTTTGAGAACATTGGTCTTTTTTGCCAGCCTCAGTTATTTCAGTGTAATGATGAGGCATTATCTTACCATGTAATAGTAAGACTATATGATCTTTTGTTTTTACTGGGGAAAAAAAAGTTCACTTACAGGGTGTAGAGCTTGTAGGCATTTTATTGTCCATCCCTGATGTCTTTTTAGATGGTGGAACTGCTGCCTTGAATGACTGCACTCCTTGTGATGAGCATACATCCGCTGTTGCTAAGGAGGGAGGTCCATGATTTTGACTGGATGTTGATGAAAAACAAGCAATTATTTGCCTAAGTCATGATGTGCCTTGTAGGGAAACCTGGACGTGATGATTCCCATTGACTTAAATTTTACTAAGGCTCCTACGCTTTGCATGGTCAAAGTACTGCCTTGATGTCAAGGGGAGTCACTCTTGCCTAATTTCTAGAATTCTGCTCTTTGCTATCTGTTTGGAGTAAGGCTGAAATGGAGTTTGGAGCCAAATGATTATGGCCGACCACAAACTGAGCATTTGTGAGCAGATCATTGAGTAAACACCACCCGATGGATGGCAACTTCCATCACTGGTTAAGAGAAACTGATGGTAATTTTCTGGGTTGAATTTGTCTGTGATGTTTTGTGAATAATTGATATCTGGACAATTTTCCACTTTGTCTGGTGGATGATTCAGCTAATTCTGAAGCATAAGTCTTCACTGCAGTCTGGATATTGTCTGGGTCTATAGCCCTTACTTATCCAGTGCACAGCTATTTCTTGGCATCACATGGAGTGAATAATGTTCGTTGAAGACTGGCATCTGTGTTAGTGTGGATCTTCAGAAGGAGGCAGAGAGGAATTATCCACCCAACATTTCAGACTGAAGATGGTTGCTAATATTTGTTTTTTGTGCTCCTGTCCTTGGTTCTGCTATTGTTGAGGATGGTGAACTTCATGCTCCTCTTGTTAGTTGTCCACTAGCAGTCATCACTGATGTGGCAGAACTACAGATCTTTTGATCTGATCTGGTGATTGAGATTGTCTGGCTCTCTCCATTGCATGTTGTTTCTTCTGTTTAGTCATAAGTAATCTGACCTAGATAGGATATATTTTTGGTTGTTTAGGAAAACTAAGATGAAGACAACTTAAGCTCTGACCACCATCTTTATTCTCCTTGAGTATTGGAGAGGTGCCCAAAGATGGAAGGATAATAAATAATATTCAAAAAAGGGAAGAATGAGAAACCTTGTGGTAGCAGGCTGATTGGTGATGGAAAGCTACTAGAAACCGTTGTCAAGGGCGAAATTAATTCTTGTGTGGTAAAGCATGAAGGGCAGCCAGCATGGATTTGTTAAAGGTAAAACTATGTCTCACTAACCTGAACATTACTTCAGCAAATAACAGAGGATTGATGAAGGTAGTTCAGTAGGTACATATGTGGATTTTCAAGAGTACCTCAACTGAGAACTGCATTAAAGGGACAGTGGGGACTGTGGTACAAACTTTGCTTGAGAGTTAAGATGCAGAGAGTAATGATGAACAAATAGCATTCACCAATCAAAAAAACCTATCTGATTTGGGGGGGGCGGTGGGGGGTGTCTTTTGGGGCTTTGTAGAAGAACCATTGCTTTTCCTGCAAACGCCCTGAACTTGCATGTAGGGATTACAGTATTTACTATGATGCCAAGTTATTTTTTAATGAGGAGAATAGCAACAGATCTCAAGAGGACATTGTACACTGGTGAAATGGGCAGATGGATATCAGATGCAATTTGATGTAGATTGGTGTAAAAGGATGCACTCTGGGGGGAAAAACAATATACAGAGCCCACACAATGTAAATGGTAATGCTTTGAAAGGGGCATAAGACTAGGTATCTGGGCATGTATATTCACGCTGTCTGAAGATGGATGGGCAAGTTGATGAGATGCATAAGAAAGCATTTGGGTAGTTGGATTAGTAAACTAGGGCACAGTAACAATAAGTCAAACCCTTACAAATCTCAGGGTAGACTTCAAGTGGAGTATTGTTTACAATTCTGGGTATCATCTTCTTGGAAGGATGGCAAGGCATTGTAGTCACTAAAATGATATCAGGGATGAGAGTGCACTAATGTAAAGAAGCTGGGATTTCTTTTCCTTGAGGCAGAGAAGATTAAAGGAAGGCCTAATGTATTCAAAACAGTAGATCTATCTAATAGAGAGAAACTGTTACCTTTGGCAACTGGTTAGTAATCAAAGGTCATTGATATCATACTATTGGCAAAAGAATGAGAGGGGAAATGAGAATTTTCTTCAGTCATGTTAAGATCCAAAAAGTTGGTAGAATCAGATTCCTTAGAACTTTTTTAAAGAAACAATAGTGTATAATTGAAGAGGACTAATTTGTAAGGTTGTGGAGAAAAGGCTGCGGGGGTGGGCCTAAATTGGCAGCTTTCAAACAGCAGTGGTGTGCTGGGCTGAATGGCCTCCTTCTGAACAGTACAGTTCTATTTCTTAACAAGCATGTCCTGTGTTGTAATGTTATCAATTTGGCATTTCAGTTTGGATACACTTGGTGCTACTCCTAACAATCTCTTCTACACTAACTTAACCAGCGTTAGTTGCCTGGTTTGATGGTGAAGTTAGGGATATGCTCTGCCATGAAACTATAGGCTCTAATGCAATAAAATTCTGGACTTGCAGCTGTTTATGGATGACTAAAATTGAGCAGTTTGATTTGTTCTGAATCTATTCCAATTAGCAGTGGCTGCAACACATAGTAATGTACAAGTTGCTGGATAGACCTCAAAATGATAAAACACACGAAAGGTTTTTCAATTCATTGTTTTTGCAAGAGCTTTTACAATTTGGCCCTTGCTCATAACCTAGCAAATATTTCCCCTTCAATTATTTATCCAATTCTCTTTCCAAAGTAATTATTCAATTTGCTTCCATCACCTTTTCAGACAGTACATTTCAGATCCTAAGGGCAACAGGCTCTTCATGTTGCCTGTGATTCTTTTGCCAATTACTTTAAATCTGTGTCCTCTGATCCTTCTGTCACAGGAAACAGTTTCTCCTTATCAAAATCCTCCTTTTGAGTTTTCACACCATTAGCAGTCCTTTCCTTAACCTTCTCTGCTGTAAGAGCATCCCCAGTTTCTCCAGTCTGTCCATGTAACTGAAGTCTTTCATCCCTTGTACCATTCCAGTAAATTTCCCCAGCTCACTCTCAAGCCTTGACATCCTTCTCAAAGTGTGGTGCTTTGAAATGATCATAGTGCTCCAGCTCAACCCCACCCATTGCTTTATAAAGGTTTAGCATAATGTCCTTGCTTTTGTACTCTGACACCATTTATAAAGTCAAAGAACTCGCCTCTACGTGTCCTGCCACCTTCAAAATCTTGTGAATGTGCACCTGCAGATTTCTATTCTTGCATCCACATTGAACCATAGCATTTAGTTTATATTGCTTCCCTTTTTATTCCATCCTAATCACTTCACATTCTCTGCATGGAATTTCATCTGTTCGAGTTTGCTCATTTCACCAGTTCATGTCCTCTTGAAGTCAGTTACTAACACCTACAGTTTATGGTGTTTTGAATTTTTACACTGACAAGGTTTGAATGATGCCTAATATGTCCAAGTCATTAACATATATCAAAAGAATAGTGGTCCCAACATTGACCCCTGGGGCATGATTGCATGCATCTCTCGGGCACCACCGAATGACCCTTTTTTGTCTGCAACAGGGAAGTGGCCTAGTGCACTAGATGCAGCCAGTTTCCTAGAAAGGACATTGAAGCCTGATGCATCAGGCTCCCCTAAGTCGAGTTCTTCTCTTTCCACCACCTTCCCAAGCTCCTCCTTGCTTGTGTGGAGCATAAAGACTAGTATAGACCAATTGGGTTTCTGTGCCTTGCATTCAATGTAACTAGATATATAATAAATCCAATAAATCACTTGGCAGCACAGTTAATTCTGTCCTTTTCTTCATTTGGAAGTGGAAACTTCAATCATTACTACTTCATTACGCTAGAGTTTTTAAAATATTCCTCAGTGGAAACTTTACATCATGGAAATTTTTTCTTTCCATGATGTAAAGTTGCTAGCCCACAACAGCGTGGCTGCAGTGGGAAGTTAGCATATGAAGATTGCTGGCTCCAGTCCTCATTTCACCAGTCAATGGAGCAATATTTTGATTTGTTTCCAACATGTTGTGTAACTGTTTTATTTTAAACCTGCATCCTACAAATTTTAAAGGACTATTTATTTACTGTCTGACATCATTATATATTTTAATTTCTCCCTGAACTACAACTGAGACTTTGCAAAAAAAACTTCATTTGACAATTTGCATTTCTGCTATTTATAATGATTCAGAATTCCATTTGTTGACCCTAATTACTTTTAAAAGTATTTGTTCTAAAGAATTAGATTGGAAACAAATGAGTGGAAACAGAATTTGATCAAATTGTCCAAATTTATTTTATCAAAATTCAGTACTGGTATTTGTAGCTTTTTGTTTTTTCTCCTGCAGAATGACCATTCTTCTTCCTGTTGAGAAACTGAAAGTGCTGTTGCAGAATGTAAAGGAGTTCCACACTAAGTTTCTTCAGAAATATGCATGAACGCAGTCAGTTTCTTTCACCAGAGAAAACCACGTGCTGGACTTTCAATTAACCCCTCTTTCTCTCTCTTCCCCCTCCCAAGTCCTTTCGGAATGTCAAATTAATGTTTACTGAAGTGAAATGGCAAAACTACTGGCCTGCAGATCATGATTGCTGCAGTTATTTGCCAATTCAATATTGTGAATATCACGTGTACAATTTGTGCTGCATTTTTATACTACTGTTTACATTGAAATAGTACTTGTTGGAAAAATTGATTTTGTTGCACTTCAAAAAGTCATTTATAGGTTTAAAAAAATTTCTAGCAACAAACAATATTATATCAAATATTTTTCTAGGTTCAAACTTCTAATCTCAAATTGCCAGACATATGCTCTGGTTTCAAGCAGAATGTTTGAGGTTGTGCCTTCTTTTGCCTCAGTCTCCATTTATTGTGGAAGACTATGCATTAAGTGGATTATGAACAGCTTTATAACACCTGTGTAGCAAGAGTATATTTCCAGTCAAGGCAGAGATTTTGCTGTATATGTAGCAAATTTTTCAGCAGCTTAAAAACTAAGTCATTGACTTTTAAAACACTAACTTGTAACACTGCAAAATGAATAGATTTTTACAATAGTTCAACACATCTGGCAGAGTTTTTCCAATGAACAATAGACATGTTTACAGTTTTATTTCCTGATATTGGGAGGACAAATGTTACAACTATTTGTAAATTGTACAATTCTGAATGTGTTTTCTATTCAAGGGCTTCCAAGTAGATACATTCAGACATTTAAAAAAAAGTATTGGTTTGGGGATGGGGGTGAAAGAGGCAAGGAATAGCTGGAACCTGCAGGACTGTGCCTTCAGGAGAAAGGGATTTCTTATGTCTTTGTCTATTTTACAAAATTGTTTTCAGCTTATCTATATTAATGTTAACCTTTTAAGCTAGAAATTTTGCAATAAATTGCTTTTTTTGCTGTTTGTTTTCTTAGTTGACTTTCAGAAGAGTAAATGTGTAGTTGGTCTCTTTGCTCTGCAGACATCCTCCCTCCTCCACGCCCCCCCCCCCCCCCCCCGCCTGACTTTGTGCAGTCATCCTTTCTAATTGTGTGAGACAATTACATACATCTGTAACACTGGAACTTCCACAGTGGTGGGCCTCCTGAAGCCTTAACAGAGAAACTGTGAATACCCAAAAACTCTTTTCTCAAATATCCCCATCAGTGTTAGTTACTAGGGATTGATGGATGAACATATCTGCTTTAAGGTTCTTTCAGTTAACACGATGCAGCAAACAATTTGTGTGCAATACTTCTTCCACGTTCTCAATCGCAGTGGATGGTATGGGGCAGCATGAACAGAATGATCCTAAGGCACGAACTAGCTGATGACAACAGGAATAAACCAATTGGAATTGATTGTATAGATGAATGTTTAATAGTCCAAGGAGGAAAAGCAGAAAGCCTTTCTAAAAGTGGGTTTAGTGACTGGATCTGGCCTCTGGTGTCACACATCCTCTCCAACATCTTTGACAAACAACCACCCCAACTTATATTGACACAGTGCCACTTACATAATGAAACATCCCAAGGGACTTCACAATAAAACAAAAGATTAGATCAGATAACCAAAGAGGGGGTTTTCAATGAAGACAGCAAGCTGAAGAAAGCTCCAGAGCTTACAACTTATGCAACTGAAGACAAAATTACTAATGGTGGTGATTTAAAATCCAGATTGCTCAAGAGGCCAGAATTACATGAACGCATTTTGGAGAATTCGGGGCAGGAGGAGATCAGACATAAGGAAGGGTCTAGGCTGTGCAGAGATTTGAACAATAACGGTGAGAATGTTGAAATTGTGGTGTTGCTTGAATGGTAGCCCATGTAAATTAGCGAACACTGTGGTGATGGCAGAGTTTTGGATGAAAAAAGAAGTATTGTAACAGCATTGTGATATCGGACCTCATTTCCACCTCCTAACATGAGAAAATTTATTAAGTAGGTAGATGAACAAGTGAATATAGAATTCTAATGTAATTTTGACAAAATGAAGCAAGTCTGCCTTATTTTAGCTTAGCAGAGATTCATTTCAATTAAGTCTAAACAAAGACCCAGCTAGTCGGAATTTGTTTCCATATTTAACTTTTATATAAATGCTGCAAGATTCTGTGGTTGTCTGAAAAGCTTGAAAGATAAAACATGCACTTTTTGGGGGGTACACGAGAGGGGAAAAAAATAATTTTGTCTCTATGCCAGTTGTTGAATGTGGTCATTAAAATCTAGAAAATTATGTTTGGGCAAATGTAATGGAGCTGTAGCTGTTTGAATGCCGAGTACATTTGGATGTTTTTTAGAGCTCCCACAGTCAGTTTAACTTTTTCACTGTAGAAATTCTATCTTTTTAATTGTTTGTCTTTCTATTGAATAAACTTCTTACTAGTTTAAACCTAAAATGATATCTGATGTGATGCTCTACAAATTAAGACAGCATTCTATGGAGGTATCAGATCCACCTCAGTAAAAAGGTCATCATGCTTCCATATTTTCACTTTTTTTTTTGGCTGCGTGCATATTTCTAATATATTAGGTTCAGGATTCATGTCCAGAATTCCCACAAGCTATTTTGACTTGATAGCAAAAAGTTGCTCTACAATTGCACCAGAGTTTAATGAGCTCTCTAAGGAAAGTGAGTGATCCACTAAAACTATTATATCCAAATTAGTTCAAAACAACAGAGGGATTTTAGTACATTTTAGAGGGATACATAATGTTGGATTCAATTATTCATTGAACACAGCATATGACCTAAGGAGTTACTAAATACTGGTTTAGGTGCTTAATTAATAAGATCCAACTGCAAGTAGGCTACAACTGAACCTTTCTGGTTTTTCTTTCCCCCAAAAATATTTTATTCATAAAGTTTGTAAAGTTGCATAAGTTCATATTTAATGTTACATAAATGAAAAATATTTTCTTTCCATACAGGATGTGACATTTTGAAGTGCCACATTAAACTTGAAAGTATAGGTTATTTATAGTATTCATTTCGTGTTGATCAGTATGTTGTGGGGTTTTACAAAATTTCCAGCCCCTCAGTGCACTATGATGGGAGGTCTGTGTACTGTGATATTTCCTGTTGGCTTTGGTGTGTCCCTTGGCAATTTGTCCTGGACCTTGGAATGTGCCCATCTGCAACACTGGGTCATAGACAGCTCTACACTGGAAGATCAGCAAATGCCAAGCAGAGCAAAGAGCATTTTTCACTGAGTTGCTGGTCCTCCAGTTGCAGTTAATGTTTCTAAAATGTGGCAGTTTCAGCAGAGAGGCATATTTGGGAAAAGCTCTACAAAAGCTGCTGAAGAAGACATGGAGGTGGTTATGCTTTTTTTTATTTGTAATCATTGACTGTGAGCACAGTTCCCCACTGCCACAAATTTTTGCAGTCCTGCATTGTGGGCGATTGTAGGCATTAGCACACCCAAGTGTGATTGGCTAGCCTTATCTCTGGAGAACCAGTTTTTTCCAAAAATAAATTTTTTCATTAAACTTAATATAATTGCTAAGTCAATGCTTTGGAATATACTAAGTACAATAAAATTCAACATATATCTCCATACAGCATGTTCTACTTGGGACAATTGTAATACTCTTTATACTATACATTCCTTGTCAGGCATGCAGCCTAAAGAGTTTGATACAGTTCCAGCCCTTTGGTGTACTATGGCTGAAAGACAGACTTTGCTTTATTGTGCCTCTGTGGCAGGTGCTCCAAGCTTTTGTGCATCCCTTAGCATGTGGTCTTGGATCTTGGAATGTGCCAGTCTGCAAGACTCAGTCAAGAAGAACTCATTGCACTGGAAGACCAAGCTTCAGGCAGACTAAGAGTGCCTTTCACCAATTTGATAATCCTCCAAAACAATTAATGTTTATCTGTGTGTGTCCCTAAGAATAGCTTGCCTGAGAATGGCCTGAAGATCAGAGTCCTGTGTCACAAAGCTACTCTGATCAAATCTGACAATGACAACCTTCTGTCAAATGACTTTGGTCTGCTCAGGAAATCATCTCCCAGGATCATCCATTTTCTTTTGCTGCAGGGCTTTGATATTACGTGCAGACGACTACCTGATGGACTCGTGAAAGTTGATTTTTTTTTTGTTTTGCATAAACTTTTCTATGTTGGCTAGGTGATACAGCATGGTCTAACTGCATGGAATGTTCTGCAGCAACATGGTTAGACCCATCTTTTGTAACACCAGATATCTCAGCATGTAGTAACACTTGATGTTTGCAGACTGAGTTTCCAAAGCACAACTTGATGAAGTCGCACAATAAGCTTGCTATCAGTATAAGAGTGACACTTGTTACTTTTTCCTCTCTCCCTTTTTATATAGAGGTTTGCACTTTGTCCCTGTGCACGTGTTCATTTCTAACCTCCAGACAAAGCAGAAGATGGCTCAGGTGATTGCCATGGACAAGAGGAATGGGCCAGGCCTATGCATATAAATGGGTAAAGTCTGCAGAGAGTTATGGGAGAGCTTGAAAGCCAGAAAAGCTGAGAACTGTGCTGTGAATCGCAACTTGGTGATGAGAGTGCTGAAGTAAGAGTAGGCCCACATAAAGTTTGTGTATTTTTTGATGTTGGAGGCATGGGACATATTTTGTTCAGTCCTGTATTTCATGCGAAATGCACTTGTTGCCTAGTTTAGAGTTGCTCTGGTCTCACTAGAGTGCTGTCAATTCATTTTTCAGAAATTGAGATACGCATGGGGCTAGTGCAAGATTAGATTCTCAAGTACACGCATTGAGGAACATTATTGCTGCCTGGATTTTATCATTGTGCCACTAGATATTAGGCAGTCAAGGTTCTTGCCAGATCATAGTATCTCCTACTGTTGCTGAACCTGAAGGATTTGAAATTTATAATTCCTTGCTCTGTTTGTAATCCTGGACTTGCTGCCAAAAAGCTAGTAAAGAAACTGTTCAACCCCTGTAAGTGTGTAGAAAACACTACATTGGGATAACGATACATTGGGGAGGCAGTGGCATGGTGATATTGTCACTGGACTAGTAATCTATAACCCCAGGTTTGAATCACAGATGGGGTGAAATTTGAATTCAGTAAAAAAAATCTGGAATTATAACAATGACAATGGTTTCATTGTCAATTGTTGTAAAAACCCATTGGGTTCATTCATGACCTTTTTCAGGAAGGAAATCTGCTGTCCTTGCTTGCTTTTGACCTATAGGTGACTTCAGACCCACAACTGTGATTGACAACTGCTGTCTGAAATGGCCCAGCTAGTCACTCAGTTCAAAGGCAATTAGGGATGGGCAATAAATGCTGGTCTTGTCCACATCCCATGAAGAAAAGTTCCAGAAGATAGACTGGTTAATTTATTAAATGAACAATAACTGGTTAAATCTATGTACTAGGCTGTTTTGTTTTAATTAGTCTTTGAATATGCAGTATTCCTTTTTCCTGTAGTATTTTAAATAGTTTACCATTTAAATGATCGTAATTCAAATTTTTAAACAATTATTCATTAATATGCTGAAAAGTAAAAAGCTACTAGAACTTCATGAAGATGAAAAAGGAGGCATATATAAATTTCAAGAAATTGAAAACGAATAAGGCTCTGGAGGAATGCAAAGAAAACAGGAAATAACTTAAACAGGGACTTAGGAGGGCAAAAAGGGGGCCATGAAATGTCCTTGGCAGGCAGGATTAAGGAGAATCCCAAGGCACTTTATGCATATATAAGGAGGAAAGGGTAGGTCCACTCAAGGACAGTGGAGGGAAATTGTGTGAGGGTGGTCCTTAACAAGTATTTTGCATCAGTATTCACAAAGAAGGATGTGGTGGGTGGCAAGTGTAGAATCTCAACATCCTCCTTTCTACGACATGTTGAGATAAAAAGGGAAGAGGAATTGGAGGTTTTGAAAAATGTTAAGGTGAGAGAGACAAGGGAAAAAATTTCTGAGGCCTTAGCCAAAAACTTTGTATCCTTTTTTTAGCCACGTATGAGGTACCAGAGGACTGGAGAGTAGCTAACGTTGTTTGCCTTTTTAAGAAGGGCAGAAGAGACGATCTGGGAAATTGCAGGCCTGTGAGCCTTATGTCAGTGTTGGGGAAATTATTGGTGAAGATTCTTGGGGACAGGATGCACTCACAGCTGGAAGAGAATAGGCTTATTAGCAATAGTCAGCATGGTTATGTGAAGGAGAGGTCATATCTCTCAAATTTGACTGAGTCCTTTGAAGAAATGACAAGCAAAATTGAACCAGGCAGGGCACTAGACGTATACATGGACTTCACTAAACCTTTTAATAAGGTTCCTCATGGCAGGCTGATACAAACGGTGAAGTCATATAGGATCTGAGATGAGCAGGTAGGATGGACACAAAACTGGCTTGGGCATAGGAAGCAGAGCGTAGCAGTGGAAAGATACTTTTCTAATTGGAGGTCTGTGTTTCACAAGGATCAGTGCTGGGGTCTCTGTTTGTAATATATATAAATGATTTGATTAATAGATTTGCAGCTGATACAAATTGGGGGAGTAGCAGATAGTGAGGAGGATTGTCAGAAAATACAGCGGGATGTAAATCAGCTGGAGACTTGGGCCAAAAGATGGTATTTAACCTGGACAAATGTGAGGTGATGCAATTTGGAAGGCCGCCTGCAGAAGGAAAGTATAGAGTAAATGGTAAAGCCCTTAGAAATATTAGGATACAGAGTGATCTGGCATACGGATCCACAGTTCTCTGAAGGTGGCAACTCAGGTGGACAAGATGGTCAAGAAGGCATATGGCATGCTGGCCTTCATCAGTTGGGGCATTGAGTATATGAATTGGAAAACCATGTTGCAGCTGTGTAAGACTTTGGATAGGCTGCATTTGGATTATTGTGTACAATTCTGGTAGCCACACTACCAGAAGGATGTTGATGCATTAGAAAGAGATTTACCAGGATGTTGCCTGGTTTGGAGGATATGGACTATGAAGAAAAGTTGATCAACTTTGTTTTCATTGGAGGATGAGGAGAGATCTGATAGAGATTTTACAAAATTATGACAGGCTTGGATAGAGTGGATTGTCAGAGTCTTTTTCCCAGCAGAGTTGAAGAGTCAATTACTGGGGAGCAAAGGTTGAAAGTAAGAGGGAGAAAGTTTAAAACAGCTGTAAGGAGCAAGTTTTTCACACAGAGGGTGCTGAATACCTGGATGTGCTGCCAGAGGTGGTGGTGGAAGCAGATTCTATAATAATGATCATGAGACATCTGGATAGATACATTAATAGGCAGGGAATAGAGGGATATGCACCACATAAAGGCAAGAAAATATTAGAGGCATCTGTGTTGACACAAACTTAGTGGGCCAAAGGGCCTGTTTCCGTGCTGTTTGATTCTTTGTATGAATTATTTTGCATTCAAAATTAGCTGCAGATCATACATAACTTTGGAGACAGATGACAAATCTTAACATTTTTATCTGACTAGACTGTACATTATTAGGTCATAAATTGTATTCAAAATAAGTGAGGCTAATAACCTGTATGCAGCTACTTTGGCCAACGGCAAATGTACGATTAAATTTCACAAATTGCTGTCAGGATTTATGCTGCACTGCTGTTGGGGTTTTATGAAAATGGTACTACATTTTGTGCCATTCAATGCTTTTCAATGGTGACACAAAGTTGATGTACTGACACAGCAGATATAAGCTAAACTCACCTCAGAAAATAACTCAACTTCAGCTCAAGTATGGTTTTAAACAACAAAAGTGTGAATTACTGTAGCTCTGTCACTGAAAATTAACCATTAAATTATAGTTTTGTTCCTTTTTGGGATCAGTTGAGTGATTTTAAAGTTTTACATCTTGTAGATTTTTCTTCATTCCCTTTTTTTTCCTCTTTTTGTTACTGATTTTGACATTGAAATGTTGAGAGTTAGTGAATTCAGTCCTTCTGCTGCTTTCTTTCCGGTTAAAGAAATAATACATTTGCTCGCTTGGGTCCCAGGCTCCCTGTTTTCCTTTTGACATGACGGTACACTTAAACGTGTAGTATGGCAAGTTACTGTAACAACCTAAAGATGCAAAGGCAATTTGCCCTGCCAAAAGCAAGCTATGGCTGATGTCTGTTTCTCCCCACAACCCACCCCAAAAATGCCCTCAGCTTGTGACCTAAGTTGTAAGGATTGTCTACAAAATAGAATGGAGATAGAGAAACTGGTGCGGCAACAAAAAGGAGATTGTCATCAACTTCAGGGAGCATAGGAGAACATGCCCCTGTCCACATCAATGGGAACGAAGTAGAAAGGATTGAGAGCTTCTTTCCCCCACCCCACCCCATGCTGTCATTATAGTTAAGAAAGCCTACCAACGCCTCTACTTTCTCAGAAGACAAAGGAAATTTGGCATGTCAGCTACGAATCTCACCAACTTTTACAATGCACTATAGAAAACATTCTTTCTGGTTGTATCACAGCTTGCCCAAGACGGCAAGGAACTTCAAAAGGTTGTAAATATAACCCAAACCATCCAGTGACTCTGTCTACAATTCCTGCTGCCTTGGCAAAGCAGCCTCTATAATTAAGAACCTCATGCACCCCAGACATTCTCTCTTTCACCTTCTTCAGTCGGGAATTCATTTATCAACCGGCTGCAGAACAGCTTCATCCCTGCACTGTCAGACTTTTGAATGGACTCACCTTCCATTAAGCTGATCTTTCTCTACAGACTAGCTCTGACTGTAACATTACATTCTGCATTCTCTTATTTCCTTCTCTATGAACAGTACGCTTTGTCTGTATAGTGCACAAGAAACAATGCTTTTCACTATATGTTAATACATGTGACAATAATAAATTAAATCAAAAGCATCTTAAGTGCTGCCAAGGCAATATGCATGGTGATTAAACATGAGAAGGCATTGGTATCTGGAAATGAGTGATAATGATCATATTGTATCCTTGCAACGTGATGGAGGGTAGTTGAAAGTCAACCATATTGTCATAAAGTCAGAGGCTTAGCATGGAAACAGGCCCTTCGGTCCAACTTTCCGTGCCACCCTTTTTTTTACACCCCTAAGCTAATCCCAATTGCCTGCATTCGGCCCATATCTCTTTATACCCATCATACCTATATAAGTATCTAAATGCTTTTTAGAAGATAAAATTGTACCTGCCTCAACTACTATCCTTGCAGCTTGTTCCAGACTCTCACCACCCTTTGTGTGAAAAAGTTGCCCCTCTGGATACTTATGTATCTCTCCTCTCTCACCTTAAACCTATGCCCTCTAGTTTTAGACTCCTATCTTCAAAAATTTATTGACTTTCTAGCTGATCTACGCCCCTCATTATTTTATAGGCCTCTATAAGGTCACTCCTCAGCCTCCTACACTCCAGGAAAAAAAAATGTCTATCCAGCCTTTCCTTATAATTCAATCCATCAAGTACCAGTAGCGTCCTAGTAAATCTTTTCTACACTTTCTAGTTTAATAATATCCTTTCTATAATAGGGTGACCAGAATTGCACATAGTATTCCACCTGTGGCCTTACCAATATCTTGTATAACTTCACAAGACGTTCCAACTCCTCTATTCAATGTTCTGATTGAAGAAACTAAGCATGCTGAATGCCTTCTTCACCACTTTGTCCACCTGTGACTCCACTTTCAAGGAGCTATGAATGTGTACCCCTAGATCACTTTATTCTGTAACTCTCCCCATTGCCCTAACATTAACTAAGTCCTGCCCTGGTTCAATCTATCAAAATTTGTCTAAATTAAACTCCATCTGCCATTTGTCAGCCCAGTGGCCCAATTGATCAAGATCCCATTGCAATTGGAGATAACTCTCTTTACTGTCCAGTATGCCAGCAATCTTGGTGTCAACTGCAAGCTTACTAACCATGCCTCCTATATTCTCATCCAAATGATTAATATCAATGACAAATAACAGTGGAGCCAGCACTGATCCCTGAGGCACACCGCTGGTCCCAGGCCTCCAGTTTGAAAAACAACCCTCTATAATCACCTTCTGGCTTCTGTCAAGAAGCCAATTCTGTATCCATTTAGATACCTCACCTGGATCCCATGAGATTTAACCTTATGCAACAAACTATCATGTGGTACCTTGTCAAAGACCTTACTAAAATCCATGTAAATAACATCAACTGCAATGCCCTCATCCACCTTCTTGGCTACCCTTCAAAAAACTCAATCAAATTTGTTCCTAACAGACAAAAAAACTCAATTAAATTTGTGAGACATGATTTTCCACTCAAAGCTATGCTGACTGTCCCTAATCAGTCCTTGCATCTCTAAATGCCTGTAGGTCCTGTCTCTCAAAGTACCTTCCAACAGCTTACCCACCACAGTTGTGAGGATCACTGGCCTGTAGTTCCCAGACTTTCCCCTGCAGCCCTTTTTAAACAAAGGTACAACATTTGCCACTCTCCAATCATCAGGCACTTTACCCGTGACTATCGATGATTCAAATATCTTGGCTAGGAGACCTGCAATTTCCTCCCTAGCCTTCCATAATATCCTGGGATGCACTTCATCAGGTCCCGGGGATTTATCTACCTTGATGCACTTTAAGACTTCCAGCACCTCCTTCTCTGTAATATCATTTGCAGTGGCTGTGAAGTCACACATAGGCCAGACCAGGTAAGGATGGCAGATTTCCTTCCTTGGGATTTTCCTTAATCCTGCTGGCCAATGCTTTTCCATGACCCCTTTTGGCCCTTCTTATTCCTTGCTTAAGTTTCTTTCTACATTCCTTGTATTCCTCACTTGCTTCGTGTGTTCCCAGTCTCCTAGCTTTGACAAATGCCTCCTTTTTCTCTTTGACTTGGTTCACAATATCTCTCGTTATCCAAGGTTCCCAAAACCTGCCATACTTACCCTTCATCCTTACAGGAATGTAGTTAAATATATTCTTAATTTCAAAAAATCTGACAGTTAAGTAACAACAATAAATAGCACCAAATCCATTGTTATCCAGTCAGGACAAGATGATTCTCTAGTATTTTACCTAGGTGAGGGCATAGGGTAGATGTCTCCTACTGTCAATTTTTTTTTTTACAATCAAGCTATGCAAATTCATGTAGTCATGCCACAAACCAATTATGTGAGTGATAACACAGGCTCTGATATGTCATCCCTTCTCTTGTTACAAAGGGTACTATAGGGTGGCAGGTGAAAAATAGTCCTGCCAAAGTATTTTTGTCATGTGAGGGGAGCCATAATAAAAAATACCTTAAATTCATTCTCGCTTTAAAATTAGATTTAAACTTCTCAGCTACAGTCAGGCAATGTTTAATGTTTTTTTTTCCTCAGTGCAGGTCTTGCACTTCAATTATGCTCAGCAATAGTGGAGGAAAATGGTATAGAAAAGTGTTAAGCCAATTCTGCATTATTTAACTCACAATGCTTCTTGCTGCAATGGAAGCTTTGCAGAATGAGTTTGTGCCCATTTTCCAGAGAAATGATGATTTTTGGAGACCAATCATCCCTGCTGCAGCACATCACTGCAGAAATTCCTCTAGTTAGTGTCCCAGGCCCAATAATCTGCAACTTCTTCACAAATGACCTTCCCTCCGTTATGAAAGAGAATATTTGCTAATAGGTTGTAGAGTGTTCAGTTCCATTCCAACTACGTCAGAAAACGAAACAATCTGTTCTTGCATGTAGCAAGGTCTGAACAATATTCAGGCTTGGGCTTGTTTAGTGACAAGCAACAATCATACCATGCAATTGTTAATCAGTGACCATTTCCAACAAGGGAGAGAATCTTAATCATCCCCTCTTGGTATTTAACAATGTCACCATCATTTAGTGCCCCACAATCCACATCTTGTGAGTACCATTGATCAGAAACTTAACTGGACTAGTCATGTTGATACTGAGGCTACAAGGACATGTCAGAGGCTGGGAATTGTACAACAAGTAACTCGCCTCCTAATTCCCCAAACTCTGTCCACCATTTATGAAGCACCAATCAAGAGTGTGATGGCATATTATCCACTTGCCTGGATTAGTGCAGCTCCAATAACACTTGAGAAGCTCAACACCAGCCAGGACAAAACAGGCCAATTAATTAGGATCTCGTCCATCACCTTAAACATTCTTTCCCTCCGCCACTAATGCGTAGTGGTAGCAGTGTATACTATCTACATGATAGATAGCAGAAACTCACCCTGGCTCCTCCAAACTCTCAACCAGCTAGAAGACCATGTGCAACAGGCAGATAGGAACACCAGCATTTGCAAATTCCCCCGTAAGCCACAAACATTCTAAGTTGGAAACATAAAACCATTCATTTGTTGTTGCTGGATCAAACGCCTGGAACTCCCTCCCTAACAGCACTCTGTATGTACTGACATCACATCAGCTGCATGGTCCAAGAAGATGGCTCACCATCACATTCAAGAACAACAGAGGATGCATAATAAATGCTGGCTTTGCCAAGAATGTTGCTGATTTTTCAGTTTTGTATTCTTCCCTTGTTGAGAATGGTATGAAATAACAAAAAGATCTGTAAGCTGATTAATAGACTGACGTGCACTAAAAACATACTACAAAATTAGGAGCAGGAGTAGGCCATTTTCCCTTGGAGACTGCTCTGCCATTCAATAATTTTGTGCTTCCTCCAGTTATGGCCTCACCTCCCCTTTCTTGTCTACCCACATAACTATTGATTCTTATTATTCACAGATCTGTTTAACTTAGCCTTGAATCTATTCGTAGAATCATACAGTGCAAAAGAGGCTGTTCAGCCCATCAAGTCTGCACTAACACATTAGAAACACCTGAACTTTCACCGAATTCCATCTGCCAGCACTTGGCCCATAGACCTGAATGTTATGATGTGCCAAGTGCTCATCCAGGTACTTTTTAAAGGATGTGAGGTAACCTGCCTCTACCACCCTCCCACGCAGCACATTCCTGACTGTCACCACCCTCTGGTAAAAAATTCATTAATTGTTTGCAAAAATTAAAAAGAGAAAAATTTTCTCCTAACCTCAAATGGGAGACCCTTTCTTCTAAAACTTTGCACTCAGTTGTAAATCGTCCAAAGAGCAATCCTCTCGGCATCTACCCTATAGAACCCCTTCAGAACTTTGTATTTGAATAAGATCACCTCTAAACTTCAACCAGTGAAGGCCCAACCTGCTCAACCTTTCCTCATAAGACAACCTGTTCATGCCAGGAAGCAACCTGGTGAATGTCTGCTGAGCTCCCTCCAAACTAATTATATTCCTCCTTAAATAATGACATGAACACTCCTTCCATTGCTGTATTTGTCTGTGTATTAGTAATTCCTATAAGGCAGGTAAGATTGTGAGAACCCTTAAAATGTGGGGGATCCACATGGGCATCTCTCACAGGACATTAATCCAGATTTCACACCAGAGCTCTAATCCTTTCTCACCAGGATTGGCTGTAATAGTGTTCAAACCCTTCACGAGAGACTCGGACAGGAATACTATCACTAAGTCAAAGGTTTGCTTGTAGTCTAAGGTTATGGCCAAGTTAATGCATACACATCTCCTCAGTAGAAGATTTATTCTTCCAAAGTCATTTAACATATCCATGGTTAATCATTCAAATATTAGCTTTATCATTTTGATCAATAAAATATTCAAGCACCAACGTAAATCAACTGAAAACATTTTTTAAAAAACCACAGGAATGAAAATTGTCCATGTGAAAGCGAAAGTTTTTTTTTGCTTCTGTCAGAGAAAGGAACACTGCTCTTGGTCAGCACACATTTTTTCAAAAATTAAGCATTATTTTCAATACATGGGATGGATGGATAGGATAGAGGTGGAAAGACTCTTCCCGCTCAAAAAAGACAGTAGGACTAGGGGGCACAGCCTCAAGATAAAAGGGGGGCGGTTTAGAACGGAGTTGAGGAGGAACTTCTTCACTCAAAGGGTGGTGAATCTCTGGAATTCTCTGCCCGTTGAAGTGGTGGAGGCTGCCTCGCTAAATATTTTTAAGACGTGGGTTGATGGGTTTTTGATAGGAGAGGGGATTAAGGTTTATGGGGAGAGGGCGGGAAAGTAGAACTGAGCCACGACAGATCAGCCATGATCTTATTGAATGGCGGGGCAGGCTCGAAGGGCTGGATGGCCTACTCCTGCTCCTATTTCTTATGTTATTATGTTCTTACATGGAATGCTTTGTACACTTGCCATCTTAGTTGGAATGCCATTTGATCAATTAACCACAACTGTTTCGCTTATAAGATATTATACTTCAATATCTCATATCTGCTATTTGAATAAAACAGATGCTATTGTTAAAAGGCAGGTGAATTGGCATTGTAAATATTACATTATTGCCCACACTGGCAGGAGAAATGATTGGAATGACAAGCATACAGGCAAATATTTTTCTTGTATTCCCAGTTTATTTTCCCCCACATAACAGCTTTGAATTTAATTTACATTACATTTTAAAGTATTTCTATTCAGTCTGCCTAAAAGTGTGAATTGCAGCTGGACACTGTAGCAGCTACTTCCACAGTCAGCAAGCACTCCAGTCCCTATTTAAAAATAATGTGTCCCTAAGCAGAGGGCATGAATGTACAAACAGCTGTCACGTAATACATGTTTGTAAGCTTGGAACATTGAATAGCTATTTTTATTTCACGCTTATTAAGTTGTACATTTACTGTCTACTTTTTGCAAGTAATGAATTGTATATTTTTTAAAAAGCTAAGAAATGAGTGGCTACACTTTGTTCCATTTTAAAAGCTTGCTGAATATCATTTGACCTGTAGTCAGTATTGAACTGAACAGTTTTTGACTGGAATCATTAAATATCAAAAATGGTTGTGAAAATGCTTGTTTTGGAATAAGGAATATAAAAAATGCGAAGCTATAGGCAATGACGAGTATATACATCGAACAATTATGCTTTGGAATATTGATATTTAGTTCTGTGGTATAGGGAGGGCCCTTATGATAACGCAGAAGTTGGCTATTTCTACGTAAGTTGCAGTGAACTTCTGTATTGCTTTATGCATTATATATGTATCTTTAATCTTTGTGTAGTCGACTTAGGCGGAGTTGGTGTACTTGGTGACCACCTAGGAGACGGCGTGTTTAGCTAGCTCACCCGGTGCATGAGGCGGACTGCGCTCTGGATCTCCCGTGCCGAGATGGTACGCAACTTGTAGTGGATAAGGTGCGATGCCTCAGGTGATGCACTCGAAGATGTCGACCGCGAAAGAGTTCATGCCGCTCATGGCCTTGGACGAGATGCGGATGGAGGGGTGGATCTGGGTCAGCACCTGGTACACGTAAGTGGAGTAGGTCTGCTTGCAGACTTTCCTCTGCTTCTTGGTGACCTTGGTCAGCAACTGTCTGGACGCCTTGCAGGAAACGCCGCCCTTAGCCGTAAGCTCAGGCATTCCAACTTCACTTCGTCCGACTCAGGCGAAAAACCAAGGATGTCAGAGCAGTCAAGTTAATAATAAATGCTGTTCAATAAAGATGTCTGCCAGGCCATTTAATGCTCTTCCAACATAATTGACCATAAATAATTATTTAACAATTTAGAGAGGGATAGGGAGAGGAGAGAAAGACGGAGAGAAGATAGAGAAAGATTGAGAAAGGAGAGAGAGTGGAGAGAAGAGAAAGAGGGGAAGAGTAAAGGAGGGAAGGAGAAAGAGAAGGGGAGAAGGGAGTGGAGACAGTGGGGTATGGAGACAGAAAAGAGAGAAGAGGAAGGAAGTTTACAATAATGTTGGTAGGAATGAGGGGACTGCAGTAAGTCCCCTATTCAATTCCTCTACTGCAATTCATTCCAATTTTAATAGGTATAAGAAATGAAACTACAGCCTAAGTTATCTGGTCACCTGCATAATACAGTTTGTACCTGCAGAAATAATTTCTGACAGTATTTAGTAATGCTCAACATGACAAGAACAGCTAAATTAATAAATTAAGGTGGCTTCTAAAAGATAACACATATTGTAGACTGGCTGTTCCTGATTAATCAAATCTATTTAATTACCTAAAGTTAATGGGAATTCTGCAGTGATCTTGTGGCTTCAGTAACAATGTTCAGGATTCCTTGCTTCTTTGAGCAGTAGAAATATGATTAGGTCAGTGCTGTGAAATAGAAATCATTGACTAATTTGACACCAGCAACACCATTTTAAAAAAAATCATGAGATATGGGCATTGCTGGCTAGGTCAGCATTCAATTACCTTCATAGAATCATAGAATCCCTGCAATGCAGAAGGAAGCCATTCAGCCCATCAAGTCTGCATCGACCATAATCCCATCTAGGCCCTATTTCTGTAACCCCTCATATTTACCCTGCTAATTGGGGCAGCACAGTGGCACAGTGTTTAGCATTGCTGCCTCACAGCATCAGGGACCTGGGTTTGATTCCCGGCTTGGGTCAGTGACCATGTGGAGTCTGCACGTTCTCCCCATGTCTGTGTGGGTTTCCTCCAGGTGTTCTGGTTTCCTCCCACAGTCCAAAGATGTGTGGGTTATGCGTATTGGCCATGATAAATTGCCCCTTAGTGCCAGGGGGACTAGCTAAATGCATGCAGTTACGGGATTAGGACCTGGATAGGATTGTGGTTGGTGCAGACTTGATGGGCTGAATGGCCTCCTTCTGCACTGTAGGATTCTATGATTCTATAATCCCCAACCCTATGTTCAATTTAGCATAGCCAATAACCCAATCCACACATCTTTGGACTGTGGGAGGAAACCGGAGCACCCGAAGGAAACGCTTGCAGGCATGGGGAGAATGTGCAGATTCCACACAGACAGTGAGCCAAGGTTAGAATTGAAGCCAGGTCCCTGGTGCTGTGAGGCAGCAGTGCTGACCACTGTGCTACCCTTCTTGAACCGCAGCTGTCCATTTGGTACTAATATTATTAGAAAACTCCATATGCCCAATACAGGTAAACGTATCGCAAATGTACATTTACTTAAATAGCCACCCTTATGCCGTCCCTTTCATCAACATTTGACATTCTGACATGAATGTATCAGACACAGCACATCTTAGTGTAACTTCTAGCTTTCTGTCCAGCAGTTGCATATGGTGTGAGTCAGCAATAACTGGAGTGATTGTTGACCTACATAACGAGATCCACTAGACCAAGCTCTGCTCTCCATCCAGAGTGCAATGAGATGCTGCTTGATCTTTGCTATTATGTGTTCCATTGGAACTGTCAGTTTTATTTGGGCTTGCTTGGTTCTGTTGACTCAGCAGTTATTCTGATTGGTGGAGCTAGTCATGCTGATCTAATGGTGTCGGTGCTTCCAAGATACTGCAGTTGAGAGTTTTTCACCCATGCTGCACAGTAAGCAGTGACCAAAAAGCAGTAACCACACACATCAAAAACATTCATATCCCTGTGCTTTCTGACTTGTAATTGCCAATTAGGATGACAGTATCATCAAAATCAATTAACAAAACTGCCCCCGTGGTTTAAAAAAGGGTCACAAATAAATGCCAAAAGGAAAATTTTCAAATTAAATATAATTTATTTACACTATCAACCACAAGCTTCCTGTAGCACCCACCAGTTACAAAGGACCCCAAGTAATGTGTAGGCTTCACATAACAGATATAGCCGTGGAATGGAAGCAGAGAGTCAGAGTCAGTCAGCCTGGACTTTTTTTTCATTCATGGCATCTGGATGTCACTGGCTGGGCCAGTATTTATTGCCCATCCCTATTTGCCCTTGAACTGAGTGCATTTCAAGAGTTGTCCATCTGGAGTAGTGTGGAGTACTGTGCGCAGTTCTGGTCGCCTCACTACAGGAAGGATGTGGAAGCCATTGAGAGGGTGCAGAGGAGATATACAAGGATGTTGCCTGGTTTGGGAGGCATGCCTTATGAAGATAGGTTGAAGGAGCTAGGTCTCTTCTCCCTGGAGAGACGAAGGTTGAGAGGCGACCTGATAGAGGTTTATAAAATGTTGAGAGGAATAGATAGGGTGGATTCTCAGAGGCTGTTTCCCAGGGCTGAAATGGTCACTATGAGAGGACACAGGTTTAAGGTGCTGGGAAGCAAGCACAGAGGAGACGTTAGGGGAAAGTTTTTCACTCAGAGGGTGGTGAGTGAGTGGAATCTGCTGCCGTCGGTGGTGGTAGAGGCGAACTCACTGGGGTCTTTTAAAAGACTTCTGGATGAGTATATGGGATCTAATGGCATTGGGAGTTAGATAGTTCTATGGCTTGGTAGGTATAGATGTGATCGGTGCAACTTGTGGGCCAAAGGGCCAGTTTGTGCTGTTCTATGTTCTATGGAGTCACGTGGAGGC
The DNA here is from genome assembly GCF_965287045.1 of Carcharhinus amblyrhynchos. Taxonomy (NCBI): domain Eukaryota; kingdom Metazoa; phylum Chordata; class Chondrichthyes; order Carcharhiniformes; family Carcharhinidae; genus Carcharhinus; species Carcharhinus amblyrhynchos. The sequence continues at coordinate 33,121,499 of NC_137327.1, forward strand.
CAGATAAGCATGGTAGATTCCCTTCCTTAAAGGGACATTTAGTGAATCAAATGGGTCTCTACAACAATAAACAATGGTTTCATGGTTCCAGATGACAATAAAAATTGGGATGGGATTCAAATGCTGGTTAGCAGACCCTGGGTCTCTGGATTGCTAATACCAGCAACATACCATCACACCATTGTCTCTCTCAATGATGATGACCACGTAGACCAGACACAGGAGGCAGTCCTTGGGTTCCAGACCAGGTGGTCAAAGATCAGGAGCAGGGGACTGAAGTGCAACTGCAAATTGACAAGTAGAAGGGGGGCTGCAACTCTCACAATCTAGATAAGGTAAAATTCAAAGTCATTTAGGCCACGGGTATTGCCAGGCTGTGACGCAATTTCTCCCTCCTTTAGAGCAAAACAAATAAACTAACTCAAATTAACTCAGGGTCAAAGGAAAAGGGGCAGCTCCCCAAAAGGAGGGGAAACAGCCCAAACAGGCCTTGGATGGCTTTGGCCACGTGCCGGATGGCCACCCCCACACACTCAGCCAGCATGTGGGGGCTCATCCAGCCTGTTCCTCCGCCATCCAGGACGCCCCCATCTTGTACAAAGTACAAAGGAAACTTAAAACATCAAATCATAATGTGATTATTGGGGCCTACAATGCACCCCAGCCCCTGCGGTGCCCAACAGTTGCGGAAGGCATCAACTGCGCCATGGACACCTCATGCTCCCTCTCCCGGGACACCTGGCCGTGAACGTAGCCAAGGTTGGGGGGGTGGGGGGGGGGGGGGGTGGTGGTGGCAGACAATAGCATAACTCACCAGGCCCAGGAGCAGGTTCGCAAGGCGGTCGCCATCCTGACCCTCCCCTCTCTGCACCAGGTGTCCGTAGATCAGGAGCGTGGGACTGAAGTGCAAGCAAAATATTAATAAAAGGTTTTTCAGAAAAAAATGGGAGTGCAATCTAAAACACAAAATGTAGACATGGTCCACGGACTCCACAAGGCCACAGAAGGGGCAAGCTTGGGAGCCCGTGAGCCTGTGAAACCTATGGTTGCACGGAACTGCTGCATGCATCACCCTCCATCCCAGGTCCCCAAGAGAATTGGGTGAGATCCCTCCCTGTAGAGGGATCTCCATTGGAGACTTCCACTGCCCGGCAGCAACAAGGCCCGCCAAGCTGTATCCAGGCAACAGGTGATGATGGGGTAGTGGAATATGTGCAGCAGCAGCCTGTGCAGGAAACACCTCCATGCAGTGGAAAAAGGCACGGAGGACATTCCCGTAAGGTGGCATATGCTGTGAGGCACCTGACCCGAGGAGGGAGGGTCTAGAATTTGGGCCAATGTGGAATTCCATACGAGCAGGGGAATGCTTGGGCAGGATCCCACCACACGCTTGCACTGCCTCGAGACCACGTGTGCACTCGGGGCCAAGCACGACCGTTCTAAGGTCTTGGATGGCTTTGGCCGCGCGCTGGATGACCATCCCCCACGTGCTCAGCCAGCACGCTGAGGCTCATCCAGCCCACTCCTCCGCCATCCAGCACGTTCCCGATCCTGGTCACCCCGGTGTCCACAGCCCTTCTCTCTACCAGCTACATAAGAACATAAGAAATAGGAGCAGGAGTAGACCATCTAGCCCTTCGAGCCTGCCCCGCCATTCAATAAGATCATGGCTGATCTGAAGTGGCTCATTTCCACTTTCCTGCTTTCTCCCCATAAACCTTAATTCCCTTGTCTGTCAGAAACCTATCTACCCATGTCTTAAATATATTTAGCGAGGTTGCCTCCACCACTTCAACGGGCAGAGAATTCCAGAGATTCACCACCCTTTGAGTGAAGAAGTTCCTCCTCAACTCTGTTCTAAACCGCCCCCCCACTTATCTTGAGGCTGTGCCCTCTAGTCCTGCTGTCCTTTCTGAGCGGGAAGAATCTGTATACCTCTACCCTATCCATCCCTTTCATTATCTTACATGTATCTATAAGATCCCCCCTCGTCCTTCTAAACTCCAACGAGTACAGACCTAGTCTATTTAGTCTCTCTTCATAGTCTAACCCCCTCATCTCCGGTATCAGCCTAGTGAACGTCCTCTGCACTCCCTGCAAGGCCAAAATATCCTTGCGTAAGTGCGGTGACCAAAACTGCACACAGTACTCCAGCTGCGGCCTCACCAGTGCCCTGTACAGTTGCAGCAAGACCCCCCTGCTTTTATATTCTATCCCCCTTGCTATAAAGGCCAGCATCCCATTCGCCTTCTTGATCACCTGCTGCACCTGCAGACTGGGTTTTTGCGACTCATGCACAAGGACCCCCAGGTCCCTCTGCACCGTAGCATGCTGCAGCTTTTCGCCCTTTAAATAGTAATCCCTCCTACTATTATTCTTGCCAAAGTGGATAACCTCACACTTGCTAACATTGTACTCCATCTGCCAGGTCCTCGCCCACTCACTCAGCCTATCCAGATCCCTCTGCAGACTTTCCACACCCTCCGCACAATTTGCTTTTCCACTCATCTTCGTGTCATCAGCAAATTTCGTCACCCTACACTCAGCCCCCTCTAGATCATCTATATAAATGGTAAATAGCTGAGGCCCCAGCACCGATCCCTGCGGCACTCCACTAGTCACCAACCGCCAATCAGAATAGCACCCATTGATACCAGCTCTCTGCCTCCTATTAGACAACCAATCCTCTATCCACGCTAATACCTTACCCCCAACTCCATGCCCCCTAACCTTTTGAAGCAACCTTTCGTGCAGCTACCTGAAGTTATACTGCTGGAGGAGCGGATTCCTGAGCAGCAGCCCTCACAAGCGAGGCACTACTCCTGACGGGAAAGAGTTGTGTTGAGAGGTAGCTATGTTCCAGATAGTGAGGAGGTCCTGGTAAAAGACAGACAATGCCTGCAAGGAGGTCGGAAGGTGCCCCAGATTTATATGCAGGAGCTGCACGTCTTAATTCAGGGCGTGCAACTGGCGGAAGAAATACATTGCCAGGGTGCACTATCATGGAGAAGGCTTGACGTAAAGGTATCCCTGCAGGGTCTGGAGGCAGAGTGACCCAATTTCTCTGCACCACTGACCATGCCAGATTTCCCATGGAACAGGGGGAGGGCTTCTGCTTTGCAAATTTCATGCTTTTTGTCGCACCATCTTATCAATAAATACACAGAAAGATTAAAGTTCAGATACCAAATAGGAGTATCAATAATCACATGGTTAATGACAGCGTCTGCTACTCACTTTTTAATTAACTTATCAAAAATGCAATTAGCCACATTTGGATTCCCATTAGCTGGTGGCTAATGAGCTGGATCACTTTTGCTCATTCCCGTATCACGGGTGTCCCCAAATATGGGAATTAGCTGGGACGGGGAAAGGGTCCTATGCCAATCAAATGGCAGGAAACAATTCTGTTTAGCAACAAAGTCAATTTATGAATCAATAAAGGCTTGAGGTGAGAAATGTCGAATCCACAAGTGTATCTGTGGTGATTACAGCCCTCACAGTTAGCCATTACGAATAAGAAGAACATTGAGGAGGGGGGTAACTAGCAATCTTTCAGTGACTGGCTGACGGTAGCTGCTGAGTATGGCGTTGGGTAACAGAGGGAAGCGGAACTCTCCTTACTGGGACAATGAGCAATCGGCGACAATGACGCTCTCGCAGGAGATGAAAGATGAGAGAATACAACTATTCATGAAATATTTCGATGCGAAAGGCAGGTTTGATTCTATTAGTAGAATAGTCCAAACTCTGATTTATTTAGCAAACAAAAAAAGTTGCTGGAAATATTCAGACCAGAATGGAAAAACAAAGTTTGCATTGTGACTCATCAGAGCTTTTCTAAACTTGTTATTAAGTGGTTTATTCGCTCTTTCTGCCTCACTGTTACACGTTTACGATGATTTTTAATTCTAGGGTGAGATGTTGCCTACACGAGCTTGTGCCTTGTATCGACGTTGAACCATTAACTTTTACTTGGATGTTGTTTTCATTCCTCTGCTTGTAGAGAGGAAAAGGATGGGTTATCACAACACCACCTTTCTCCACTTTCTGGCGATGCTCGCTATGGTCATTGGGAAAACAATCTTTGACCCACTTGCATCTCGACCATTTCTTGTCCACGTGATAGCTGTTGTTTTAAGCATGTAAAGCTTGATAGATCCACTAAACAGATGACAATTAGAATTGTGATTAATTGAATTAAGAACATTTTGCTTTCTTCGCTAGTCACAAAGCAGGACTAACTGCTTGTTCCTCCTTTTGCAGCAAATGAGAAAATAAGGGAAATGGAACAATCCTTTGGAAAACTCATGGACATGGTTGGGAGTGTCCTGGCTGTTTACTTATTAAAGATGCCAGCAGCAATCAAACAAATAAAGCTAAAGGATTTTCTTGGTAATTTGTTTTTGTATGAAATTTGCTTTGTATTTACATAGTATTAAGAAATTAATATAAGGACTGTCCCATGGTTCCTCATCTACACCTTCCTGTGTTTTCCCCAATATCCACAAGTATAACAATCCTAGAATCCAACAGTGCAGAAGGAGGCCATTTGGCTCTTTGGATCTTCAATGACCACAATCTCATCCAAGCCCTATCCTCAACCCTATGCATTTAACTTCAGCTAGTCTCCCTGACACTAGGGATCAATTTAACACAGCCAATGCACCTAACCTGCACATCTTTGGACTGTGGGAGGAAACTCACACTGACATGGGGAGACTGTCTATGGATTCTGCACAGTCACCCAAGCTGGAAATTAGCTAATTGTTGTGCTGCTCTGCTGTTATGTCCAAGAATATATCTGAAATACACTGAGCATCTATAGCTTTGAATTTCAAAGAATTACAACCCTTATCCTTTTTGAGTGAAGTATTTCTTCCTTGCTGTCCAGAATGGCTTATTTAAGTTTGGAGATTTCAGACACTACAGCCCAGATAAACATCTGCTTGCTTGAGCCATTCAAGAACTTATCAATGAAATTTTCCCTAAATCTAGGGAAAATAAATCTAGTCTACTCGTCATAGGACAAACTTTTGCCAGGAGTTGGTATAGTGAATTATTATTGTACTCTTTCAAGGCACGTATCCTTCAGGAAGACCAAAACTATCTCCCAATTTGGGCTTATCCCTTGTGATTGCACTGGCTTCCTTACTCTGTCAATCCTCTGTTTAGAAAACTAAACATGTGTCATTATCTGGTTCAGTGCTACATGTTTCCCACCACTTATTTAATCCCACTGTCATATCCTTCTATTCCTTTTATAACTACTGTTCTAATGCCTTGTCAATGCATTTGTGCTGGTCCCTTTAGCCTATGGTAGCAGGTTTCACACTTCTGGCAATTTTCTGGGTTTCAAAAAAACTCCTAAATTCCCCATTACATTTATTAATGACAACCTTATAGTTCTCATTATTCTCATCCCTGAGTAGACAGACTCTTTCCACTATGTGAAATGCATCTTAAATTCCTCCATTAGGTCACCCCACCCTCTTTTCTCGTGAATGGGCATCCACCCTTTCCATCCTTCCTTCCCTATAGAAACATAAGACTTTGGAACTGGAGCAAGCCACTTGGCCCTTCCTACTCTGCTATTCACTGATGTCATGGCTAGTTTGAAACCATCAATTTAATCTTGGGGATAGAATTGAAAAATTAGCCTCTGTTTTTAGTGTTAGTGATTTGTGTATCTTTTCTCCCAGATCCCTCTACCCTATTCAATCACTCCAAGGCTTCCATATTCCTATCGAGCTGTACCATTGCACTCCTGCAACTGTTTTTATTTTTAAGCCTTTGGTTGGACTCTGCAACTATACCCTGCTACCCATTGCAGTACCCAGCTAGTAATTTCAGATTAAACCATGTGGGACAGTGTCTCTGCAACAATGATGCAAGGAGAACTACATCAATTGGTGTGGGTATCCATACCCAGCCACTGATGCTGCACCAAGTCTTTTGGGGGTAATGTTCCTTTTCTTTCACCACACCCTTGCCTAATAAACTGGTCCATGTATGAAGAATGACTGCTTGGGTGAAGTACTGAATATGGGTATGGAACTTGCACCTTTAGAGCTGTACCTCAGCTAGGAAGCGAGCAGGGAAGAAAATTAATAAATGTCAGGAAAGATGTATGGAATTGCAGAATGTAATCTAACACGTAGACAAGGATATCATGAAATCTTTTATATAAAAAAAATGAATTATTAAGCATCTGTGAATTATTCAGTAGCAACCCAATTGCAAATAGGTTGAGATATAGGATGTAATCTCAAAATGCTAATATTAAGAATTGCTTAAGATTCTGAAATGTCATGCACCTGGATTTGACATGGTGCCATCTGAGTATGATTGTGTTTCCAGGTCTTTGTGTATCAGATTTGTATTGCCTGCTTTTTACTTCAACCTATACTAAATGCCTTGTATAATTGCAGGAGGAACAGATCAAGTTACAACTGCTGCTGTGCTGGTGAGGAACTTGTTTTCTCGACAGAACTGGGTTGCTCATGCTTTAATTTAGCTCTTGTGGCACAGCATTCACATCTCATTTCATTAAAGTTCTGGAGTTGTGTATTCAAAACAAAAGGTTATGATATAACAAATCAAAAGGTTATGATATAATAAACAGGCTGTGTGGTTCTGAATATTCTGTCCTAGGTGGCTGTAAACATTTGTTAACCAGTTTAGAAATCTTTCTCTTGATGCAAGTGTTAAGAACCAGAATAAATCACTACCCTGGGGTAGATTTTTGTGTCGGGGTAAATGAGTCTTTTCCTCCCCTAAACAAGCTAAATACTGCCGATGTTGCAGTTGATGGTGACACTGGTCAGGCAAATATCTGTAGATGGAAACATGGGATTCCTTTATGTTTACAGAAACAGCTGATTGGGGAGGGAAGATGATTATGTAACAAAAATGATGGTGGAAAATGTGCAGATTAAAAAAGAAATCTGCCAAGAGGATGGGCAGGTGGGGGACAGGAGGCAGCAGAGAAGTCTTCTTGGCTCTGGAATAAGGTAGCTTTGAGACAATGGGGATGAGAATCTTCCTGGAATTTCCAGTGCAAACATTAATCCCTCAATTCTAACATTCCATTTTAATAGGGTGATGCAGTGGTTATCACTGCTGTATCACAGTGCCAGGGACCCAGTGGGATGCTGTTTTGGAGAGCTGGTGCAGACCTGATGGGCTTTATGACTTTTTTTCCCACATTATAGGGATTCTCTGGGTTAATCTATTCAGGATATGGCTGTAGAGTTTTGGATTATGTTGGGCTACAAGATCAGAAACAAAGATATATCATGAAGTTAGACTAGACCCAATCATAAGGTGTTTCACTCCAGGTGGATTCTACTGGAAGCTTTTATCAAAATGAACTTTACTTTGCTTAACAAGGTTTAGCTGTAACAAATGAATTAGTTTAACTTTGTCACATTTTAATCATTGTTCAACTGTACAGTTATTAATTGCTAACCTATTCCCGTGTTCCAATTTAAGCAGCATTCCTCTTACAGACTTGACCCTCCTTTTAAAGTCAGTTTGCAACACACAGGCTTGTATTTGTTAATAGTCCTAGAACTTTTTAAATACCCTTGGAGAGAGTGACGCCCATCTTCTGACAGCCCCAAACAACAGCCTTGAGTGACAGAAAGACATTTCTTCTTTCAGAAACTGGCTTTAAATGAATATTCCCTGCAAACTTGGCTTCTCCCACCAGCACACAATTCTATCTCTTGACCTCATCGAAACCCCAAGGGAAAAGCCATATTAATAAAATTGCATTAACTCGGCTTAAAACAAACACATCAATCATTAGCTGACATTCTCCACATGTGAACTGCCTGCAGCCCAGACAAATTGGCGCTGTGTAAAACAGCTGGATTTTAAACATATCCCTCAAACATATGAATATATTTCTTAACCTCAATATCATAATAGTTCAGCAAATAAGAACTTGTTTGAGGGCGGTGGATAGGTGGAATAGTGAAAGGTAACAGTCCTGGGAGGAACAGTCCAGTCACTTTGATCAATTAATAAAGAAGAGTTATCAATTTAAATACACAAGAATTATGATTGCTACACTATTACATAAAGTTACCCCTTTGTTCCCAAATAACTACAATTCCTGGAACTTAAGATGCTGTTTCCCAAACAACATTCAATATTATACATATCTGAGCTACATCCAGCAGGAAATTACCACCCACAGGTTTTGCCCATGTTTGGGAAAATGGTCTTTAATCTCAGTGAAGGTGTAATCTGAGTTTTGGGATTTTAGCCAGCTGTCTTTTAGCAATAACTTGTTTTCAGGGGACAGTTTTCTGAAGCTGGGTGTGGGCTGTGATGGTAGCCACTCTACTGCTGTATCTTTCTCCAATTATTGTTCTAGGGATACCATTCATTCCCTTTGATTTTATCCACTATGGACCTGGCTTTTCGCATGTAAGTGCCAATTCTCTCTCCTTTGAAATCACTTTCACCCCATTGTTGTCACGTATGTATAGAACATTACAGGTCCTTTGGCCCTCGATGTTGCATCGACCAGTGGAACCAATCTAATGCCCCTCTAACCTAAACTATTCCAATGTTATCCATATGCCTATCCACTGACCATTTGAACGCCCTTAAAGTTGGCGAGTCCACAACTGCTGCAGGCAGGGCATTCCACGCCCTTACTACCCTTGGAGTAAAGAAGCACATGCTTTTCCCACTGAAATACTAATTCATCCATCAAAACATCCCTTCAGACAACTTTTATCCCAATTTCATTTATGAATCTTAATTTTCCCCATTCTTGCCCTCTGCAAACTTGATCATATTAAAATGTGGGCAGTGAGCCAGGAGTGCATTGGAATAACAAAAGGCAGGGATGGAGGTTTTGGCAGCAGCTGAAGGCACAAGTGGATGCAATTGCTTGAGTGGGACAGAGGTATAAAATCACAATGAAGCAGTGGGAGTTATAATCTTGTGGTAGAGGAAGAGCAATGTGAGTTTATGATCTTGCAGTAGAGAGGAGGCAGAGCAGTGAATCAGTTGTGCATTTTGTAGGTGGTAATTTTTGGATTGGTGGCCAGCAATGTGATTGGAATGGCATGGACTAAAAAGATGAATGATTTTGTAATTTTTAATTTGTATAACTGATGGAAACCATTTGCTCACATTCACAGGCTGATTACCCAGAGGAAAGGGTAATGACCACTCCTGTTAGGATGCGAAAGAGAAAAGGCAAGTTTAAATATGTGCTATTGATTTACTTTTTCTTTAAAACGGAAAGTTAAATATGTGAAGTTGGTTCTGGATAACTTAATGTGGATAATGCAATATTTGTCTTTCAGGCAAAGCTCCATTGGTTTCCAATTCTAAAATGGAATACTCAGAATCAAAATGCAAAGCTAAGCTGACTGCAGCAAAATACTGCACACTTCCAAAGGTAAGTCTAAATTTTCTTTGGTAGATAAAGGAGCTATATTGAAATACATTAAAAGTGAACATTTTGAAAATGTTGCACATGCTCATCACACAGTTGGATTGCTACTGGTACATGTGCCATCCATGATCATAACTTTATTTCAGGTATCTCAGACTAAGCCAAAATCCAGTTCTTTCTCCAATGACAAAGAAATGGTCTTTACAAGGTAGTATTTTTCAAGGTAGAAAGTAGCATACTTTTTACACAGCATGTTAGTATTTGCTGTTCAATGTATTTTTTCTTAAATTAATGTACAGTGGTCCAACATTGCGCACCAAGAAGCCTTCAAGTCAAGGAGCTGAATCAAAGAAGCCATCTGTTGGTGACAAAAAGTAAATGGTTTTTAATGTTGTAACAACTGGTGGTGAAGGAATGTGGTTAAGCCAGAGCTGTAAATAACAATCCATTTGGCACAGATCTGACTCTTGTAAACTGACATTTAACACTCGGACTCCTTGGTAAAATCCTCAATGAATTAAATAACATCACGTCAGGATGATAAAGAAAATATAGACTGAAGAGCTTCCAGCTTCTTCCACTGCCCCAGACAGCATTGGCACTCATTGGATTCTTGGCACAAATGATCAAATGTGAATCTTCTAGCTATAAACCCAGCTCCTAACTGCTTCCCTACCCCAATCTTTAATAGTGGAGAGCATTTCATTCTTCCCTATGCTCACCAATTTGATTATATTTTTGGTCATTTTTAGGTTCTTTGGTGTATATATAATGTTCTCTAAATTGGGGATTGGGGCAACTGTTAGTCCATGTATGTCCATAATGTGAAGAATATTAAGGGTTGGTTGTAAAGTTTTGGTTGGGCAAAATACCAAATAATTCAATTAATTGTAAGCTAACTGCTTCTTAGATCTGGAAGGAAAGTACAGAAATTTTCATATCCTTCAGCATCTGTGGATAAGATGTTGCCTTTCATTAAGATACCTTTGGCTGATGGGCAGGTAAGTAAACCTCAAGGATTTGGATTCAAATGCAGGACAGAGTCTTAAATTATTAAAACATGTGTTCTTAATACATGTAGGCTTGCTTTTGGCATTGTTTGCCAAATTCCCATGATAGCTGTCTACCATCTATCTTTTTCAAACTTTATTCCTGGTTTTTAGTGGCATTTTAATTCCTGCTGTCACTTTGCTTTAAATTCTAATCATGTTCAAATTATATTCATTTTGGCCTTAATTTTTTCATAAACTCAAACTCAATATTGCCTTACCCCTGCACATTGACATTGTTTACAGATCTGTGCCCCAATCCCTTGTAGAATCTTGCTGTTTGGGCTATAGCTGCTTTCACATAACTTGTTACCTCCTTGGCAGCAATATTTTAAAACATATCAGCAAAGACATGGAAACTGATAAGACCCAGCTTTGCCTGAATACCTCACTCTTTCAACTTTCTCAATGATCAGACTGCTTGACCTATTTCCTGTACTGGATGAATGAGTTAAAACTGGAAGGTTGAAGCCATTTTTGGCTACAACGAACTGACCATCAACTGTCTGAAGCTGAGCCAAACTGACTTGGTTGCAAATTTGACCCAGGTGAGCTTTCAACCATCATTTCCATACCAATACAATTCCTGGTTCAAAAAACACATGTTCCATGTTTTTGTAGCTTTAGACATGACATTTCTAAGCTCTCCTAGCTGGCTTTTCTCACTTCATTTCTTCCTCTGCCCCATTAAGGTTACCCATCACCCCTATTCTTGATGATCTACATTGACTCCCACTTGCAAGAACCTTAATTTTTAAATTTTATTTTCATACCCTTTTGTTAGTCTCCTCATCCTCATAATCCTCCTAAATCTGCTCTCTGAATTCCAGCCTCTTGAGCATCCTTATTTTTAATTGCACTGCTGTTGCTGGCAGTCTTCAATTCACTTCCCCTTCTAAATCTCTCCCTCTTCTTCTAAGATGCTCCTTTAAAATGACCTGATTTTTGCTCAAATATCCCTTATTATGGCTGTCAGATTTTGCTGTTGCACCTGTATTGTTTGCCATGGCTCATCCTACATTGTTTTGTTTACTGTTATACTCTAATTTATCCCTTTCTTCTATCTTGTATTTCCTAACAGAAACTTTCTCCTTCATTTCTCCAAATAGCTACATCCAATGCAAAATTTTTTGTCACTGAGATGGTACTTGTCTATTCTTTCGACCACAAATATTATTTTCTACTTTGTTGCTATTTAGTCAATGTGCTCCAAAACCATATCAATAATTATTTTATTACCTTAAAATACTGTTTGTTTTTACTGTTTCTCAATGAACACTCTGTTCTTGACCCCTCCTGCATATGCTTGCAATCATAGACAGTCCCTTCCTCATCACTTTGCCTTAGTATTTTGCTCAAGTGACACTGCTCCCTCTAGTATCAAGTGTTCCTGGGTGGCTGAATTCTCTTCTGCACACTTGTGTTAACTCACTTTCCCATCTGGTTGACTCCAGCAGCAATTGCAAATGACCCATGAGGCTCCTGTAGTTTCTCCTCTTCCTTCTGCTCACCCTTCACCTCTATCCTATTTTTCCAATGATGTGGGTTCTAACACAAACCACATACCTGATGCTCATTATGGCCTGGCATTTCAACAATGGATAACTTGCTGAAAGGTTGTCAAACCCTTAAACCTCCCATTGCTACCACGTGATTTGAGTGAAATCTGCCTGGAGATCCTCCTTGTATTTGATTGCTGGATACTCCTGGTTTTCTAGAAACATTCTCATCAGAATTCCACAGAGTATGGCACTTATCTGTGTTGCCATAAATGTCTTAAGCTTGGTCTGAGATGGGGCAAGAATTTGGCCAATCTTCAGCTGATTTCATGTTGGTGCAATTCTTCATCCTGAGTGTCACAATTAGTGACTCACTCTCCCTTTTTGCTCAGCTGGCCTTTCAAACTGGGGACACAAGTACCTGAATAAACACCTTGGTGAAATGCTCTAGCTGTTTTTTATAAGGCATAGTTATTAACATCACTTTTTGTTCTTGCATTTGCAAAGCTTGACCATTTGCCTACTTTTCCTTAGTATCAAATCTAAAACAATGGAACTAGTTATTTTTGTTCTGTAACCCTTTTAAGACACGTTTTGTAAATTCATCTTTCACTTTTTAAAACTTCTAAAGTTATGATGTCTGTCTTAGGCAATCAGTGCAGTTGGTGAGGAAGTAAACAACATTGATGTGCAGTCACTTGATCCACATGCTCTTCAGGGTATTCAGTTGCTAGTGGTAAGTTTCTTTATCTGAATTTCTATCCAAATGCTCTAGAAATTCTTTTGTCAACTTGAGCATAGTATACAAACAAGGGAGGCTGCAAATAACTCACCAAGAATCTAAATGTAATTCAATTGTCAATGACAGTCTTTCAATGTTATTGACTATATCCTAGTCAACAGCACAGTATCAAATCCTACAAAATAATTCCTTCCTGTTTCATCACCATCTGACACTTGTGGATGGAAGTCATGGCCCTTCCTAATTTTGGAATATTAGCTGTTTTTTGCCAAAAGAGCTTGGTGGACCAGCTAGTACAGTCAGTCATGTTAAATCTAATATTTGCATGCTCTTGACATTTTCCAGAGGCAAAAATTCAAGCCCTAGGCTACAGAAGTAACTGGCAAATTTGCCTGAAAGTGAGGTTTAGAAATGCTGTCAACACTTCAGTTGTCTGTAACCATATTGGCTGCACGCAGGAACTTGTCCAGTTGTGTAGAAATTTGCAGGAAAATATGTACCCACTTCATAAATTGCCACATCTTCCAAAAAGATTTGACTTGGAAGAGAAGCCTCTGACAGCTAATATGCTTGCATAACTGGTATACCAATGTTAAGCTGTTCCCAATTGCTAAATTAAGTACCAGGAAGGAGTTTGAGCTTTCTCCTAATGAACTTTTTTTTCTCAACAGACCCACCTAACTGCTTTGTGTGAAAAAGCCAAAAAAAGTGCAAAACATACCAACAGCCTTTGAAAACATCCTGCAAAGATTTTTTTTTTTTAATTTTAGTAGCTTTGTTTTTAGAATTTGTGTGTATATATATCTACATTAAAGTCTGTTTTACTTTTGCCCACCTACTAGGGTTCAAGTGTTTGTTCACTGGCCCTGTTACTTGAATCCCTCCAACAATTTGCAACCATTTGGCACTGCCCTTTTGTCTGCTTGAGGTTGGTTGCCTGAAGGAAGAGCTGACTTTTCTTGACCAGACAGGTTATGGGTGTAGGGCTGGAGGTTGACCACATCCTGTTGAAACTGTCACTGGATTGGCAATAGATCATGAGTGGACCATGTCAATGTGATCATGGCTTGCTCCCCATCTCCCTGAAACTAAAAATCTGTCCTAGACTTAAATGTGAAATGGAGTATCCACAGCCCTCAGTAAAGCATTTGAAGATTCCTAAAACAGATCTTTCCTCATCTCAGTCCTAAATCCTGAGACTGTGCCCTCACTCAACCTATGAAATTCCAAAGGATTTGATAGGGTAGAGTTTGACTGCATGTCAGCATTTCCTAAAGGATTTCACAGCACTATAGAACCAAATAGGATACTTGGCTAAAGAGTTGCATTGAGGTTGATGGACCTTGTGGGCAAAGTGGACCAAATGATCACCAAAATTTTGAGAAGGTTCAATGAACAGATTTCATCCAGATCATTCAGCTGCTTTGAGGGATTATTTAAGATGTACTCTTGTGTTCTTTTTCAACCTTAGCCCCAGAGTTCCCAAGTTCCAAATAAACAGAACATTACAGTGCAGTACAGGCCCTTTAGTCTGCTGTTGGTTCCACTGGTCAGTGCAATCTAATGACCCTCTAACCTAAACTATTCCAATATTATCCATTTGCCTATCCAAGACCATTTGCATGCTGTTAAAGTTGGTGAGTCCACAACTGCTGCAGGCAGGACATTGTGCTCTTACTATTCTGAGTAAAGATGGAAAAGGTGTGGTGGAAGTGTAGAGTCAACACAAGGGATCCAACAATTTGTAGGCATTGAGTTATGGGTTGGAATTTTCTGGCTGTCATGGCAGAACTCTGGGAGATTTGGAGTCCAGCTAAAAGTCCTTTTGTCTGGTGATGGGCAGGCTTAGATAATCCCACCATGTTGTATGGAAGCAGGATGGGTAGCTGAGGTACTAAAGGAGTACTTTTATATCAATGTGGTCCAAGTGATATTGGAAAAAAGGAGGTAGTTGATACTGGATGCATTTAAAATTATTTTACCAGATTAAAAAAGGTTCAGACTAACAATTCATTTATTTGCACAAATAAGCAGCTTAAACTTTCACACTTGAAATATTTCTCCCTAGTTCTCCTGTCCTTTCATCTGTAATGTGATTTAATTTTCATAATTCAGTCCCTAAAACTTGTGGTCAGTTTGATCTGTAACCAGCTAATGACTGATTTGGATTTTTAAAGCAGAAGCATTTACTCAATTTTCCTAGAAACATCTGTTGCTATTTCACAGGTACACCACAAAATTCCACTTCAAAATCTTAAGGTCAAACAAAATGGTTAACACTTTTGTAAGATGGGGGGAGTTTTTCCCCTTGAAGTTCAGAGATCTCCAGGCAACTGTAGACAGGATTTTAGAATGAGATGCACAGCAGGCTGCATTGAGTTTGGTAATGGAGGACCAGTTTCCTTTTTCCAGGGTTTTGAAACAGGTTAAGTCTTGTTCTGTAAAGGCCAACTGGCATAGACTGGTTTTTGCAGTAATCTTTTGTACTACTGCAGAGCAGGCTTTTACAAAAGTCATTAACATGGAAAGCAACTACTAGGTTGTTCATATGAATAAACTAGTTCCAATCTGAATAAACTAGTTCCACCTTCCATGGTCAGAACTATCAACTCAAAATTCCCTTGATTTCTGGATCAGTTTCTTTGATCCCTGTAATGTAACTTCCAAAAAACTGAATTTTCCTGATGTAAAGGAATTACAGCCATATTTTACTTATTGTAAAACTAAAATCAACAGTACCTGACCATTACAGCTTTTCTATGGGCTAGATAGATGCCTACTATTCACTACAACCAAAAACCTCATGTATACATTAACCTGCACTCAGCATGATTATGATAAAATCCCAAACTTCTCCCAGCTTTAACAGGATCTCCACACCCTACCCTCAAAGGTAATCTTTAAACAAAGGCACTCACTCTGACAACTGATTTATTGCTTTGGTGTAGCAATCTTTGCACCCACACTCTGCCTTAGTCTGGTGTGAATCTGAACATAAAGGTGGCTGCAATTGTCCTTGCTAACTTATTGAAAGGTTTGTAGGCTTGTCTCTAATTAAACATTATAGATCACACCCCTCCTCTATACTATGCCATTCTACCATCTCAACAGGCAAAGTGTTATGAATGCTAGATCTTGAAGAGCTGGTAAAATCTAACTTGCTGCACCTAAACTTCAGCTTTTGTATGAATTAAAACAAGTTTTAAATTTGATTAAGTAATTTTCATAACCTGTCATCCCAGAGCATTTCTTAGGTACTTTGTAAAATATCATTCCTTTAAAGGAAAAGCAACCAATTTGGACACAGCAAGGTCCTATTAAAACATAATGAAAAATGACAATGTTTGAAGGGTGCATGTTGACCAGGAGAGAATTCCATCCTTCAAAATATTGCTCTGGAATCATGTTCACTTGAAGACAGAATGCCTTAATTCAGTGTCACCTCAAAAGTGGATCTGTGTCTTCAGTAAAGCCATCCAAATGTCAACAGCAATCTGGGATATGACTCATCATCTGATTCAAGACACTTATTTGAATGTCAAAGAATATTGAGAAGTATGCCAATGCAGGTAATATACTTGCACATCAAAGCCCACTACCAAACTTTTTGATTTGTTTTAGGAAAGAACAAGAAAACTGAATGCTGAAAATCTAAAATAAAGTCAGAAATAACAAAATGTTCAGGTCTTAGTGTGGAAAGAAAGTTAATGCTTCACATCTGTAACTTATAGAATCTGTTTTAAGCAATGTCATGAGCTGGGATGCTGAGGAGATTCCATCTTGAAGAACAGGTGCAGACAGACCCCTGTATTCCACTGGAGTGTCACTTTTTGTGCTCATGTCTCTGGAATGAAACTTGAACCAATAATCCTGTGTGAAAGTGCTAACACAGCCATGCTTAACATTTATTGTCAATATCTCACTCATAAAAGTGGCTCTCTAGGATGGAAAATGATGATTATAATGCTTGTTACCACACTAGTAATTATAATGGTGTTTGAAACACCCACCAAAAGCAAATAACCAACTTCCCAAAGGCAACTGTACATTGTAATTAAAAAATAGCTACTATTAGTATGAAGAAATGTAAATTTTTATTAAGCTTGAAACTATGAATTGCTGAAAGCACATTTCAATCTTTTGAACAAGTTAATTTGAAATAGGAAAAATGCTTCAGCTTCAATATGGGCCAGCTTGTCTAACATCAAGTGCATGAATACCCACTCCTCCCCACCCTGCCTAAACATTTGAGTGATCCCATGAACTGCTTCTTATCTATACTGGTGCCAGACAAACCAACAATTGTTTTTTCACTCAACTCTCAAGAACTTTCAAACAGCAGCAAAGTCTGACTGATCTAGGTTACAACACAGTAACTAGGCAAATCACAGTATTTTAAAAAACAGTGGGTTTATAAATAACTTAGAAGTTACCAGCTTAAGGTTTATATATTGACAGAAGGTTTGCTGTATATCCATGAATCATATGAAGACCACACATCTCAGTAGCTGTAGAATCATATCCACTTTTGTAACTGGTCAGCTCCTCAGCCTGCAACACACCAGTGAATTTTTAAGAAAGCAATCTAACCCAAACAGCAATACACAATCACCTGTGATGCGTAAATGTGCACTATAATAAAGAAAAAGTGGAATCCTCAAAATTCAACTCGGTGTTGCATTACAATAAGGTAAATGGAACATGGCTATAAAGCTTGCCAGTGTCAATTTCAAATTTATATTTATTCAAACAGGAAATACTACAACTCCTTTTACAACATAGGATTTGAGCTCTTTACATGCTAAATCCCAATATTCAAATCTTAAATGGGAAGTGGCAATGTAACTTCTGATTAGACAGCTTCCCATATTTTTCTCAAAGTCAACTGGTACACTATAACTAAAGTACTTGGTGCAAAAGTGCTTGCTTTTAACAAGATACTAACATTCAAGTAGGAAAACATGCAGAAAAATTGGGTGAAAGTGTCTTTTATGGACTAGTTTTACAAACTCCCTTTCACCTGCATTGCAATATCCACAAGGTGCAATAGTAGGCATATATGAATCCTGAAAACTATAGAGCCATATTTACTTTAAATGTGTACACCAGAGCCAATAAAGCATATAGAATACCTCAAGTTAGTTTGACTAAACCTTCATGTTTAAAACTTTTCATGGCCTCCCATCTTGGTCACCACATCAAACTAGAGTTCTTCAGATTCTTCCCTCCTGTATTCTCATCTCCTCCACTCAAAGTGACCCAAGTTTCCTTTCACCAACCCCTTCACATTTTCACCTTTCTTGCCTTAAGATTTTCTTCAAACCTGCCTTTTGGTCTGTCACTTAGCATCTAATTTTGTTTTGATACTTCAGAAGCCCTTGGGATATTAAAATACGATTTACATGCAAGTGGTTCTTGTGCACCAACTGAACACTTTTTAAAAAAATTGCCATTTCCTCAACATTTTATTTTTTAAAAAATGATCCAGTGAATAGCATGTCAATTGAAATCAAATTCAAAGCCACTGGCCAATGATTCCAATAAAAATAAATGTCTGTCCATATCTTTAATTGATTCCCATTACTAAACAACAACGGATTGAATCCACAATGACCACCACTGCAGATGCCAATCTATTCAAAATTCATACAGGTAGCCTTTGCTACACATTTAACAGACTGCACATTATTTCCAGCAAATGGCTGTTTTGTGTCACAGCTAAACAAAACTCTGCCCCAAAATTCTTAAAACAGCCAAATATTTAACAGTGCATACAAATGATTCTATTTTTTTTCAAAACTTTTAATTTGAACAAACATTTTAACATATGACTCAATTTTGGACTTCAGAAATAACTACTTAACAGTTTGAGCATGAAAAAAACATCTTGAATCATTGTCACAATACAGAGTGGTCCAAAGGCTTTGCCAGAATTTAAGGCAATGGGAGGGATGGAGAAAAAGCAAAAAAGAAAACTGCCCAAACTTTATAAAGCAAACAGAATTGAGCCTGCTTCCAAGCACGGGTGCAGAGTTAAAAAATAATTCACTGTTGCAATTTGAGTTTATTACTTAACCACAGAACTTTCAGGATTCTAGAAAAGAACCACGTAACCACATTATCTGTTACTCTGCTTGAACTTTTTTCTGTTGAAGCGCTAGAAAACTTATAAATGCAGCTCGACTGGGTTGACATGCAGCTGTTTGGAGATATGCGCACCACTAAATTCTTTATTTCTACTTATGTTAGCAGCTCATGTGATTTCAGCCCATACATCAAGTGTACACAAATAAGGGCCATACAACATCAGGAAAACAGTTTTGTTTTAAAACGGTGGCAGAAGGAAAGCAAAGAATTTACAGAAACGGTTCTTTAAAAAAAGCAGAGATACAAGGACAGACAAAATTTGAGATACCAGTTTAATTCTCACCAGCTGCTCCCCTGCATAGGTCTCAAAGAATTGAGCACCTCACACTGTGCCATGGTTATTTTACTTTAAATTATACATTCGGTAAATATAATTAAAAGTTACATATACAGCAAAGAGATGTCCATCAGAGTTCCTCTGGATTGAGTTGTGACATAAAGTCCAGTTTGGCTCTTAACAAAACCAGATGAAATCTGAAAATATCCAAAACTGAACAGAACATGGTTTGCAAGTGTTTTACCAAAGTTTACTGATGGGCACACTGTACACCAGGGCCAGTGTGGTGACCACTTTCATCATCAGAGCTATCATTGTAGGCTTCCCGTCGTTGTCCTCCTGCAGAACCACGGGTGCTATCAAACTCTTGCAGATCAACTTCCTCAATGTCACCAATCACATCAGGAACATCAGGCCTCGCTGGGAGTAGATCTTCTAGTTCCTAATGATAACACAAGTATCAACTTTGCACATTAATTTCTTTGGAACCACAAATGTTAAAAACCGGTGTCACGTTTAAATGGAGATAAGAATTTTTTTTTAGAAATTCCTGTTGTTTAGAGCAGTTTATTAGCTTCTTCACTACTACAGTTTCAAATATTAGAAACCAAAATATCAGATTGGCTGACAGGAACAGAACCAAATACGCAAAATAAGGATTTGAATTTTCCACTTACAGCTATTTTTTCAGGACTAATCCAATTATTTTCAGGGAACTGAACATCAAACTTGATATACAAGTTGCCTTTTTCAAATGGATTACGATACTGCGGCATTCCTTCACCTTTAACAACACGAACACAACCTAATTGAAAATATGAAATACAAAGTATTAGAATGGGTCTTTCGTCAAGTGAGCATAGGATTCTAAAATGAGCTATAATGGCAATCAGGTAGCTTTATGGGCATCTTCCTTGATACTATAATTTTTTTATTTCTGATTTATTTCATTAATTGAATCCAAAGTCCTCAACTGTCTTTGTAGGATTTGAATTCATGCTCCAGATTACTTATCCAAGATTCTTAGTCCAGTAACATAACCACAATGCTACCAAATTTTCTGTTTTTAATTCCCATTGTTAGAAAATGCTATGTATTATAATTTTAAATAATCCCTACTCATTGATAGACTGTGAACAGAAAATATTTTGTCAACATCATTCTTATCTATTACCTGGTTCAATAACTTTTCCTGGAGGATACTTCACAACAATCTGCCGCCCATCCAAATGTTGGAATGTGAATTGAAAGCCACAAAGGGCCTCAACAAGACCAATTTTGTGGGTCATGTGCAAATCATTTCCCTCTCTTTGAAACACCTATGAATTTAAAAAGAAAATGTTATATACAATGTCATCAGCAATCTTGGGAACCAAATGCAACTTCACATTTAAAAGAACATAAAAGCATTTGAAACTAGACACATCTTGCAGCATGGCTCACGGTGCATTATACATTGTACTTTAAGTGCACTCCACTGACCTTCCTAAACAATCAAGTAAAGCCAAAATTATCTAACTCAAATGCAAGTTTCCATTAGTTACGAAGGACAGGAATACTAGGTTGACAATTTAAACAAGTAATAGTTGCAGAATCACCTTGAAGTGTTTTGTCTCCAATTTAACTCTTTGTAACTGTTTTGCCCATAGCTTTTGATTAATTATTTTAATTGAGTTATTCAGCTGACAAACCAGAGCAAATGGCCATATTAGATATAAAAAAAACAGAAAATACTTGCAATGCTGGTGGAGGGAGAGAGATAATGTTTCAGGTTGATGGCCTTTCATATTTCTAGCATTTTTGGTCATTTCAGATTTCCAGTATCATAGTATTTTGTTTTGATGCCATTAGGTCAATGTCTACCACTTCTGTTTAACAAAATTGTATTGGCTCCCAAGGAAATAAGTTGGTGTTTCATAGAACAATGATTCAAAAACACATTTCACAAAAACATTGCACATGTAGTTTATTCAGAATCTATGAAGTCAATGTAAAATTAAGAGTATTTATACATTTTACATTCACATATATAGTTTGTGTCACTGACAATCTTCTGCAGGCATGGTAATGTACAAGGATTGCCACAGCAGCTTGATCATACTGGGGCATTTGTGATTAGTGTAACAGTGAGAAAGTAATGATTCTGCTTGTTTGGTCCTAATTCTTGATATATTTTGAACATGGAAACAGTGGGGAAGGGCCTTACATAATATTGGTTATGCAGGTCAAAGTTGGTGCCCTCCATGACAACTTATTTTGATACAATTTCAAACAATGGACTCTAGACTGTGCAGTTTTAAACAGGTATGTGTATAGGGGGTAACACTGACATGGATAAAAGATTGGCTGTGTTAATAGATGAATTAGGCACAATTAGATACATTTTTTAAAATTGGCAAGATGTAACAAATGGATTCTGCTGAGGCCTCAATTTTTATTATTTATATTACTTAGGTGTTGTTCGTCCATCGTCATCGATGAGGACCTCGACACCATTAGTCATTCTGGGGCTGTTTGCGGTGTCCTAAGATGACTGATCAGGCCAATTTGGACACGGAATGTCCTGGCACACTGGACAGACTTGTGTAGACGCTGTAGTTGTTGCGCTGGTGGCTCTGGACTTGCGCAGCTCGCACTTAAGTTGTGCTTCAGCAATACACCTTGTTTCGTGAGCTTGACAGCCTCTGTGGATGAGGCAGTGCCAGGTAGGGCGGTTTTGTGCCAGCGTTTCCAAGGTGGTCGTGTCAACGTCGAGACTTCAGGGAGGCTTTGAATGTGTCTTTGAAATGTTTCTTCTGCCCTCCATGCGAGCATCTTCCAGCAGAGAGTTCCCCAAAAAGGAGCTGCTTGGGTACGCGCTCGTCTTACATACGGAAGACATGACCTGCCCACTGGGTCTGCACTCTCATCAGCAGTGTGTGAACTGATGGTAGACTTGCTCTAGAAAGAACATCAGTGTCTGGTACTTTGTCTTGCCATCTGACGCGTAATATTCTGCGAAGACAAGTCATGTGGAAATGATTGAACTGTCTTGCATGCCTTCGATACACGTCCATGTTTCACAGGCATACAGGAGGGTAGTGAGTACCACGGCACTGTAGACCTTCAGTTTTGTTGCTGGGCTGATTCCTCAATGTTCCCATTGTGGAGTGCAGTCTACCAAAAGCAGAACTTGCCTTTGCTTTTCTGCAGTTAACTTCTGCATCAATAGTCACTGCTTGGGAGAGGGTGCTGCCATGGTAAGTGAACTGGTCCACTGCTTGTAGTTTCTGCCCTTTGATTGTGATTATGGGTTTTGTGTACGGTGCTTGAGGAGCAGGCTGGTGCATGACTTTGGACTTTTTAATGTTGATGGTGAGTCCAAAGTTGTCACAAGCTGTGGAAAATTTGTCCATACTGACTTGCATCTCTGGCTCTGAGCCAGCATACAGGGCACAGTCATCGGCAAACAGGAAATCTCTCAGAACAGTCTCCTTCACTTTGGTGATAACTTAAAGTCTCCTCAGGTTGAAAAGCTTCCCATCCACTCTGTACTCGAGGCTGATTCCAGCACTGTCCTGGAAGGCATCATTCAGCATGGCAATAAACATCATGCTGAACAGTGTGGGTGTGAGCACGCCACTGGTGACTGGGAATGCCTCAGGATTCTCTGCCATCCAGTACTCTGGCCACCATGGAACTGGCGTACCATCTGAATGAATTTTTTTCTGGGGGGGGGGGGGGGGGGGGGGGGTGCAGGGCAGCCAAACTTTGACATGATCCTCCACAGGCCTTGTCGGCTTACAGTATCGAAGGCTTTCGCAAGGTCAAAGGTTGTGTAGAGCTCGCAATTCTGCTCCTGACACTTCTCCTGAAGTTGGCGCGCAGCAAAAATCACGTCAGCAGTCCCATGACCTTTGTGGAAGCCACACTGACTCTGGAAGCAGGCCCAGCTCGATTTGTGACCAGACGATTCAGCAGAACTCTTCAGGGTTTTTCCTGTGATGGAGAGCAGTGAGATTCCTCGGTGGTTGTTGCACACTTGCTGATTGCTGCACACTTGCTGATTGCCCTTCCTCTTGTAGAGGTGTACGATGGAAGCATCTTTAAGTTCCGGAGGAATGGATCCTTGCTTCCAAAAGGACTGGAACAACTCGGTGAGCTTCTCAATAAGTGCAGGACCAGCAGCTTTATAGATCTCTGCAGGTATGGCATCTGCCCCTGGATAGCTGGCTGACAGCTTTCGTGACTTCGACTACTACCGGTGGGTCATCCACAGCACTGTTGATATCAACCTGGGGAACCCTGTCTATTGCCTCATCGTTAATAGATGACGGTCGGTTGAGTGCAGCTTCAAAGTGTTCAGCCCTTCTCTGCAATGAGAGTTGTACCATCTGTACTCAGGAGGGGGGAACTCCAAGATTGAGGTCCGTAGAGTGTGTGAGGGCTTCACAGAACCGTTTCACGTTGTCTGTCAGCATATCCCTGCATTTCATCTGCCTTGGCGCTCAGCCAGGCATCCTGCATTTTACAGTTTATTCTGGACTGTCCTGCAAGCAACGGTAAAAGCATTTTTCTTGCCAGCTGAAGATGAGTCGTTCTGACAGGCCCGTTGAAGGCTTGCTTTTCAACAAGTAGAGCCCGTATCTCATCATTCTCATCAAACCAATCATGCTGCTTGCAGGTGGAGGGCAGATGTATGGATAGCATCCCTGAAGCGTTTCCAGTCATCCTCAGCGCTGCCCGCGAGGTGTAGGTCAGCAAATTTGATTTCTAAGTCTTCAGGGAGTGCTGTAGCTATGCTGGGGTTCTTTAGCTTGGCCGCATTGATTCTTTTCATAATCTTGCTTCCTTGTGGTCGCCTCTTGGGTCTGATGCGGAGCCTCATTTTGGAGGCAACGAGCCTGTGATCTGTCCAGCAGTCAGCACCACACAGCCTCGGTTACTCTGACATCCTGCCTGTCTTTTCTCCTGACAATGACATAGTTGATAAGATGCAATGCTTAGAGCGGGGGTGCATCCAGGAGGTCTTGTTACGGGTAGGCAGACGGAAGGTTACTTAGAGACAAAGTGGCTACTGAAATTATGGTGCTAAATTGCTGATGACGAAGATTGATAGGAAATTGTATATTGTGATGACAAGGAGGCTGCAAAGGGATATAGATAGGTTTCGTGAGTGCGCAAAGATCTGGCAAATAGAGTGAAACGTGGGAAAGTGAAATTTTCAATTTTGGCAGGAATAATTCAAAAAACAGCACATTACTTAAATGGTGAGGGATTACAAAGCTGAGATACACAGGATCTGGGTATTCTAGGCATGAATCAAAAGGTTAGTATGCAGGTACAGCAAGTAATTAAGATAACCAATCAAATTTTTTTTACTGCGAGGAGAAACTGATGAGATTATACCTGGAGTACTGGGTAAATACTGGGTTTTGTTTTTAAGGGAGGATGTAAATACGTTGAAAATAGCCTACAGAAGGTTTACTTGACTAATACCAGGAATGGGAGGGTTGTCTTATGAGAAAAGGTTGGATAGGCTAGGCTTATATCTGCTGAAAGGTGACTTGACTGCCACCATTAATTGCAGGTGTATCTGTTGAAAATGTGACATCACATTCCTTGCTATTGCATCTCCACCGAATGGACAGTCACATACACATGCTGTCCTATTCTTGGTGCTGGAAGAACAGCAGTGCAGATTGTGTGGAGATAAATTTGACTAGAGGTTGTTGGGGGAGTGGAGGATAAGTTTCAAAAGGATTGCTTCATGCTGAATTCTGCAAAGTATAACAGAATGAGATGATGATGATACTGGCCACGCTAGTGAAATTCCCTATAGCTTGTAAAAGGGCATCAACTTGTGGTTCACAGGAAGAGCTGGCCTAACATGGCACTCTTGTCAGCCAGTCTCCACATCCAGTTGAAATGAGTCATCTACATTTTGTCACATTGGAAAGAGGGTTTTATTTTGTTCTCAAAGGGTGCACATATATTAGATTGCAAAAGCTTTCAATCATCGTTGATTGATTTTGGATAGTGATGAAACTGCAATCACCCAGTTCTAAACCAATCACAGTGCCTGGAATTCAAGAGCTAGGGTCTGGCCTTATTTTTGGTATCTGATGGCATTTGTCTATTTATAGATCTTTATCCTCCCTCAGTAACTTGGAAATGCAAATTTTAATAAGAGAAGATGGGTTGGTCCCTCAGTATACTGATTGAAGGTGCTGCCCAATGTTCAAATGAGAACATTTGCCTTTATCAACAGCATGTGTTGGTTGGAAGGAGGGAAAAGCAGTAGTCATTTTGTGTCAAGTGGTGATTTTAGGGTTATCATAATACATAATTCAATGGCTGGGACAGGAGTTTATCTATTATTGATCACTTTGTGGCAGAGTTGGACTTGGGGGAGGGTAGGGCAGACTGAATCAGACCAGTGAGCAAAACAGAACTGGATCAAGAGGTTAGGTGACAGTCGTACAGGGGAGGGGTGTATATGTCAATCAGATTTTGGGGGTGGGGGGTTGTGGGTGTGCGCACAGTGGCCCATGCAAGGTTCAGTCTAGGTGCTTAAAATAATAATTCCACAGAAGTGCTTTTTTACTTTAACTCTTTCAGAATAACTCGCAGAACCTTCCAAAGTTAGTGGTTTAAATCACTATTAGATTGCTTCTAGTCCAGCAGGATTGTGTAGGGCAAGCTAGCTCTTCTGGACAATTGCCAGGCAGACTTTTACGTAGGAACTTCCAAGAGAGATTCCCCAGTGCATCACTGGGGTACACTCCTCCCACCCCAAATGTAATGCAGACGAACCAGGAGGTTATGGCCCAATGTTGTTTAGCAGCAATGATTAGCCATTTTACATTGGCCCTGAGGGGACCACACAAAAGCTGGTCCTACAAAGGATCTACAGCAACATTATTTTCTCTCAATATACACTGTCTAATGTGCAGAATGTTTTCAGTATCTGCATTTTATTGCTTTACATTTTTAAGCACTGCTGCACAGACCATCCCAGGGATGATTGACCTAGAATGGAAACTGTCAAAAGATTCTGAGCATCTTGTCACCATCAGCAACCTATGCCTTTTGAAAAAAATGGTACTAATATACATATCTATTCAGAAGAACATAATTTTGCCAAAACAACCCTCTGAGCAGTCTCGACAGACTGGAGGGACTGATTGTGGACAAGTCCCCAGGACCGGATGGAATGCATCCAAGGGTTCTGAAGGAAATGGCGGAGGTGATAGTGGATGCCTTGGTGATTATTTTCCAAACGTCGCTGAATTCCGGGGAAGTGCCGGAAGATTGGAAAACAGCTAATGTTACACCGTTGTTTAAGAAGGGTGGCAGGCAAATGGCGGGGAATTATAGGCCGGTTAGTTTAATGTCTGTTGTGGGAAAAATGTTAGAATCCGTGATCAAGGAGAAAACAGCAAGGCATCTTGAGGAGAATTATTTGGTAGAGCAGACACAGCACGGTTTCGTTAAGGGGAAGTCGTGTCTGACGAATTTATTGGAGTTCTATGAGGATGTGTCTAGGGCGGTGGATAGAGGAGAGCCGGTGGATGTGGTCTTGATTTTCAGAAGGCGTTTGACAAGGTGCCTCACAAGAGGTTATTGCAGAAGGTCAGGGGGCATGGAGTTGGGGGTAGGGTGTTAGCGTGGATAGAGGATTGGCTGTCAAATAGGAGGCAGAGAGTGGGGGTCAATGGGTGCTATTCAGATTGGCGGATGGTGACTAGTGGAGTGCCCCAGGGGTCGGTGCTGGGGCCTCACCATTTATACAGATGATCTGGAGGAGGGAACCAAGCGTATGGTGTCGAAATTTGCTGATGACACCAAGATTGGTGGAACAGCAAATTGTGCGGAGGGTGTGGAGAGTCTGCAGAAGGATCTAGGTAGGCTGGGCAAATGGGCCAGGAACTGGCAAATGGAATTTAATGTTGGCAAATGTGAGGTTGTCCACTTTAGTAGGAATAATGGTAGGAAGGACTATTACTTACGTGGCGAAAAACTGCAGTATGCGACGGTGCAGAGGGACCTCGGGGTCCTTGTGCATGAGTCGCAAAAACCCAGCCTGCAGGTGCAGCAGGTGGTCAGGAA
This sequence comes from Carcharhinus amblyrhynchos, assembly GCF_965287045.1. Classification (NCBI taxonomy): domain Eukaryota; kingdom Metazoa; phylum Chordata; class Chondrichthyes; order Carcharhiniformes; family Carcharhinidae; genus Carcharhinus; species Carcharhinus amblyrhynchos. Next base: position 33,148,728 of record NC_137327.1, read on the forward strand.
GGCATATGGGATGCTGGCCTTCATAGCGAGGGGGATTGAATATAAAAGTAGGAGGTCTTGCTGCAGCTGTATAGGGCGCTGGTGAGGCCGCAGCTGGAGTACTGTGTGCAGTTTTGGTTGCCGCACTTACACAAGGATATTTTGGCCTTGGAGGGAGTGCAGAGGTGGTTTACTAGGCTGATTCCGGAGTTGAGGGGGTTGAACTATGAGGAGAGGCTGAATAAACTAGGCTTGTACTTGTTAGAGTTTAGAAGAATGAGGGGAGATCTCATTGAGACGTATAAGATGTTGAATGGGATGGATAGGATAGAGATGGAGAGGCTCTTCCCGCTCAGAAAGGACAGTAGGACTAGAGGGCACAGCCTCAGGATAAAGGGGGGGCGGTTTAGAACGGAGTTGAGGAGGAACTTCTTCACTCAAAGGGTGGTGAATCTCTGGAATTCTCTGCCCGTTGAAGTGGTGGAGGCTGTCTCGCTCAATATTTTTAAGACGCGGGTTGATAGGTTTTTGATAGGCAAGGGGATTAAGGGTTATGGGGAAAGGGTGGGAATGTGGAACTGAGCCACGACAGATCAGCCATGATCTTATTGAATGGCGGGGCAGGCTCGAGGGGCTAGATGGCCTACTCCTGCTCCTATTTCTTATGTTCTTATATATCTATCGTGTCACTTTAACATGATTGAACATGGAGACATCTCAACAATGTGGTAACTACTCTTCCTTTTAATACTACAATGCAGATAAGCCAACAGCTAATCATATTCAACAGCCCAAATTCTCAAATTTGTGCTGTCAAGTAATTTAATTATTTTTCTCTATTAAAACACTCCCTGCAGTAATTGGGTGTTTCTGACAGACATTGGTTTTCATCTCTAAGTGCCCTTGTATGTGAACTGTACACCTCTCAAAAGATGTACTGTCTAAAAACGAGAGAAAAAACTGAAAATTATCCCGAATAGCTAGATTCAACCATTCTGATGGAGAGCCAATGCAGTATTCACCTTAACTTTTCTTGAATAAAGTGGGTCAGCACAGAGTGGGCACAGAATGGCATGCAGTGCACAAAGTAGGAATTTGATGCAAATAGAAGTTTAATGCAGAGCTGCCTGAAACTTTTTTTGATTCCAATACGTGTAACATTTGTGTTACAGGTAACCATAATCTACCCAGACCACAAGCTGGATAAGTACTAGTTAAAAGACTAGAACTATAAAACAAACATAAATAAAGACACAGAAAATGCCCAAGAAACAGGGTGGGTCTGAGTGATGGTGGTAGCATGCACTTGGTGAACCTCAAAAAAGTGGCATCACAGGTCTCTTTTTAACCTTATAATCTAGAGCAATGGGCTAAAGCAAAAAACCTAATAGCCGAACAGAGGCATCTCTGTCCTGTCAAATACAGTTCCTGTGCCATTTGGGAATTCCAGGATAGGATATCTATGTAATGGACAACCCCACATTTCAGGTGGACAGCGAATGGGTGACCACCAAATAGGATCAGGCAGTAAGTCCCCACAAGTACATTTTGCTCTAGAGTCATGGCTACAGCACCATGGCTGGCTTACAGGAAAGGGAGAGGGACAGTGGGGAGGAGGTGGTGATAAAGAAAAGCAATAGATAGATGGTATAGGATGGAAGATTTGAGATTCCTGGGACATTGAAACTGGTGGGATCTGCATAAGCCTAATGGTTCCACCTCGACAGATTTGGGATAAATATTGTCGTGGGAGGTTTGTTATTGCCACTGGGAATGGTTTAAACTAACCAGTAGGGTGATAGAAACCAGTGCGTAAATTCAGAAGGGAGAGAAGCAAAACAGGAACTGGAAAGTTACTAAAACATGTTCACAGCAGAGGAAACAAAGGCTAGAAAATAAACAAAGTTGTTGTTTAGTGCTGAATAGTACTGACTTCAATGCAGGGAGTCCAGTACAAGGCAAATGAGCTGAGGATACAGAGAGACACCAAATGTGATATCTTGTTCAAACATGGTTTTGACAACATCATCCCTGGTTAGGTTTTTCAGACAAGATACAGATGAATGGTTTTTTTATAAAAACAGGGGGAGTCAGCAAATTGGTTAAAGAAATAATCAAAGCTGTGCAGAGGAATATGTTAGCAGGATAAAAGAGACAACATGGATTGAACTGAAGAACAAAAAAGAACTTACTACAGGCTTGCCCCTGTCCCCAAAATAGCTCAATGAATTTAGAAGAATATGTAGTTAAAATGTAAAAAAAGGACAGTAATAGCAGGGAATTTTAGCTACCCTAATAGTGAGATGAAATCTGTGCAAAAGGTACAGATGCTGAATTCTTCAAGTGCATTCAGGAAAACTTTTTTTTAAAGTCAGTATATAAGGGTATCAGAGGTAGACTGAAGAGGTTTTGTTTTAGTGGTAATGATCAGTTATGATTTATCATAGCAATGGAAAATGATTTAAATTTAGGATAGGCCAATTTTATTATGCTGAATATAATTCAGCTACAGAGCATTTCAAACAACTATTTGAAGTTATATTGATGTGAGAAGAGAATGAGGCTTAAAATAAATATGTACCCACAACAAAAAAGATTAGGCCTCGCAAACCTAGTCATGCTGCATTTCAAGAGCATCCAGGGTAGGATAAGACAAGAAAGGAAAGTTCGTCAGATTCTGATACAGGAGGAAGCCAAAGGGTACAGAAAGTGAAAGGGTGAAATTGCAAAGGAAATAAGGGAATCAAAGAGAGGATATGAAAAAAGTTGCTATGTCAAATCTAAGAAAACAAAAGATGTTCGATAAATACATAACAAGCAAGAGAATAGCCAAGGTAAAGGGTTGGGCCCAAGAAACTAAAAGGGCAACCTAGTGTGGAGGCAAAGATGTGGGCTTAGTAGTTAAGTGTAATTATGGGAAGAATAGTGTAGAACTTCCAAAGGCCATAAACAAGTTTGTAGGATAGGTGGACAAATGACAAGTGTGAAATGATTTATTTTGGTCAGGAGAATGTAGAAACAACATAAAATAAAGGGTACAATTCTAAAGGGAGTGCAGGAACAGAGTAGACTGTGGGATAGGTAGGTAAAATATACATAAATCACTGCAGCAGGACAGGCTGAGTGTGTGGTTGACAAAGCATTCAGCACCTCGGGCTATAGTACAAAGAACAAAAACAGCACAGGAAACAGGCCCTTTGGCCCAACGAACCTGCGCCACCATTTTATTACCAGTCCCCCCTCCACCCATGGCCCTTATCTATGCTTATGGCATTCCATATCAAGGGAAAACTAATTTAGGGACAATTTATTACCTCCAATCAGCCTAATAGCACATCTTTGGGGTGTGGGAGGAAACCAGAGCACCCTGACAAAACGCACGCAAGCATGGGGAGAATGCGCAAACTCCCACAGACACTGGCCCAAATCCATGTGTCTGCACAGCAAACAGTGATAGTCACTGAGCTATCGTGTTGCCCAGCATCTGGTCCAGTTTAAGCATACACTAACGACATGAAGTACTAGGCTACTCTTGAACATCCAAAAGCAGCCCTTGTACAACCTATCGCGTGTATGTCCCTTGTTGGACACAAGGTGGACCAACTTAAAACCTGTGAATTAAAAAAGAGAAAAACATTAGAATCATTCTACATCCTTATATATTACCAGGGATGTCCCAATGCTAATGAACCTTATTTAAAACATCCTCCTATATCCTACCATCTCCAACCCACTCATGTGCCGGTCTAAGTAACTCAAACAACTCCAGCATGCCTGCCTCCACCACCTTGCTTGGCAGAGCATTCCATACCCCCACTACCGTGTGAAAAACCTCCCCCTAATATCCGTGTTATACCTCTCCCCCCTCACCCCAAGACCGTGGCCCCTCGTACTCTGCGTTTCTAACATAGGAAATAGCTTACCACTGTTTACTCTATCTATACCCTTCATAATCTTATATACCTCTATTAGATCCCCCCTCAGTCGCTGTCTTTCAAGGGAAAACAGCTCCAATCTGCTCAATCTTTCCTCATAACCCAGTCCTTCCATACCAGGCAACATCTTGGTAAACCTCCTCTGCACTCTCTCCAGAGTCTCCACGTCCTTCCAGTAGTAAGGCAACCAGAGCTGGACGCAGTACTCTAAACGCGGCCTAACCAACGTTCTATACAACTGCAACATTAGACTCCAGCTCTTATACTCTATACCCCTTCCTATAAAGGCTAACATACCATAAGCTTTCTTCACAACCTTCTCCACTTGTACTGCCACCTTCAAAGACTTGTGCACTTGCACCTCCAGGTCCTGCTGCATTTCTATACTCTTTATAGGTTTACCCTTTATCATGTAACTCCTCCCTACATTATTCCAGCCAAAATGCATCACCTCATTTATTAGGATTAAACTCCATTTGCCATATATCTGCCCAACATACCAGCCTATCTACATCCCGTTGTATTACCAGACACTGCTCCTCACTGCCTGCCAATCCAGCCATCTTAGTGTCATCTGCAAATTTGCTGATCACACCACTTACTCCCTCTTCCAAGTCATTTATATATACTACAAAAAGAGGTCCCAGTACTAAGCCCTGCAGCACACCACTCGTGACAGACCTCCAGCTAGAAAAGGACCCTTCCACTACTACTGTCTCCTCTTAGCAAGCTAGTTCTCAACCCATCTAGATACCTGGCCTAGTATCCCACGAGCCTTAATCTTTTCAACCAACATACCATGAGGGACTTTGTCAAACGCCTTACTAAAATCCATATAGATGACATCAACAGCTCGTCCTTCATCAACCGTTTTTGTCACCTCAAAAAATTCTACCAGATTCGTAAGGCAAGACTTCCCCTTTACAAAGCCATGCTGCGCATTCCTAATCAGATCACAACGCTCTAAGTGCTCATACATCCTATCCCTAAGAATCCTCTCCATCAACTTGCCTACCACTAACGTCAAACTCACCGGCCTATAGTTACCTGGGTTATCCCTCCTACCCTTTTCAAACAATGGTACCACGTTTGCTATCCTCCAGTCCTCTGGGACCTCACCTGTGTCAGAAGAGACAAAGATTTGCGTCAGGCCCAGCAATTTCATCTCTCGCCTCCCTAAGCAGCCTAGGATCAATGCCATTGGGCCCCGGAGATTTATCAGTTTTAATGCTACCTAAAAGCCCCAACACTTCTCCCCTCGTAATGGACAGTTCCTTCAATTGGTCTAAAGCTCCCTTGAGGACTGTACCAGACATCAAGCCCCCCTCCTTCGTGAATACTGACGCAAAGTATTCATTCAGGATCTCCCCTATTTCCTCAGACTCTAAGCACAATTCCCCTCCTCTGTCCCTGAGGGGACCGATTTTTCCCCTAGCCACCCTTTTATTCCTAACATGGAGTAAAACGCCTTTGGATTTTCCTTAATCCTACCTGCCAAAGCCATTGTATGCCCCCTTTTTGCCCTCCTAACTCCCCTTTTGAGATCCCTCCTACTCTCTCTGTATTCCTCCACTGCTCTCTCCATTCTCAGTAGCTTAGACCTAACGTACGCCTCTCGTTTCTTCCTGACCAAGTCCAAGTCCGCAATATCTCTAGTAATCCACGGCTCTCTAATCCTCCCTTTCCCATCCTTCCTCTTAACCGGCACGTCTTTCCTGCACCCATTTCAATTTTCCCTTGAAAGACTCCCACATGCCTAACATGGACTTGCCCTCCAACAGCCTATACCAGTCTGTATCCCTAAGCTCCTGCCTAATCTGGCTGTATCTAGCCTTCCCCCAACTTAGCACCCTCTCCTTAGGACAGCACTCATCTTTTTCCATTAGTATCCTAAAGTAGACAGAGTTGTGGTCACTATTAGCCACATGTTCACCTACTGCAACCTCAACCACCTGACCCGGCTCATTGCCCAGAACTAAATCCAGTATAGCTCCCTCTCTAGTCGGGCTATCGACATACTGCTCCAAGGACCCTTCCAATACACATCTTACGAATTCCTCCCCATCCAAACCCCCAGCTCTTGGCACCTTCCAATCCACCCCAGTGAGATTAAAATCTCCCACTACAACAACCCTGTTCTTCCTGCACTTATCCAAAATGTCTCTACATATACCCTCTTCCACTGCCCGCGGACTGTTGGACGGTCGGTAGTACACCCCTAGCATAGTAATCGCTCCCTTCCTATTCCTCAACTCCACCTACAGAGACTCAATTCCTAACCCCTCTATATTATCCTCCCTCTGCACCACTGTGATGTGCTCCTTAACAAACAGCGCCACTCCCCCTCCTCTTTCTGACCCTCCCCTGTCATGCCTAAAACACTTATACCCAGGAATATTTAGCTGCCAGTCCTGCCCTTCTTTTAACCACGTCTCCATCACTGCCACCACATCTAAATTCCTCATGAACATTAAGGCCTAAGTTCATCCGCTTTACCCGTCACACTCCTCGCATTAAAACAGATGCACTGAAGACCTACAGGCCCACTCAGACCCTTCTTCTCCTTGGAGATTTTCCTATCATCTAGACTTACCCTGTCACCCAACTCGCTCCCAATCCCAGTGCCTACTGAGCTGTCTCCTTCCCACTCCCCCTCCATACTAGTTTAAACCCTGCCAAAACACTCCAGCTAACCTCCCAGCTAAAATATTTGTGCCCTTCCCATTTAAATGTTCCCCATCCCACTTGTACAGGTGGCCCTTCCCTCACAAAAACTTCCCAACGGTCTACAAAACTAAAACCCTCTGTCCTGCACCAATCCTTCAGCCACGCATTCAGCTGTAGGATCTCATTATTCTTAGCCCCGCTATTACTGGGCACTGGCAGCAGCCCAGAGAATGCCACCCTGGAGGCCCTGCACTTCAGCCTGGCCCCCAACTCCCTGAACTGCCTACGTATATCCCCCCTGCTCTTCCTTCCTACGTCGTTCTCTCCTACGTGTACAATTACATCAGCCTGGGTCCCTTCGCCCTTCAAAATTCTCTCTACCCTCTCCGACACATCCTGTACCCCTGCTCCAGGAAGGCAGACTACCATCCTGGAGTCCCACTTTTGCCCACAGAACCGCCATCAATTCCTTTAACCCTCCCATCCCCCACCACTCTCACATCCAGCCCTCTTCCTTCCCTCTGAGGCATTATGGTCTTCCTCTCTTGCCCTTTCTACCCCAGTTGTCACCTTACCCGATATTTTGGGAGACTACCTCTGGGGTAGTCTTTGGACCATGACTCCTCTCTTTTCCCCCTTCCTAACAGTAACCCACCCATCACCCCCCCCCTTGGCACTGGGATCTCCACGTGACCGTGGTTCCTATTCATTGTTGCCTCGTTCTCCCTGACTAAAAATAAATCTTCCAGACGCAGCTCTAATTGCCTAACTCGGGCCCTCAACCACTGCAACTTCAGACATTTGGTGCAGATGTGGACTTTCGGGAGACACGTTGTCTCCAAGAACTCCCACACATTGCATCTAACGCAGCTGACGCGTCTCCCCAAGGACCCTGCCATTTACCTGACCACCCTTAAGAATTATGGACACAAATGGAAAACAGGGGCCTAGAGCACAACAGCAAGGAGGTTATGTTAAACTTTTATAAAACTTCAGTTCAATTGGAAGCATTACATCTATTTCTTTGTATCACATTTTATCAAGGATACGAAGTTATTATAGCAGTGTAGAACAGAATCACAAGAATGGTTCCATGGATGAGAAATTTCCATTACATGTATGATTGGCGAATTTGGGACTGTTTTCCTTGGAGAAGGTAGAAAGGAGATTAGAGAGGTATTCAAAAATCAAAGGGACAAGTAGGTAGGGAGAAGCTGTCCCTATGGACAGAAGGATCGAGAACAAGATAATACAAATTTAGTTGTCAAAAGCAATGGCTATGTGATGAAATGCCTTTTAACTGACTGGGGCCTGGAATGCACAGCCCAAGAGTGGTGAAGGCAGGTTCAATCAACGTGGTCAAGAGGAAATTAGATTATCTGGAAAGGATGAATGTACAAAGTTAGGGGAGCAGGCACAGGAATGGCATTCAATAAATGGCTCCTTCAAAGAGCTGGCACAAACAGAAGACGACCAAATGACTTTCTTCTGTGTTTAATAATTATGAAATATTGGATCGGATAAATAGAAAATATTCAGTTTAGCATTTTGGAGGTGGATAAGTCATTTGGCCCAGAGAACTTATGCCAGCCTGGTAAGATAGGCTCTAAACATCATTTTCCAATCCTCTCTGGCCACTGATATGGCACGATGTGGAGATGCTGACGTTGGACTGGGTAAATACAGTAAGAAGTCTCTCAACACCAGGTTAAAGTCCAACAGGTTTATTTGGTAGCAAAAGCCACTAGCTTTCGGAGCGCTTGCTGCTCCTTCGTCAGGTTAAAGGAAGTTCTGTTCCCAAACAGGGCATATAAAGACAAACTCAATTTACAAAATAATGGTTAGAATGCAAGTCTTTACAGGTAATCAAGTCTCAAAGGTACAGGTAATGTGACTGGAGAGAGCGTTAAACACAAGTTAAAGAGATGTGCATTGTCGCCTGACAGGACAGTTAGTAAGATTTTGCAAGCCCAGGCAAGTCACGGGGCTTATAGATAGTTGACATGAACCCGAGACCCCGGTCGAGGCCATCCCCTTGGATGCGGAACTTGGTTATGAGTCTCTGCTCAGTCGTGTGTCATGAAAGCCATGGTCACAGGCATTCAGCCTCCAGTCATCGGTTAAGTGTTCTCCAAGACGGCCTTCATAACACACGACAATGCAGAATCGCTGAGCAGAGACTGATAGCCAAGTTCTGCTTTCGCTACCAAATAAACCTGTTGGACTTTAACAGGATGTTGAGACTTCTTATGGGTATGGCACCAGTGGACTGTGACATTGCGAATATCATCTTACAAACAGTATTAATTGCCATTTAGAAAAGCAGTGATTAATCAAGGGAAGTCAGCATTGTTACAGATAAATCATGTCTGAATTACTATGAACTTTTTGAATAGCAAGGAGAATTGAAAAGAGTAGTGAGTTTGAAGTCGTCGACATGGATTTTACCAACGCCTTTAGTAAGATCTGACACGACAGACTTATTTGAAAAGTAAAAGTTGGATCCAAAATTGGTTCTATGGCAGGAGGCAAGAGTAACGAGTGACGGGTATGTTCGTGACTGGAAAGCTTTTGCAGTGGGGTTGCACGGGGCCAATACTAGGTCCCTTACCTGTTATAGTAGAACGACGCAGTTAAATGTAAGGGTTATGATTAAGTTTTCAGATGACAAAAATAGACAATCCCTTATTTTTAAAACAGTAGCCCTGGGTACTAAATTCTGCCTCAAGGAGAATCATTTTCTCAGCAACAGTTACCACAAAGACAGGTTATCTTCACTACTTCGTGCACAGCATGTAAACAATCATTGCTGAAATTCAGGCTTGATGCCAATGTAGCAGTATTCTGAACCATTAAATTGACAGCATAAAGAATAACTTCCAGACATCTCAAAAGCAAGCAGCTTCAGGTTCATAAGCAACATACTTCAATTTACTATTGAATGCTTTTTCTTATTTATTACTATCACGAGTGGGCTTACTTTCTCACAGCAATAAAAATCCCCACGTCGCCATACTCCAGTGCCTGTTTGGGTACACTGGGGGAGAATTTAGCACGGCCAATGCACCTAACCAGCACGTCTTTCAGACCGTGGGAAAAAACCCAGAGGAAACCCATGCAGACACAGGGACAACACGAAGGCTGCAGAGATGGTGACCGAAGCCAGGAATCAAACCTGGTGCTGTGAAGCAGCAGTACTAACCACTGTGTCACCATGTCGCCCTTAATAAAAATAATTAAAGGTGTCATATTCCTAGTTTAAAAATGCAACTGGACTTTTCCCGTAGCTATTTCATTTAAAGTGCTTGTTTTCTTTTGTAGCATAAATACTGACCAACCAGCAACCCCCATGTCCCACGAATGGAAAGCTATTTCTAATGTGAAATCTGCCTCAAATGGAGAAACACAGCTACTGGAGATATTGACATCTACTAGATGACACCAAGATTCATCTAATATGTTTTCACTCTGTTAGATTAAATCAGTTGAATACCTGCTAAGCCATACCAACAGAAGTACAAAAACTAGCTGCATATTTATCAATTTGCAGTTAAGTACCTCATGATCCTTCTCTTGTAGCACAAGGATAATATCACCAGGTTCCACACCAGGAGACTGGTCTGCTTCTCCACTGAATGTAATACGCTGCCCATGCTTCATGCCTTTATCTATGTGAACTTCTAGAATCTTCACTTCTTTTACCACCTTCTTTCCTTCACATTTCTTGCATCGATCTTTTTCGTTAATAACTTCACCTGTAAATTTTAAAATATATAGTGTAAGTTGTAATCTAGAAATAATAAAGAACAAACAGATTTAATATTTCCACCATCCCGACTGCTTTCAAATAGTTTTAGGGATACAATAAAGACTAGATTTACAAACAGGTGCAATGTCACCAATGCCCTTCTTTCATGCTAGAATTACAAGCAGTTTAGAAAGCTGCAGATTCAGATTCAAAGCTCAATGGGTGGCTCAGAGAAACAAGAGGTAGGAGTAGGCCACTGAGTCCTTTCAACTTGCTTCACCACTATATACGATCAAGGCTGATCTTCTAACTCCACACCATATTTCTGCATTCTCCCCATGCCTCTCGACACCTTTACACGCTTAGAAATCTACTATTTTCTTAAATATATCCAGTTACTTGGTCTCCACATCCATCTGTGGTAGAGAATTGCACAGGTTCGCCACTCGAGTGGAGGTTTCACCTCATCAATCCTAAATGGACTATCCCATATCTATATTTAAGTTTCCTTTGTAAAGCCGATATTGCAACAGCAATTCAATACACTAGGAAAGAAAATATAAGGCCATGCACACATCACAGTCAGTGTAGGCATGACCCAAGTTCAGATAAGGCTATAATATTGTAAATCTAGATCTGTACTCTGCCCACATTTTAGTGAGAGCAGAGTTTGTGCTGAAATCAATTTTCTTCCTTGATATACTAGGTTTCCAATGGCATTTTGCACGGGAAGTAACATGCATTAAATCATTAAACGTATAACTACGTATTTTTTTGCCGAAATATACATATATAACTTGCACACAACGATCTATTTTGGATGCATAACAGGGGATTATTTTTCAATTTCTAGTAAGAAATTGTATCATAAAACAAATGACTTTTACATTATTTGCAAACTCATATTCCAAAAACTTTTTCTGACTAGCGCTGAGATTTTAGTTTAAAAAAGTTTATTAGTGTCACAAGTAGGCTTACATTAACACGGCAATGGAGTTACTGTGAAAATCCCTTAGTGGCCACACTCCAGCGCCTGTTCAGGTATACCAAGGGAGAATTTAGTATGGCCGGTGACCTCACCTGCATGTCGTTTGGACGGGGGGGGGAAATTGGAACACCTGGAGAAAAACCACCCAGACACAGGGAGAATGTGCAGACTGCACAGGCAGTAAGCAAAGCCAACAATCGAACCCAGATCCTTAGCAGTTAGTAAGACTGCTTACAGTGCTTTAAATTAATATGTTTCAATTTAACCTTATTTTTAATAGGAAGCATTTAAAAAATTAGAAAATAAAATAGATTTACTGTGAGGTTGATATGCATTCAGGATTACATAACTCTAAAAGGTAATGGATACCATTTAAAGTCTCAGTCTACTTCTACCACCCTTGAGTATGTCCTACTTCAATGACCCAACCCACCAAAGGTAATGGCACAAGAGATATATAATCACGACAGAGTGGGTCAAGAATCTTCAACATGATTCTGGACACCACAAAGTGTCATGGTATTAGATCAAACATGGACAAAAAAATTACCACTTACCATCCTTGGCTGAGATATCAGCACATCTTCATGTGAAGCAGTTAAGGCTACATCATTGAATATTTTTAAGGCAAGGAAATATAAATTTTTGAACAGTAAAGATTAAGGGGATTGAACAGGTGGGTAAGTGGAGCTGAGTCTACGTAAAGATCAGCTATGATCTTACTGAATGGTGGAGCAGGCTTGAGGGGCCAGATGGCCTACTCCTGCTCCTAGTTCTTATGTTGAAACTAACTTGGAAGAGCCACAAGGACGTGCATGGAATGTACTGTGGGCGAGAGACCTCATGTCCATTTTCCATGAGAAGCTCAGGGGCATCACTACTGACCAAGCTGGTTAAGCCCTGAAGGATACAGCCACCAGACTAGGCCTGCAATATTTGCTGAAAACTAATACAAGGACATAAGAACATAAGAAATAGGAGCAGGAGTAGGCCATCTAGCCCTTCGAGCCTGCCCCGCCATTCAATAAGATCATGGCTGATCTGTCATGGCTCAGTTCCACATTCCCGCCCTCTCCCCATAACCCTTAATCCCCTATCAAAAACCCATCAACCCGCTTCTTAAAAATATTTAGCGAGGTAGCCTCCACCACTTCAACGGGCAGAGAATTCCAGAGATTCACCACCCTTTGAGTGAAGAAATTCTTCCTCAACTCCGTTCTAAACCGCCCCCCCTTTATCTTGAGGCTGTGCCCCCTGGTCCTACTGTCCTTTCTGAAGAAGATAAAAATACGACAGGCTCATCTATCTACTGTCACAGATGCATCTATGACGACATTGGCAAAACTAACCACCTTATAGTCCATGTGGTGACAAGTCCCATTTCACAATGTGGACAGCTAGGTTATTTGGCACTATCGCCATGTTAAATGATTTGGGTTAGATCTAGCAGCTCTATGATGTGCTGTAGGCCATCAGCAGAAGTGCATTCTATAAACCGTTAATTTCATGGCTTATCCTTCACTTTGCCTTTACTATTAATACAACAATTTTAATTTTATGAAGAGAAAGAGCATTAAAAGAGCAATACCAGTTATATCTGCAAGTGAGATGCCAATCTGGTGACGACAAAACTCAGGACCATATGCAGGTACAGCTGAAGCAGCACATTTTTGAATGCAGACAGAGCTAAGCAATCAACCAATCGATCAAGTCAAAAGTTTACAGTCCTATAATATCTAACTATTAATTGGTTGGGGGGGCAGCAGGGAGGCTATTAACAAGACAAAGCTCCACAAATATCCTTACCTTTAATGATGGAGGAGCCCAGCACAACAGTGCAAAAGAAAAGGCAGAAACATTTGCAACAATCTTCAGATCTTCAGTCAGAGGTATCAAGTGGATGATCCATCTTGCTTCCACTGCAGGTGCCCAGCATCACGGATGTAAGTCACCATCCAACTTGATTCACTCCATGTGGTGTTCAAGAAACACTTGTGGTACTGGATACAACACAGACTGTGTCCTGACAATATTCCAGCAACTGTACTGAAGACTTGTACTCTGCTGTGCTCTAAAGCTAAGTTGCTCCAGTACAACGACAACACTGGCATCCATCAGCAATGTGGAAAATTGCCCAGGCATGTCCTGTACACAAGACAAATCCAACCTGGCCAATTACTGTCCCATCAGTAAAGTGATGGAGGGGTCATCAACAGCCCTATCAAGTGGCATTCACCCAGCAATAAACTGCACACTTGGGTTTTTTCAGTGTCAAGAACAAAGAACAAAGAAAAAGGGTCACTCAGTTCCTGACCTCGTTATAGCCCCAGTTCAAGTTAAAAGAGCCGAAACTTGGTGAGGTGAGAGTGACTGCCCTTGACATTAAGACATAGTTTGACCAAGTATTGCATCAAAGAGCCCTAACAAAACTGGAGTAAATGCGAATTAGGGGAAAAACCCTCCATTGATTGGAGTCATACCTGGCACAAAGTAAGATGGTTGCGGTGACTGATGGTCAAACATCTCAATTCCAGGACATCACTGCAGGAGGTCCTCAGGGTGGTGTCCTAGGCTCAGCCATCTTCAGCTGCTTCACCAATAGCCTTCATTACATCAGAAGTGGGAATGTTCGCTGATGACTGCACAATACTCAGCAAAATTTGCAATTCCTCAGATACTGAAGCAGTCCATCTTCCAATGCTGCAAGATCTGGATAATATCCAGGCTTTGGCTAACAGGTGGCACGTAATATTTGCACTATACAAGTGACAGGCAATGACCATCTCCAACAAAAAAAGGATCCAAACGTCAGCACTTGACATTCAATGGCATTAACATAGCTGAATCCTCCCATTCTGGGGGTTACCACCAACTAGCTATGTAAATACAATGGTTACAAGTGCAGCTCAGAAGGTAGGAATTTGTGACAACTAACACCTCCTGATTCTGCAAAGCCTGTCCACCTACATCTACAAGACATGAGGGGAATCCTTCCCTTTGCCTGGATGAGTGCAGATCCAACAACACTGAAGATGATCAACATCCAGGACATAGCAGCCTGCTTGATGGGCACCTCTTGAACAAACATTCAATCCCTCCACCACCAATATATAGCATCAGTGTGCACCATCTACAAGATGCACTGCAGGAACTCACCAGGGTTCCTTAGATAGTACCTTCCAAACCCATGACTGCTGCTAAGAAGGACAAGGGCACCAGAAACTTGAGAACACACCACCTGGAGGTTCCCCTCCAAGTCACTCACCATCCTAATGAGGAAACATATTGCCGTTCCTTCACTGGCATTGGGTCAAATTCTTGAAACTCCCTCTCTAACAGTGCTGTTGGTATATTATACCTTAGGGACAGAGTGGTTCAAGGCACAGCTCACCACCACTTTCTCAAGGACAACCAGAGATGGGCAATAAACACTGGCCTAGCCAGCGACACCCACATCCTGCAAATTAATTTTTAAAATACTAACATGAGAAACCTTCAGAAATATCCTAATTCACAATGATGCTTCCCCTTGCCTGGATGAGTGCTGCTCCAAAAACACTGAAGCTCAACACCATCCAAAGTAGTGTGCTTGATTGGTACCTCAAAAATTCAACCCCCCCCCCCAATCAAGCGACATTCAACCCCTCCCACCATCAAGCGACATTCAAATTCCCCCCCATCAAGCAACATTCAACCTTCCTTCCCAATCAACCAACATTTAACCCTTTCCCCCACCAACCGATATTCAACCCACCCATCAACCAACATTTAACCCTCCCCCCCACCAAACAAAAACTAACCTGCATGCAAGTAGAAAAACAAAGCTTTGAATTATCTACAGCCAGGAGTATCAAATCAGTTCACTCCATGTAATAAGAAAGACTGTATGTAGCAATAGCTACAGGACCTGAAGTAATTCCAGCTTCAGCTCTCAAGACTTGCTCTAAGACTACCTATGTTCCTAGTCAAACTGTTCCAGTACAATTACATCAGCAACATCTAATTAGCAGGAAAAAAATGGTCAGGAAAGCCCTGCCCACATGCAGCAGGACAAATCCAATTGGTCTATCACCAGCCCACTTCCATTCAAATGGTACAGTGATGACAGAAGTTATTGACAGAGCTACCAAGTGATACTTAATCATTGATAACATGCTCACTAACATGGAGTTGGGATTCCAACAGGACCACTTGGCTTCAGACCAAGTCTTAATCAACTATGGACAAAGAAGAAATCTAGAGGTAGTAAAAAGCCTAGCAGTGTCAGGCAGTTACATGGAAGTAGCTTAATGTTGGGGAGAACTTACAGAAAGTTAGGTTCGGGGAAGGGAGAAATGCAGGAAAGGGAGAAAAACAGCAAATGCAGCTGGAGGGATAATCTTGATCTTTGTAATTCAAATAAATATAGATGTACTGAAGGTGAGGATAGAAAAGACAGGAGAATGCGGTCTGTGGCAACACCACTTCCATGTAACTGCCTGAATCTCAGCTTATCTGCTGTTGATACCCACATACATGCCGTTGTTACCTCCTGAGTGTCAACAAATCCTGCTCTCCCAGCCCTCAACACCCAATGATCTATATTGATTCTTGGTTAAACAGTACTGCTTGGAAATTCTCATCCTAGTTTTCAAATGCCTCTTTAGCTTCTCTATATCACTGTAATCTCTCCTCCAGTAACAACCCAACTTCACCACATTAGTTGTGGCCTTTTGAGCATTTTCTATTTTAATTGCTCAACCTTTGCTCTTTCCCTTCCAAAATTTATATCACAGATTTTCCTGTGGCAGATTAGAGAAATGTTTTCTTGGACGATCTTTGAATACTGGCAGACTTAATGGAGGACATTAGCCAAAACATTTTAACTGGTCTCATCAGAACTGGCAATGAATGGCTGAATGGATAATATAAAGGAAGATAGTTACAATTAAAAGATTATCCTAGCCCCAGGACAACAGTAGAGTTCCTCAGGCATCCTAGTCTCAACCACCTTTACTCAATCCGGGTCAATCAAATGCAACATTCGTGCAATGCAAGTGCCAGGCACTGGCTGATTCCTTTCTACAGTATACATTTGTAGAAACATTAGCTATCTGGCCATTTAGTGGAACAGTTTTGCTAAACAGGGCCAAAATTTTATGCTCTCACTAACAACAGGAATTGTGGCAAGCAGAAACATTAAATTTGGCATTTGGAAAAAGTCAGTGTTCCAAAGATAGAAAATCAGTTTGGAATTTTATCCTCCCAAATTTGGAGGGTTAAAGATGGATCAGGTTTCCTACTGATCTAAGTGTGGAACCACCTTTACATTCATTTCCATCGCATGAATTAAAGGCCAACTCACTGGAATGACTTTCTCCTCTAAATTAAGTGCCCTGCTATTGGATAATTAGAATGATCTATTTTGCAACTGGACGCAAGTGATGTGCACCTGACAAGCTATACTTAATCAATTAACTACTTTGAGATACTTACGATGCTGCTTTCACCTACCTTTGACAGCGTCACTACAAGATTTCAGAAGCTTGCATCACAGTCAGCTTCAAGGTTGGACAGGGGAAGCAGGCATCCCAGGAAAGGCAAAAGTCATGTCGAAAGGGAAGGGGTCAGTGATGCCTATGATGGAGTTCTGGAGTGACAACTCAGGGCAGGGTGGTAAGAAAGAACAGTTAGAGTAACAGGGGGTAGTGGGATTACATACGATGGCAGGTTCAGGGTGAGTCTGACACGTGAAATTATTAGATGCATCATAGAGTGGGACAAAACAAGTGACTCAGCTAACAGCAGGGTCAGAATGAGCATGGGAACAGGAAATGGTATTAGCACTCAGCAGACAGGTGGCATGAGGTGGAGGATGTTTATAGCATCCATGGTACTTGGACGTTCAAGAGTGACAGAAAGGGAGGTATGGTGATATTGGGTGCAAGTTGGTGGGTAACAAGGGGAGAACAGAAGATGGTGGATCATGCCTGAAAAATTACACACACCATTTTCTCACTACTGCACTTGGCAATACACCTGCACTGTATGCAAATCCTCAAAATGGAGAGGGGACAGAAACGAATGGAGTTCAAGATCAGTATTAGTGGCCGACTAAAGGATCGAGACATGGATTTCAAACATGCTCAGCTATATGCTCTTCTTTATGAAGGCTGCGTTTCAACAGATTTGCTCCCAACACTCGAGTCTCATGATATCTAGATACAGACTAGTTGAAATGCTGATTTGGAGATGAAAGGAAATACGTAAAGGACATGCATACTAAATTTATCACTTAAATTTGTTCACAAGGCCAGAGATGTTGATGATGCAGAATGCAGCAACTCTGTCTTGGTAATGGCTCTCATCCAGGTAAGAATGGCCAATTGCCAGTTGGCACCAGGCCATGAGCAGCAAGAGGCAACAGGGCCTCTATAAAGGTCAAGAGGCTTGCAAATATGGTCCACAGCAATGGCGAGCATTGACCTAATCATGGGTGCATTGCCAGTGGAGCGCTTATCTAGAGCTGAACAAACATCAGTGCCAGAGGTGTGCCCTGAAGTCTCAGGATGAGTCTGCTCACATCTTCAAGCTTCTCCAGTGGAAGCTGTGGATGTAAAGAATGATGCAGAGCTTGTGGCCTACAATGAATGCCTCTGCAGATGCCCTTTAAATGATGTGAGTGCAACATCAACCCCAAGAGAAACAGTGGGGCCCACCATGCCACAAGATTTGCCTCACCATAATTAATGAGACAAAAAGCAGATCACATGATCCCCTGCCCTGCAGGAATCATAGAGGGTCCCACCTGCCACTGCATGGTCACCAGAATGGAAAATTCTGCCCTACAAATGGGTGCTAAGTTTGCCCACTAGCTTTTACTTTTCCAATTAATTATTGGGGACAAGTTATATCAACTTAGCAACAACTGTTGTTCGGTCGTTGGAGTATCATCGGAGATCAAGTCCATATGTAATTTACCTTGTAGAAATGAATTAGTAAATGTAACATCATATTCAGGTTATTCTGAGCACATTGGTTTTTAAATCCAGGATTTGTTCCCAATACTCTGGCGTAGGCTTCAAGTCCAAAGAATGAATTCTACTTAATATATAAAAAAGTCCAGCTTATGGCACAACCACTATGCATTATATATAAACAAAAAACTTGACTCACCTTCTCCATTACAATCAGAACACACCGATTGCATCTGCTGAACCATTCCTGGTGCCAACTGTCTAATCATGACCCTTACACCTCGTCCCCTGCAAGCACTGCACTTCTGAACAGCTCCTGCTTTGCCACCCTGGCTGTGTTTAAAAATAAACGTTTAGTGTTTCAACAAATTATTGCATGTAAACATGTGTCATGAGAACAACTGCTGAAATGAATAAGGACTCTGACACTTAACTGAATGATTTTCAAATTAATGCCAGTATTGAGAATTGTTTCTGATGAACTAAAAAGACATCTGAATATAGGACTTTCCCCAGTTAGTCACAAGAGATGGAGATTATACAACAAAAGGCTATAGCTACATTTGTCCAAAATCTAAAAATAAAGCAACAGATGAACCAAAAAAGCATAGAAAGAATACTTGGTTGACATATGTATAATTCAGTGACTGAAGAAAAAAGAAAACAAATATTGCTCAAGATTCAATAATTATAAAGCCATGGATTTCCAACATTCCATTATTTCTCACTAGAAGAAACATATGTACATATATATTATTTTTTATCACAAATTACATTCTTACTTTTAAAGGAGATCCCATCTCAAATTACTGTCTGATAACTTAAGCTATAGATGCCATGAGGTCAGAATCAGGCTCTCTAGTAATGCCACTCAATGAATGGCCACTTGTAGCAGTCACTAGTGTGTTACTACCCTGGAAACATACTTTAATACGAATAATTGCCTTGGAGTGACAAATACTTGAGAGGGGGCAGATGACGACACTGGTTATTCACCTTAGAAACAGTTAAGAAATTTTAAGCAGAAGTAATTGCCTTCAGTATCCTTTCATAAATTTTCCAACACAATAATCGTAGTGAGAGGACAAGCAATGATTCAAACTCCACTCCTATTTGATATTAAATTTACAACTTGAGATGGGCCAAGAATTGACATTCATCTACCAAGAATCCATAATAACTGAACACAAAGTTCTTTAATATCTTCTCATACTTTGGTACTGACCCTAGTCACTCATCACATCGCTGTTAAATAGGAAAGCTTTCCATAAATTACATTTTCAAAATCTTGCTTCAATGGACGGTGGACTTTGGCAGCAGATACTTGGGAAAGAAATTCTAATATGCAGTTCTGTACCTAAGTTTTAAAATTCTACCTCAAACAAATAATTCATGCAATTTTAATTCAACTTACCCATTACATGCACTACACAGGACATTTTTGCTTAGTTGCAGCTTGGTTGTCTTTGCATTATACAAGTCTTCTAAAGATACCCTGTTTAATTTAGAAAACAAAACATTAACAAGGCAATTGATATGACAAAATAAGCCTTTTAAGTAAGAAGAATACTTACTTAAGAGGATGCACCATATCCTCTCCTCTTCGTCTGCTGTTGCGGTTTCTACTTTGACCACCCATGAATCCAAAGAGGCCCCCACCAAAGATATGAGAAAAGATATCATCCATTCCACTTCCAACGCCACCACTTTCTCGCAAGCCTTGTTCACCATAACGATCATAAAGTTCACGCTTCTCTGGATTTGATAAAACTTCATACGCAAAACTTATTTCTTTAAACTGCAGACAAAAAAATATAATAAATTTGAATATTCTTCAACCACAATAATCAATCCAAACATACATTTTAGTCAGTCCTTCAGTATTAGAAGTTAAAATTCACCATTCAAAATACTGCTAACCATAAATGCTACATCTTTAACATGGAAGCTTCATACACGAAGCATTGAATTTTACACTACAATTCTCAGCTTTCCTACATAACCCCATGCCCTACCAGGAAATAATCAGTTAAGGACATAAGAACATAAGAAATAGGAGCAGGAGTAGCCCATCTAGCCCTTCGAGCCTGCCCCACCATTCAATAAGATCATGGCTGATCTGAAGTGGATGAGTTCCACTTTCCCCCCCATAACCCTTAATTCCCTTGTCTGTTTATAAAACCTATCTACCTGTGACTTAAATATATTTAGCGAGGTAGCCTCCACCACTTCAACGGGCAGAGAATTCCAGAGATTCACCACCCTTTGAAGTTCCTCCTCAACTCCATTCTAAACTACACCCCCCCCCCCCCTTTATCTTGAGGCTGTGGCCCTTTAGTCCTGCTGTCCTTTCTGAGCAGGAAGAATCTCTCTACCTCTACCTCTTCCTTGGTGCTCAGCAGAAATTTATTCCGATGGTCAAAAAGGACCGTAGGAGGAGAGGTAATAAGCCGTGGATAACGAAGGAGGTGAAGGAAAGTGTTAAATTAAAAGCGGAGGCGTTTAGAGTAGCTAAGAGTAGTGGGCGAGAAGAGGATTGGGAGAGGTTTAAATGTCAACAAAGATTGACAAAGAAGTTGATAAAGAAGGGTAGGAGAAACTATAAAGCTGGGCTAGCGCTTAATATAAAAAAGGATAGCAAGAGTTTTTATAAATATATAAAAAGGAGGAGGCTGGCTAGGGTGAACGTTGGTCCCTCAGAAGATGGGAAGGGGGACTTAGTGGTAGGGGATGGGGATATGGCTGAGGTCTTGAATAACTTTTTTGTTTCGGTCTTCATGGAGGAGGACGTGAATAATTTGCCGGATGTTAGAGATGGAAAGGTGGTAGGACTGGGTAGGGTCTCAATGACATTACTGTTACTAGAGAGGTGGTGCTCGACAGACTGGAGGGGCTGATTGTGGACAAGTCCCCAGGACCGGATGGAATGCATCCGAGGGTCCTGAAAGAAATGGCGGAGGTGATAGTGGATGCCTTGGTGGTTATTTTCCAGACGTCGCTGGATTCCGGGGAAGTGCCGGAAGATTGGAAAACAGCTAATGTTACGCCGTTGTTTAAGAAGGATGCCAGGCAAAAGGCAGGGAATTATAGGCCTGTTAGTTTAACGTCTGTTGTAGGTAAAATATTAGAATCCGTCATCAAGGAGGGAATAGCGAGGCATCTTGAGGTGAACTGATTGATAGAGCAGACGCAGCACGGTTTCATTAAAGGGAAGTCGTGTCTGACAAATTTACTGGAGTTCTATGAGGATGTGTCTCGGGCGGTGGATAGAGGAGAGCCGGTGGATGTGGTCTTTCTTGATTTTCAGAAGGCGTTTGACAAAGTACCTCACAAGAGGTTATTGCAGAAGGTCAGGGGGCATGGAGTTGGGGGTAGGGTGTTAGCGTGGATAGAGGACTGGTTGTCAAATAGGAGGCAGAGAGTGGGGGTCAATGGGTGCTATTCGGATTGGCGGATGGTGACAAGTGGAGTGCCCCAGGGGTCGGTGCTGGGGCCTCAGCTATTTACCATTTATATAGATGATCTGGAGGAGGGAACCAAGTGTAGGGTGTCGAAATTTGCTGATGACACCAAAATTGGTGGAAAGGCAAATTGTGCGGAGGGTGGGGAGAGTCTACAGAAGGATCTAGATAGGCTGGGCAAATGGGCCAGGAAATGGAAATGGAATTTAATGTTGGTAAGTGCGAGGTGGTCCACTTTGGTAGGAATAATGGTAGGAAGGATTATTACTTACGTGGAGAAAAACTGCAGCAGGCGACGGTGCAGAGGGACCTCAGGGTCCTTGTGCATGAGTCGCAAAAACCCAGCTTGCAGGTGCAGCAGGTGGTCAGGAAGGTGAATGGGATGCTGGCCTTCATCGCGAGGGGGATTGAATATAAAAGTAGGGGGGTCTTGCTGCGGCTGTATAGGGCATTGGTGAGGCCGCAGCTGGAGTACTGTGTGCAGTTTTGGGCGCCGTACTTACGCAAGGATATTTTGGCCTTGGAGGGAGTGCAGAGGAGGTTTACTAGGCTGATGCCGGAGTTGAGCTATGAGGAGAGGCTGAATAAATTAGGCTTGTACTCGTTAAGAGTTTAGAAGAATGAGGGGAGATCTCATTGAGACGTATGAGATGATGAATGGGATGGATAGGATAGAGGTGGAGAGACTCTTCCCGCTCAGAAAGGATAGCAGGACTAGGGGGCACAGCCTCAAGATAAAGGTTTAGAACAGAGTTGAGGAGGAACTTCTTCACTCAAAGGGTGGTGAATCTCTGGAATTCTCTGCCCGTTGAAGTGGCGGAGGCTACCTCGCTAAATATTTTTAAGACGCAGGTTGATGGGTTTTTGATAAGAGAGGGGGTTATGGGGAGAGGGCTATGGGGAGAGGGCGGGAATGTGGAACTGAGCCACGACAGATCAGCCATGATCTTATTGAATGGCGGGGCAGGCTCGAAGGGCTAGTTGGCCTACTCCTGCTCCTATTTCTTATGTTCTTATGTACCCTATCCATCCCTTTCATTATTTTCTAAACTCCTTCTAAACTCCAACGAGTACAGACCCAGTCTATTTAGTCTCTCTTCATAGCCCAACCCCCTCATCTCTGGTATCAGCCTAGTGAACCTCCTCTGCACTCCCTGAAGGCCAAAATATCCTTGTGCAAGTGCGGTGATCAAAACTGCACACAGTACTCCAGCTGCGGCCTCACCAGTGCCCTGTTCAGTTGCAGCAAGACCTCCCTGCTTTTATATTTAATCCCCTCGCTATAAAGTCCCTCTGCAGACTTTCCACACCCTCCGCACAATTTGCTTTTCCACTCATCTTTGTGTCACTAAAGATTGTTTCCAAAGATAAATCAACTGAAAACTACTTAGCCTTACTATATACATAGGTAAACTCTGTCCATGAAAGCGATCTAATGAATATAAAAGTAGGGAGGTCTTGCTGCAGCTGTATAGGGCATTGGTGAGGCCGCAGCTGAAGTACTGTGTGCAGTTTTGGGCGCCGCACCTGAGCAAGGATGTTTTGGCCCTGGAGGGAGTGCAGAGGAGGTTTACTAGGCTGATACCGGAGTTGAGGGGATTGAGCTATGAGGAGAGGCTGAATAAACTAGGCTTGTACTCGTTAGAGTTTAGAAGAATGAGGGGAGATCTCATTGAGACGTATAAGATGATGAATGGGATGGATAGGATAGAGGTGGAGAGACTCTTCCCGCTCAAAAAAGACAGTAGGACTAGGGGGCACAGCCTCAAGATAAAGGGGAGGCGGTTTAGAACGGAGTTGAGGAGGAACTTCTTCACTCAAAGGGTGGTGAATCTCTGGAATTCTCTGCCCGTTGAAGTGGTGGAGGCTGCCTCGCTAAATATTTTTAAGAAGCGGGTTGATGGGTTCTTGATAAGAGAGGAGATTAAGGGTTATGGGGAGAGGGCGGGAAAGTGGAACTGAGCCACAACAGATCAGCCATGATCTTATTGAATGGCGGGGCAGGCTCGAAGGGCTAGATGGCCTACTCCTGCTCCTATTTCTTATGTTCTTATGTTTCAGTAGGCCCGCAGGATAGAGTCCATTAATAAATGTGTGACGTAGTAAAAATATTTGTCAGAATGCGAGGCACCTGGCGAGTGGTCTAGGACCTGACATTATCTTAATGTTGTTTACAACCTTTCTCTTACGAACTTTTCCTGCATATAGAAAGTATTTCTCTCAAACTTCTCACTAAGAAAATACTCAGTTTTGAAATTCAATGACTATGATTGTCATTGAATTTGAAGAAAATCTAATGCATGAGGTTTCAAATCAATGGACTCCCGCTGGAAGTGAAAGTGTGGAATGCCCTTTGTAGTCTAATAATCTAACATGGTTCATGCTAATGATGGAACCAAATCGCAGACTAGGTAGTTGTGCTTTCATGAGGGCAGCAAGAGCAGATTTTAAAAAAGTAATGAGTACCTTCATTGCAATCTTAAAATTAGCATTTCAACAGCAGTGCCAAACAGAGGTGCCCTGTCACTGATGCTAACTTAGAAATAAGTGAGCCCAGCCTCACCAGTGATCCACTTTTTGAATTTCAAAATTTCTCAATTCAAGTATAGCATATTAAATGAGTTCAAGTAAAAAAAATTCAAACAGATTCTTTGTCTTTACCTTATCGCCAGCATTTGGATTTTTATCTGGATGGTATTCCTTAGCCAATTTACGGTATGCCTTAAGAAAAACAAATATTATAAATCAAACAAACTGCCAAAAAATTCAGTTGGTGTCATCTTCCACATTTAGAATTTCTAATGATAAGGAGGAAGAGCTTGTTCAGTGACTTTAAAAATTAGCTAAAGTGGAAAAACCTGATTACATGTGCTACAAATTATGATGAAATTTCAAGGAAAATATAAGGGCAATAGATTGTTCTGGTAACACAAATTGCACTAATGATTGAAATAAGTAGACATTGCATTCCATCACAAATTAAGACCAAGAGAGCTGGCCATGATTCACATTACCTGTGCATATGATTGTAATTACGACCATAAATTTAAATATCAAGAACAAATTGATTTGTAGCAAATAACAAACATCAAAACAAATTTCAACGTGGCTTCTTTCCCCTTTTACTTGCCATGTCTAAAGGCAAGGCTTATGTGGAGATACATCAAGAACGGCAGCTGTCTGGGCAGGACATCTTTATGATCGACTTCACTTCTGAAACAACATCCAATCAATTGCATCTCTCAAATGAGGATGGCTGAACCACAATGACTCATTGTATCTGCAATGGACCTTTTCTCTTTTTTGCTCCAAAACAAAGCCCAACTTGCCACCTCAGCTGAGGTGCACCTCAGGCCATGTAATGAGTGATGGAGCATCCAAGTCTGTGTTTTTGTTCCATTCTGGGCAGTGCTCCTTACGGGCTGGACTTTACAGGCAGCAGCAAAGCAACAGCACTAACTGAAGAAAGCTGCGGCCTCTTTCCTGACTGCATTTTAAATCTTGTGCTAGTATCAGTGCTCCTGCAAGCAGGATGAGCAATCAATCACACTGAAGCATTCTCTCAGAAGTATTCTCTCAGGACATTAAAAAGTAACTTCCATTTCTAATTTAAATTTTCAGATGGTGAAATCAACATGATTGTATTAAGAGGTCAAAAATAAAATGTGGAATTATCGTAAGAGAATTCTGACTTGATGTAAATATAAATAAGTTCAAGGGCAGAGAGTGTGCAATAATTATGAATCTTGTACAAAGATAAAAATGCAGTCACATCTAATTCAGAATGTAACTTGTTGAAAGGTCTTTGTAACAAAAGCAAAGTTGATGTTTTTGCCAATTCACCGATGTGTCAGGAACTGGAGACCCTCCAAACAGTTTATCCACGGAAGGATAGAAACTTCAGCCTTGTTGTCAGTTTCAGTGGAATAATGATAGCGAATGCAGATAACCATTATTATTGCAAGATCTGGGCCAATTGAGAGCTTGAGCCACATTTATGTGCATGTTTGCAATTAAGGTAAATACCACCCACCTCAATCTAAGAGCAATCAATAGTACACAAATGTATAAAAGTCACCTGCCTACAACAGAAGCATCACATACAACTATATCTACATCTTTCTTGGAGATTGTTCACATTGTCAACGCAGCAATATAAACCATCCTTCTTGAATTCCTTACTGCAAAATCCCAGTTTTGTTACAGCAGAACAGAGTTAATCTTCCAGATTGATGGCCTTCCATCAGAAGTGAAATATTTTAGAGATTTAATAAAGGCATTTTGATACAGAATAAATAAGGAGAAACTGTTTCCAGTGGCTGAACAGTTAGTAACCAGAGGATACAAATTTAAAATAATGACAAAAGAAACAGAAGTGTTTTTCCCAATCATTGTTATGATCTAGAGTGCACTCCGAGTAATTAAAGCAAATTCAACAGTTGCCTGCAAATGCATCAGCTGCATTCTTGAGAACATAAGTTTCTAAGTTACGAGTGTAACAGAATACTCTCCATTTTTCTTATAAGTCTACTGCAGCAACACTCAAAGCTCCACATCATTCAGGACAGAGAAGCCTGCTTGTTTGGCACATTAGCCACATTAAACATTTACACCCTTCATCACCTATCCTCTCTGGAAACAGTGTGTACGTATACAAGATGCAGTGCAGCACTTTCCAATGATCCTTTGACAACACCTTCCAATCCACAACACCCCACCAACTACAAGGACAAAGGCAACTGACGCATGTGAATGCCACAACCCTCCAAGCCAGATCATGTGACTTGGAACTGTATCATATTCCTTCACTGCTACTGGATCAAAATCCTGGAACTCCCTTCCTAACAACACTGTGGATGTACTTACACCAGATAGACTGCAGGGGTTCACCTTCTGAAAGTAATTAGAAATGGGCAATAAATAACCTAACCAGTGACACTCAGCCATGAATGAATTAAAAAGCTCTTTCTCAAGGAGCCAGCAAACACAATGAACCAAATGGCTTCCTGCTTAAAGATTCAATGAAATACCACATTCTTGACCAGTAACAGCAAAGGTATACTGGTTGTGGCACAAAATATATTTCAAAGGACACAAATAGCAAACCAAAGACTTCATGAATATCCTACAAGTTTTAATAGTGAGAACTGTGGAGCCACGATTATCACTGGAGCTGCAGGTTGAAAGATTTTGGAAAGAAGGCAAGCCCCAGATTTTTGGTTGCAAGTTTCATTTACTTATGCAGGAACATGGTGAAACAATGGTTTTAACCAGCAGATCATTTCAGAGAAAAGAAACAAGCGATATCCAATTTCAAATACTGTAAAAGGTCTATCTTCATGCTTAGAAAATCAAACTAAACTGCTAAGTATAATCTTGTAGCAATTTATATTTCAGCTCTAGAAGGGCACTGAGAGACCAGATAACATTATCAGAATGGGCAAATAAGTAATCAGAAAGGAAATTTGAAATGCCAAGTCGTGCTCGCAACTGGTTTAATTACAACTACCTCCACAAAGATGATCACCAAGAATCAACTTTATTTCCTATTTGTTGCTATGAGACAGGGATTTGTGGTCAGCAACATAGCTTTGCTGCTTTTACAACTTATATTGAAGACTGATATTCATTTTGCTGAATTTATGTTTGATGAAATACGATCTAGCTTTTCCTCACAATATTGGGCTGCAGATTTAGAATGCAACAGGCTCCACTTTAAAACATCCTTACAGGGAATTATGGCAGATTGCAGAGGTATTTTCACTGCCAGGTTACTGCCACAGCAATCCAGAACCAATGCCATCTCTCCCCATGAAATTTTCATCTACTCTTCTAAAATATAGTAGTTCCAGCATCATGTTCTAAATTTTCTATTCTGCATTCTTAGATATGTTTCTCCATGACTTGCAGGATATTTGGATTATACTGTCAAAATGTATAATTTGTCAAATGTCAAATTAGCTGATTCCATCATTTATATAATCCCACTCAAGATCTTTGTGCCAGATTAATATCTACCTTCATCCAAAATGTAGAAGATGGATCTTGCATTGGTCCTTACAGTATACTAACCCTTCTCTAATTTACACACATTTCTCATCCTCAAACAACCTTCTATGTATGTTATTGTAATTCCTCTTGGATCATGCAGCCAGCTCCATTTTCTTTCAAGGCTAAATGAGTCTCAGTATCTTCCAATGTTTTGAATCTTTTACACATACCTTAATGGGAAGAAAAAAATTTCATCTGATATTATAAAAATGTTGCAAAACCACATTATGTATTTTTTATTTCACAACACATGGTAGGAAGGGAAGAGGGCACCAGAGGCATTTTCACTGTCAAGAAATCTAGAGAAGAAACACCAGATTGTGGTTTGGGCAGTTAAAGGCATGGCTACCATCGATGGATAGGAGAGGAATGCACAAGGTGGCGGATGGTGGGGGGGGGGGGGGGTTAAATACTTGGAATTAGAGAAACAAGGGGGAAGACCACAAAATAATTTAAATTAGACAATTAGATTAAATTGGAGATATAGGAGTCAATGTAAGTTAAGGAAAGGAACAATGGGAGAGCAATGTTTGTGGAGTAGGACACAGTTTTGAATCAGCATAGGTTTAATGCATTAATGTTGGAGGTCAGCCAAGACATTGGAGTCAGCATTGGAATGTTCAAGTCTGCATGTGACAAATATACCAGTGAGGACTTCAGTAACAGATCAGACTGATATTTTGGTAGAAGCAAATATATTTGATAGAAAAAGATAACTCTTTGCACTTCAGTTACATCATTCATCTTTTCCCCCATTTCTAAATCACTAAGCTCTACATTTCACAAAAAAGCTCAAAATGTATATTTTTCTCCCAATCCTTACTGAAAGCATCAATTCACATTGAAACAGTTCCACCATTCCAGCACATTAAAAAACTTAGGCAGCAAATGTGAACAGACTATATGACTTAATAACTACAGGAGTACAAGTAGCCTGATCGCTTCCTCAAATCAGCCCAGCCTAAGTCACCAGAAAACAATCAGGAGTAACTTTTTTCCAACCCCGATTATACCAATACAGGCTCCAAGAACTAAATTAGCACCCCCATACATCAGGTAGCTCAGCAGAAGACAAGTGAACCTCAAATTTTTATAGTCTGTATTGTTCAACTTCTTTCTCAATTAAGTGAGCTACCAAAGGAACTCAATTTCGTTTTAGTTATAATTTGAAAATGTGGAGGTTGAACTGAGGTGGGTTTTATTTACCGTCCCTTTAGTTAGATACATTATTTGTTTAAATTAATGGGATGTAGGTGCCACCGGCTAGGCCAAAATTTATTTCCCATCCATAATTGTCCTCCTGAAGGTGATGGTGAGCTGTCTTCTTGAACCGTTGCAGACCATGTGGTCAGTACAAACACAGACAGTGCCACTTCCGTACGACACACTCTGTAAATGATTTAGGGAGCCCCGAGCAAGGTACAAAATATACTCTCACTTGAAAAAAGTGAGAAGCGTAATAGGCTCCAATTCAATATTTCTGGAGATATGCAAACAAAAATCTATAGACCGCCCCCTCATCTTACAATCCGCAAACATTCCTCACTCAACAGCAAACACCTTATTGTTACTTGCAACAACCGAATTTGTAACGTGAAAGGAAAGTAGAATAGGTTATATAAGATAGTTACACTAACTAATAGTTACTCATCAAAGATGTTAATTGTACAGAAGCGAAAAACTCGTCAACGATTATTTTTTTCTCCTGATGATGCCCACCTTCGTAGAAATGCAACTTGCGTTTTCTGTTGCCTTCTTCCCAGCTGCATAGTTACCTACCTAAGCCTAGGTTAAGTGCTCGGAAATCTACGGCCCCGACGCATTACACTCCTGGCAGCCATAACCTTTCTCGATGACAACCCAGCTAAATTTAATCAGCGCTGGTTTCGAGCCGCTTCCGCCGTCACTTCCCTGCTGTTGGAAAGTCTCGGCAGCGTTCCTCCCCACCACCACAGCCACTCCCCCCTCCCCCCCACCTTCCTCCCCTCACCGGCAGGCGCTGCGGCGAAAGCCGGGTGGAGAGGGAGTGAACACACACACACTAACACAAAATGGTGCCGCGGTCTCCGAGTCAATGAAGCGCTGCCGGCTTTTTCTCAAGCCCGCAGCGGGTGCCCAGCTTTTTTTTGGGGGGGGGGGGGGAGCGGAAACCGGTGACAGCGGAGCCGGGAATACACTGCCCCCTCCCCCCAGCGGCCGCAATGTGGCCGGCGGGTCCCGCTTATATAACCCCACATGAAGGTGAAAAGCTACCGGATACATCCATGGCTGATTCGGGGTTTAACCGGCTGGCCGTTTATCCCTCTTTATATTTAGCTCCCACCACCCCCCCGCCTTTCTCCTCTTCCTCCTCCTCCTTTCGCCGTACTTCCCCGAGGGCCTGCACTGCGGCCTAGCCGGTCAGGCCTCGAGTGTTTTTTTCTCTCTCTCTCTGCCGAAAGCCTCCCCCGGCTCAGCAGAAAAGCCGGGGCAGGATCACCGCTGGGGTGGGGGGAAATCCCATTTTCTTTCCATCCTGTCTCTTTGGGTCGCTAACTGACCTTCTTGAGTTCGTTCTCTGTGGCCCCCGAGCTGACTCCGAGGATATCGTAGAGCTTTGTGTCGGCTACAGACGCCATCGTGACTGAGGGAGAGAAACCGGGCGAAGGGGGCTCGAGCAGGGGAGGGGGGGAAGGAAGAAGCTCGAGATCAAGCTGGCAGCCTCCGGAAGTGACGTCAGTCACTGTCCTCACATAGAGCGCGCTGACGTCACTGCCGGTTGGACGCGATGGGGGAGGGGCGGTTCCTTCATCACCTCAACTTGCCATAGTGACACATCCACAACACACATGACGACGGTCCTCAACCGGGATCATGGGTTCATGTCACACTATTTGTAAGCACCATGACTTGCCTAGGCTTGCAAACTCTGACTTACTGTCCTGTATGGGGACAATATACATCTCTTTAACCTATGCTTAATGCTATCTCCACTCACATTGACAGCTGGTGCAGAGAGGGGTGGGTTGGGATGGTGACCTCTTTGTGAGCTTGCTCCTGGTGAAACATGACAGTTACAGGTCCAGGCAGCGGCCGAGCGAGGGGGCGGTTTATCCTGACTGTCTGCCCCTCTACGGCAGCTACGTTCGCGGCCAGGGGTGCCCATGGGTGCAGTTGATACCTTCTGTGCCTGTTGGCTAGGGTGCATTATTGACCCTAATAATCACGTTTTAAGTTGATGTTTTCAAGTTTCCTTTGTACTTTGATTTTGTTTGGGCTGTTCCCCTTCCTTTTGGGGAGCTGCCCCTTTTACTTTGTCCTGATTTAACTTGAGTTTGTTTATTTGGATTGACCTTAAAAGAGACCACTCACATTGTCTGCACCTTTAATACTTGATTAGCTGTAAAGACTCACATTCTAATCAGTATTGTGTAAACTGAGTGTTTGTCTCTATATGTCCTGTTTGTGATCAGAACTCCCCACTCACCAAATGAAGGGGCAGAGTTTGGAAAGCTAGTGATGTTTGCTACCAAATAAACCTGTTGAACTTTAACCTGATGTTGTGAGACTTCTTATCTTTTTAGTTTACCCATTAATGTCACAAGTAGGTGAAGTTGCTGTAAAAATCCTCTTTTATTGAGTGGTAATCAACATCTTTATTAAACCCCTCATATTCAATCAGGGCTACATATTGATTCTTCGGAGGCTGTTTCAGGGCAGTGACGGTTTCTGCCTGTTGTCAAGCCTGGCTGTACTTCTGGCTGCATTTTTCTAACTCCCACTCTGATTTGCCAACAATGGAATTCGGAATTATTCTTTCCTCCTTGAACTTTTCTGGCAATACGTACTGAGTCTACACATAATTTAGATCTTCAATTCTTGCATGAAGAGCTGTGTTTGAACTATCAGTAGTGACAAAGCAATGCACTGAGACACAATGAGAGGGCAAGAGCTAAACAATGAAATAAACAATTGAAAGAACATCTGATTGTTTTTAAAGATCAAATACTAAAAGGAATATATAACCCTTCAGCAGCATGAAGAAATGAAGACTGTCTAGAATAGCAGAATGGAAGAATAGCAGAACAAAGTCAACAGTTCTGTTGAATTATAAGAAAATTCAACATGAAGCACTTGAGCTTTGCATAAAAATGGGAAAACTGTCGAAGTAATTTGCTACAAAGATCCCTGATATCAAAGTTTTTTCCTTTGGAAAATTACAAAGAGAAAATGAATTTAATGTCATTCTGAATGAACTGTAGAACTGGTTGGCAGAAAAGACTCAACAATGTTCAATATTTCAGGTACCAAGAGCTGCAAAAATGAGACTGAAATGCTGAAAAAGTAGAAGAATGGAAAAGAGAAGGCATTGAAAGGAAAAGCTAGAGAGCTTTCCAAGCTGTGAGCAGATTATGAATCCATGAGAAGAACAATTACGGAACTAGGCTAGTTAACTCTTCTCTAAGGATAGACCTGGCCAACAGTGAAACCAGAATAAATGATAAGGATAAGGCTACGCTGCAGATGGAGAAAAAAAAAGACAGAAATAAGATCAGAAAATGTAAATCCAAAGCTGGAGATCATGGAATTAGAGGGGAAAGCACTGGATGCCTCAAACTTACCAAGAACCATTGATCAGATGAGAAAAGACATGGCTGAAATGCAAATCAGAAACATAGAATGTCAAGAAAAAGTAGAAAACATGCAGCCCCAAATCATCAGTCAGAGAAAGTTTTTTCCCTACATCTGCAGCATACCCAAGTGAAAGTAAAAGTTCTCACAAAAGAGTTCAAAGATAAACAATCATTAGAAGATAAATTACAGAAGGTGAGCTTGAATTAGCAAAACGTAAACTTAGAAATGGTGAGCTTCAAACTCATTCAGACATCATGAAAACAATGCTAGAACAGGGCAAGGAATTACTGATGAATTAGAACAGTTCATTGAATGAATAATTAACATCTAAAACTGATGAAATATTGGAATGTCATCATGAAAAGAGCAATGACATTCTTGAACTTCGATTCTATCTATATAAAAATGAGATATGCAGTATGGGAGCAAATCCAGATCTAAAGCAGAAAAGGAAAATTTTAAGAAACTGATTGAGGATTCAACAAATGAATTGAAACAGTCTAAGGAGAGCAGCTATCAGTGACCATGAAAGAAAAATTCTGAAAGGAATTGAATGTCTTGAGAAAGTTGTTAAAGTAATATAAATATTCCACAGATAACTCTGAAACAAAGATAGCTGAACTCACCAGAGTAGTTGCTGAGATGAATGAAGAGATTGATAAGCTTGAAAAAATGCAAAATAAGAGAGTAGCCAAATATGCGGCTAAGACTGTAAAACAAGTGGAAATGAGGGTTCCAATTTTGAAATGTCAAGTTTCAGGAAAAGCATGGCAGCTCCCATGGAAAAAGAAAATCCAAGTCCACTTTAGGACTAAACAGAGTGAACATCCCTTTCAGAAGGTATGGAATAAGCCCAACATATTGAATCAAAGAGGATGAATTGTCAATGAAAAGAATGCAATTGAGGAGTGAACCAGAGTGCCATGGAAGGAATGGTCTTTACGGAATGCTGAAAGGGGATAGGAAATGAAGACATGGTGGTGACATCATGCCAGAGGTAGCAGCAATGGAGAAGGGTGATCCATATGGAGGTTGGTGGCATAGATGGTGAGGAAAAGGGGACCTTCTCATGGGTGTGAGAGGGAGAAAAAGGGTGAAAACTGAAATGTGGGAAATGGAGCATACGTGGTCAAGCTATATCAGAAGTACTGATGTGGATGATTACCTTGACTGAAGATGTGCAATGAAGACAAAGATGTTGGGAGACTGCAACTGAATGCTTACAGGAGAAGAAGTATACTCATACTGATTATTGGTCGATAACCTATCTCCAAAAATGGAGAAAGTGTAACTGATGTAAGGAAGGGCAAAGTCCAAGATGGACCATGTGACTGCAAGGGAAGGATGGGAAATAAAAACAAACTTGATGAAATTTTACCATTTCAGGTGAGAGCAACAGTATCAATCCAATCGATTTGATTTCTTTGATTTATTACTGTCACATGTATTAGTATACAGTGAAAAGTATTGTTTCTTGCATGCTATACAGACAAAACATATGTGGTGTTAGTGTACCTTTAAGAATTTTTTAAAAAAAATCATGTTCTCTGCAGCTCAAGCTGGAAAGAAGTGTTTCTCTCCTTTTTTTTTGAAATTCTGCTGGTTAGCTGAAAGCAGGACTTATTGCCTTCTTGGAGAGGAAAATCTGCTGTTGGTGGCTTAACTAGAGTCTCTCTGGTGTCCTGGGAAGCTGTACTGGCTTCAAACTGCTTTGAGTATATCAAGGGGACTGCAGTATTCATCCAAATACTCCAGTATCCAGTATCACGTGAGCATTAGTCTTTGTTGTGTTAAACCTGTGGAAAGGTTTGGTTTTGGGGAATGGTTTGATTGGAACATCTTAGATATTTGTTAAGGAGTATACATTATCATGGTTGTTTTGTTTTTGTTTGTAATTGATAAAAGTCATTGCTAATTTTCTTTCATGTATATTAACTATATTCTTAAATAAACTTTGTTTGATAAAAGCTCCCTAGTGAGTTGAATCATACCTGAGGTGAAGCATATCATACTTATCCTAGCCAAATCCAAGGTGCAAAACCTATGATCCAGGCAGGCTACATTAAACATTTTGGAGTTTCTGACCTGAACCATAACTCATACCAAACACAGAGAAGAAAAGGAGAGAGTGCAGAATATAGTATTACTGTCATAGGTGTCATAGCTAGGGTGTAGAGAAAGATCAACTTAATGCAAGGTCGGTCCAGTCAAATGCTATTGGTAACAGGGAAGAAGCTGTTCTTGAGTCGATTGGTATGTGTCCTCAGACTTTTTTATCTTTTTCCCAATGGAAGAGAGTCTGTCCAGGGTGCATTGGATCCTGGATTACGCTGGCTGCTTGTCTGAGGCAGTGGGAAGTGTAGACAGAGTCAATAGATTGGAAACTGTTTTGTGTGATGGTTGGGCTTTGATCACAACCCTTTATAGTTTTTTGGGGTCTTGGGCAGAGCAGGAGCCATACCAAGATGTGACACAACCAGAAAGATTACTCTTTATGATGCATCTGAAAAAGTTGGTGAGAGTCATTGTGGACAAGCCAAATTTCCTTCACCTCCTGAAAATGTAGAGGCATTGGTGGGCTTTCTTAACTATAATTTTGGCATGGAAGGACCAGGACAAGCGGTTGATAATCTGGAAACCTAGAAACTTGAAGCTCTCGACCATTTCCACTTCATCCCCATTGATGTAGACAGGGGCATGCCCTCCACTATGCTTCCTGAAGTTGATGACAATCTCCTTCATTTTGTTGACATTGAGAGAGAGATTATTGTCGTCAAACCAGTTCAACAGATTCTCTATCTCTTTCCTGTACTCTGTCTTATCATTGTTTGAGATCCCTCGATGCGCTGGAAGAAAAGCTGAGGAAGGGAATCTGAGTTGGACTGGAATATATCCCACCAAAAGGCAGGCATAGTAACCATAGGCTGCCAAAGTAACAGCTTACATTTGGAAGAAGTGAGTTAAAGGAGATGTTGTTTAATAGAACATAGAACTCTAGAGCACAAACAGGCCCTTCAGCCCACAAGTTGCGCCAATCACATCCATACCTACCAAGCCATAGAACTATATAGAACAAAATGTGAGAACGTTCAGCTCGGCAGAGGAGGTTAGTATATAGGGGCTTTATTTAAGGAGGAAGTGGAGATCCTTCAGGCTGTGCAGATGGGGGATAGCGATATAAAGAGGATATCTATGGTGAAAAAGGGATAGATAGGGCTAGGAAACAGCTGTTAATGTGAAAAAGGGTACCAGAAGAGTCATAAATAGTGAAAAGAAACCAGAAAAGGGGAGTAAAAATAGAGGTGCAATAGGAAGAAATCAGTTCCTTGTGGCAAGAACAGGCTGAAACAATGGACGAGATTTTAATTCACTCAGAAACTCGGGCAGAGTTAAAATAGAGCCTCATGGATCTACTTGGGAAGACTTGTTTGTGAATCTTGAGAAGGAGTTAGAAACAGGCTGAACAGGATTAGGAAACTATGAAGCCAGAGGAAAGGTCTCCAGATAATGAGGTCAGTGATAAACTTGAAAAGATGGCTTGACTGTTGGCAGTGGAGTCATGGTCCAGGTTGTGATCATGGAATCATACAACTGTACAGTGCAGGAGAGGTTCTTCAGCCCATCGGGTCTGCACCAACACGTGAGAAACACCTGAACTCCCACCAAATCCCATCTATAAGCATTTGGCCCATAGCCTTGAATGTTATAACATGCCAAGTGCCCTTCAGGTACTTTTTAAAGGATGTGAGGCAACTCACCTCTACCACCCTCCCTGGCAGCGCATTCTAGGCTATCAACACCGTCTGGGTAAAAACACTTTTTCTGACATCCTCCGTAAACCTCCTGCCCCTCACCTTGAAGCTGTGTCCCCTCGTGACTGATCCTTCAACTAAAGGGAACTGCTGCTGTTCCTTATCTACTCCAGCCATGCCTCCCCTAACCTTGTACATCTCTATCGGTTCATCCTTCAGCCTTCTCTGCTCCAACGAAAACAACACAAGCTTTTCCAACCTCTCTTCATAATGTTATGAGAGTTTCAATTTCTTCTCTGGCATGATCAAATTTTGGGTCAGATTAGCAAGGTGTAATTGATTTTCAGAATATTCATTGCATATTATCTTGTAGTAGATACAGTGGGTTATTGTAATATTGAAGTATCAAAGAAAATAACATCTTGTTAAACAAATTAAACAGATGCACTTGTTTGGTAACTTCTAGATTATTTTGCAGGCAGAAATATTAAGGAATGAAACATTAGGGTTGGCACAATGATATTGGAGAACTTAGTAACTTAGACAACTGTTAAATTGCATCACAATCTATCTCACAGACCATTCAAGCAACAGCCTGATAGAATCATACCTTACGTACAATTTCCCAGGCACCACCATCACCATGTCTGAGCATGTGCTGCCTCACTGGTAGGATAGATCCACGAGAGATGGTGGCACAATGGCATACAACCAAGAGTGAGTTACCCTGGGAGTCCTGAACATTGACTCTGGAACCCATGATGTCTCACAGCATCAGATTAAACTTGGGCAAGGAAATCTCTTTTTTTTCCAAGATGGCACCAGAGCGAGGCGACTTTTTGCGACCTGTGCCCAGCATATCTTCTAATTCTATCTTTTACTTTCATTCTATGTTTCTAAAACTTCATTCTAACTGTTTTACACCCTAGCTATGACTGTAACATTACATTCTGCATTCTCTCATTTCCTTCCCTATGAACTGTATGTTTTATCTGCGTAGTGCACATGAAACAATACTTTTTAATCTATGTTAATACATGTGACAATAATAAATCAAATCAAATCAAATCCTGTTGATTACCAGCTAATAACTCACAGTTCCCCCACCACTCCCTTAGCTGATGATTCAGTATTCCCCCATGTTGAATGCTATTTTGAAGAAACACTGAGTATGCAAAATGTACTCTAGGTGGAGGGATTTTAAACCTATCACCAAGAATGGTCAAGGTTGACAATTAACAACTCCCCTGAGGAGGAGAGTTCACAAAAATCCCCATCCTTGAGATGGAAGAGCCCAGCACATCAGTGCAAAAGACAAGACTGTATTCACTGTAATCTTCAGCTAGAAGTGCCGAGCGGCTGATCCATCTCGGCTTCTTCCAGATCACAGATGCAAGTCTTCAGTCAATTTGATTCACTCCATGTGATATCGAAGAACAGCTGAAGGCACTGGATATTGCAGAGGCTACTAACAATGGTCCAGAAATGATACTGAAGATTATGCCCCTTGTCAAGCTGTTCCAGTACAGCTACAACATGGGCATCTACCTGGCAATGTGGAAAATTGCTCACAATTGTCCACAAAATGCAGGATAAATCCAACATAGCCAATTTCCGCTCCATCAGCCTACTCACAATCATCAGCAAAATGAAAGGATTCATTGACAGTCTATCAAATAGTACTTACTTAGCAATAACCTGCTCAATGATGCTCAGTTTCAGTTCTGCCAATCAGCGCCTGACCACGTTACAGCCTTGGTGCAAACATGGATGAAACAGCTGAATTCAAGAGGTGAGGTAAGAGTGACTGTCCTTGTCAGCAAGGCAGCATTTGACTGAGTATGACATCCAGGAATCATAGCAAAATCGGAGTTATTGGAAATCAGGGGGCTCATTCTCTGCTGGTTGGAGTCAAACTTAGCAGAAAGGAAGATGGTTGTCGTTGTTGAAGATTAATCATCTCAACCTCAGAACGTCACTTCAGGAGTTCCTCAGCATAGTGTCTTGAGCCCAACCATTGCTTCATCATTGTCTTTCCTTCCATCATAAGATCAGAAATCAGAATGTTTGCTGATGATGGCATAATGTTTATCACCATTTGTGACTCCTCAGATATTGCAGCAGTTCATGTCCAAATGAAACAAGACTTGGATGAAATCCAGACTTAGGCTACAAGTGGCAAGTAACATTTGCACTATATAAGTACCAGGCAATAACCATCTCCAACGATTGTCCCTTGACATTCAGTGGCATTACCATCACCGAATCCATTACTATTAACAGTCTGGAGGCTACCATTGTTTAGAAACTAACTGGACTAGCTTTATAGATACTGTGGCTTCATGAGCAGGTCAGACAATAGGAATTCTGTGGAGAGAAACTCACCTCCTGGCTCCCTAAAGCCTGTCCACTAGTTACAACAGGCTTATTTGGTAGCAAACACCACTAACTTTCAGAGCTTTGCCCCTTTATCAAGTGAGCAGGCCACTCAGCTGACAAAGGGGCAAAGCCCCGAAAGCTAATGGTGTTGGCTACCAAATAAACCTGTTGGACTTTAACCTGGTGTTGTGAGACTTCTTACTGTGTTTACCCCAGTCCAACGCCGGCATCTCCACATCATCACTATTTACAAGGCAGGAGAACGAAGGAACAGTCTCCACTTGTCTGGAAGAGTGCAGCTCCTACAACACCCGAAAAGCTTGACAAAGTAGACCATTTGATTGACATCCATTGACCACTTTTAACATTCACTCCCTTCACCACTGATGCACAGTGACAGCAGTGTGTAACAGCTACAATATACAATACAGCAACTCACTAAGGCTCCTTTGACAGTACTTTCAAACCTGTGACTCTGCTACCTGGAAGGACAAGGGCAGA
Organism: Carcharhinus amblyrhynchos; assembly: GCF_965287045.1. Lineage (NCBI taxonomy): Eukaryota > Metazoa > Chordata > Chondrichthyes > Carcharhiniformes > Carcharhinidae > Carcharhinus > Carcharhinus amblyrhynchos. The sequence goes on from NC_137327.1 coordinate 33,187,759, forward strand.
AGGTGCATGGGAATGCCACCACTGTAATCTCCCTCCAAGTCACACACCATTCTGACTTGGAACTAAACTGCTATTCCTTCACTGTCGCTGGGTCAAAATCCCAGAAGTTCCTCCCTAACAGCACTGTGGATGTACCTGAAGTGATTCAAGATAGTGTCAACTAGGGATGGACCATGAATACTGTTCAGCCACCTCCCTTGAAAAAATAAATACTTTTGAAAAAATTGGGCAGCCAAATTGTCCATGTATTCTAAGCGATATGCCCCATCAGTATACCATATGTTCTGATAGGGTAGGTGATGGTATTACCACTAGACTATTAATCCCGGAACTCAGCTGTTATCTTGGGAACCCAGGTTCGAATCCTGCCACAACAGATGGTAGAATTTGAGTTCAACAAAAAATATCTGGAATTAAGAGTGTACTAATAACCAGGAAACCATTGTTGATTGTCAGAAAAACTCACCTGGTTCACTAATGCCCTTCAGGGAAGGAAATCTGCCATCCCTACCTCATCTGGCCTACATGTGACTCCAGAGCCACAGCAATGCGTTTGACTCTCAACTGCCCTTTGAAATGGTCTAGAAAGCCACTCAGTTTAATCAATTGCTACGAAGTCTCAACAAAGAAATGAAACTGGACGGACCACCTGGCATCGACCTAGGCACCAGAAAAGACAACAGCAAAACAAACAGCCCTGTTGACCCTGTAAAATCCTCCTTACTAACGTCTGGGGGTTAGTGCCAAAATTGGGAGAGTTGCCTCACAGACTAGTCAAGCAACAGCCTAACATAATCATTCTCATACCTTACAGGTAACACTCCGGACAACCACCATTATCATCCTTGGATATATCCTGTCCCACTGCAGGACAGACCCAGCAGAGTTGGCGGCACAGGGGTATACAGTTGGGGGGGAGTTACCCTGGGAGTCCTTAACCTCAACTCAGGACCCATATAGTTAAATATGGGCAAGGAAACCTGTTACTGGTTATCACGTACCATCCTCCTTCAGCTGATGAGTCAGTATTGCGCCATGTTGAACAACACTTGGAGGAAGCACTGAGGGTGGCTAGGGAGCAAAATGCACTTTGGATGTGGGATTTCACCACAAAGAATCGTTCGGCAGCAGCACTACTGATCGAGCTGGTCGAGTTCTAAAGGATATAACTGCTCGACAGGGTCTCCAGCAAGTAGTGAAGGAACGAAAAAAGGAAAAAGCATACTTGACCTCATGCTTATCAATCTGCTGGCTGCAGATGCAGTTGCCCATGACAGCATTGGTAAGAGTGATCAACGCACAGTCCTTGTGGGGATGAAGTCCTGCCTTGACATTGAAAATACTCTCCACTGTGTTGTGGAGTGACACTACCACTGTATTAAATGGGGCAGACTTCAAACAGATCTAATAACTCAGGACTGGGCATCCATGAAGCGCTGTGGTCCATCAACAGCAACAGAACTATACTCCAGCACAATCTGTGACCTCATAGCCCGGCATATCGCCCACTCAACTGTTACCATCAAGCCAGGGGATCAAACCTGGTTCAATGAAGAGTGCATGCCAGGAGCAGCACTAGGCATACCTAAAAATGAGCTGTCAACCTGGTGAAGCTACCAAACTTGCATGCCAAATGGCATAAACAGCAAGTGATAGACGGAGCTAAGTGATCCCACAACCAGCGGATCAGATCTAAGTTCTGCAGTCCTGCCATTTTCAGTCATGAATGGTGGTGGACAATTAAACAACTTACTAAAAGACGAGGCTCCACAAATATCCCCATCCTCAAATTTGGAGGAGCCCAGCATATCAGTGGAAAAGATAAGGCTGAAACATTCACAGCGATCTTCAGCCAGAAATGCCAAGTGGACTGTAGACAGGGCTTTAAACTAATTAGGGGGGGGGAGGGTGCGAGGGTAGGTGATGTTAGGAGGTCTACAGTTAAGGATAGGGTACAGGTAAGGGAAGAGGCTGAGGATGTCCCAAGTGGTGGCGTTACGGCAAATAGGGTCCAGAAGAAGGCTGGGATGAAAGCGCTTTATCTGAATGCACGAAGCATTCGGAATAAAGTGGATGAGCTGGTGGCGCAGATCGACACAAATGGATACGATCTGGTGGCCATTACAGAGACGTGGCTGCAAGGTGACAGGGACTGGGAGATGAATGTACAGGGCTATCAAGTGTTTAGGAAGGATAGGCAGGAGGAAAGAGGGGGTGGCGTAGCTCTGCTGATTAAGGACAGCATCAAGGTGGTAGCAAGGGATGATATCGGAGCCAAAGAGCAGAAAGTGGAATCGTTGTGGGTGGAGATTAGGAACAGCAAAGGGAGGAAGACGCTGGTGGGTGTCGTCTATAGGCCCCCGAATAATGATCTGGAGGTGGGGCGGGCTGTTAACGCGCAAATAAGTGCGGTGTGCAGGAATGGGACGGCAGTAGTTATGGGGGATTTCAATCTGCATATTGATTGGTCGACCCATGTTGGACGAGGTGGGCTCGAGGAGGAGTTCTTGGAATGCTGCCGGGATAGTTTCCTGGAACAGTGTGTGTTGGAGCCGACGAGGGAGAGAGCTATCTTGGATCTGGTGCTATGTAATGAGGCGGGTAGAATTAGGGACCTTGAGGTGAAGGATCCTCTTGGAGAGAGTGATCATTGTATGGTGGAGTTTCTGTTGCAGGTGGAGGAGGAGAAAGTGGGTTCCCGGACACGTGTCCTTTGTTTGAATAGAGGGGAGTATGGTAGGATGAGAGAAGAATTGGCGAATGTGGACTGGGGGAGCGCGTTGGAAGGTAGGTCTGCTGAGGAGCAGTGGAGGATCTTTAAGGAGATCTTTCTTGGTGCTCAGCAGAAATTTATTCCGATGGTTAAAAAGGACAGTAGGAAGAGAGGTAATAAGCCGTGGATAACGAAGGAGGTGAAGGAAAGTGTTAAATTAAAAGCGGAGGAATTTAGAGTAGCTAAGAGCAGTGGGCGAGAAGAGGATTGGGAAAGGTTTAAATGTCAACAAAGATTGACAAAAAAGTTGATAAAGGAGGGTAGAAGAAGCTATGAAGCTGGGCTAGCGCTTAATATAAAAAAGGATAGCAAGAGTTTTTATAAATATATAAAAAGGAAGAGGCTGGCTAGGGTGAACGTTGGTCCCTTAGCGGATGAGAAAGGGGACCTAGTGGTAGGGGATGGGGATATGGCTAAGGTCTTGAATAACTTTTTTGTTTCTGTCTTCACGGAGGAGGACGTGAATAATTTGCCGGGTGTTAGCGATGGAAAGGTGGTAGGACTGGAGGGTCTTAATGACATTACTGTTACTAGAGAGGTGGTGCGCGACAGACTGGAGGGGCTGATTGTGGACAAGTCCCCAGGACCGGATGGAATGCATCCGAGGGTTCTGAAAGAAATGGCGGAGGTGATAGTGGATGCCTTGGTGGTTATTTTCCAGACGTCGCTGGATTCCGGGGAAGTGCCGGAGGATTGGAAAACGGCTAATGTTACGCCGTTGTTTAAGAAGGGTGCCAGGCAAAAGGCGGGGAATTACAGGCCGGTTAGTTTAACGTCTGTGGTAGGTAAAATGTTAGAATCCGTCATTAAGGAGGAAATTGCGAGGCATCTTGAAGGGAATTGCTTGATAGGGCAGACGCAACACGGTTTCATTAAAGGGAAGTCGTGTCTGACAAATTTACTGGAGTTCTATGAGGATGTGTCTAGGGCGGTGGATAGAGGAGAGCCGGTGGATGTGGTCTTTCTGGATTTTCAGAAGGCGTTTGATAAGGTACCTCACAAGAGGTTACTGCAGAAGGTCAGAGGACATGGAGTTGGGGGTAGGGTGTTAGCGTGGATAGAGGATTGGTTGTCAAATAGGAGGCAGAGAGTGGGGGTCAATGGGTGCTATTCGGATTGGCGGTTGGTGACTAGTGGGGTGCCCCAGGGGTCGGTGCTGGGGCCTCAGCTATTTACCATTTATATAGATGATCTGGAGGAGGGAACCGAGTGTAGGGTGTCGAAATTTGCTGATGACACCAAGATTGGGGGAAAGGCAAATTGTGCGGAGGGTGTGGAGAGTCTGCAGAAGGATCTAGATAGGCTGGGCGAATGGGCCAGGAAATGGCAAATGGAATTTAATGTTGGCAAGTGTGAGGTGGTCCACTTTGGTAGGAAGAATGGTAGGAAGGACTATTACTTACGTGGCGAAAAACTGCAGCAGGCGACGGTGCAGAGGGACCTCGGGGTCCTTGTGCATGAGTCGCAAAAACCCAGCCTGCAGGTGCAGCAGGTGGTCAGGAAGGCGAATGGGATGCTGGCCTTCATAGCGAGGGGGATTGAATATAAAAGTAGGGAGGTCTTGCTGCAGCTGTATAGGGCATTGGTGAGGCCGCAGCTGGAGTACTGTGTGCAGTTTTGGGCGCCGCACCTGCGCAAGGATATTTTGGCCTTGGAGGGAGTGCAGAGGAGGTTTACTAGGCTGATACCGGAGTTGAGGGGGTTGAGCTATGAGGAGAGGCTGAATAAACTAGGCTTGTACTCGTTAGAGTTTAGAAGAATGAGGGGAGATCTCATTGAGACGTATAAGATGATGAATGGGATGGATAGGATAGAGGTGGAAAGACTCTTCCCGCTCAAAAAAGACAGTAGGACTAGGGGGCACAGCCTCAAGATAAAGGGGGGGCGGTTCAGAACGGAGTTGAGGAGGAACTTCTTCACTCAAAGGGTGGTGAATCTCTGGAATTCTCTGCCCGTTGAAGTGGTGGAGGCTGCCTCGCTAAATATTTTTAAGAAGCGGGTTGATGGGTTTTTGATAAGAGAGGGGATTAAGGGTTATGGGGAGAGGGCGGGAAAGTGGAACTGAGCCACGACAGATCAGCCATGATCTTATTGAATGGCGGGGCAGGCTCGAAGGGCCAGATGGCCTACTCCTGCTCCTATTTCTTATGTTCTTATGTTCTTATGTTCTTATGATCCATCTTGGCCTCCTCCAGCAGCCTCCAGCATCCAAAGATGAGTGGGTTAGGTGGATTGGCCATGCTAAATTGCCCCTCAGTGACAGGAGGATTAGCTAGGGTAAATACATGGTTAATGGGGATAGGGCCTGGGTGGGATTATGGTTGGTGAAGACTCGGTGGGCTGAATGGCCTCCCTCTGCATTGTAGAATTCTACGATTCTACGATTCTATCTCAGTAGCCAGTCTTCAACCAATTCAATTCACTCCATGAGATATTAAGAAATAGTTGAAGGCAGTGGATATTGCAAAGGCAATGGGCCCTGAAAACATTCTGGCAGTAGTATTGACAACTTATGCTCCAGAACTCGCCACTCTCCTAGCCAAGCTCTTTTAGTACAGTTACAACACTGGCATCTACCCGACAATGTGGAAAATCGCCCAGGTACGTCCTGTACACAAAAAACAGGACCAACCCTGAATGTTTTTTTGAGAAAGTGACCAAAGAGATGGATGGGGGTAAGGCAGTTGACGTGGTGTATTTGGACTTTAGTAAGGCATTTGATAAGGTTCACCATGGAAGCCTTCTGCAGAAATTGCAGATGTATGGGATTGAGGGTGATTTAGGAAATTGGATTAGGAATTGGCTGGCGGATAGGAGACAGAGGGTGGTGGTTGATGGTAAGTATTCGACATGGAGTTCAGTTACGAGTGGTGTGCCTCAGGGATCTGTTTCAGGGCCACTGCTGTTTGTAATTTTTATAAATGATCTGGATGAGGGTATAGCTGGGTGGATTAGTAAATTTGCTGATGACACCAAAGTCGGAGGTGTGGTAGATAGTGAGGAAGGGTGTCTTAGTCTACAGGGAGACTTGGTCAAGTTGCAGAGCTGGGCCGAGAGGTGGAGGATGGAGTTTAATGCGGAAAAGTGTGAGGTAATTCACTTTGGCAGGAATAATGGATGTGTAGAGTATAGGGCTAACGGTAGGACTCTGAATAGTGTGGATGAACAGAGGGATCTAGGTGTATGTGTACATAGATCCCTGAAAGTTGGGAATCAAGTAGATAGGGTTGTTAGGAAGGCATACGGTGTCTTGGCGTTTATTGGTAGGGGGATTGAATTTAAGAGCCGCAGCGTCATGTTGCAACTGTACAAAACTCTGGTGCGTCCGCACTTGGAGTATTGTGTGCAGTTCTGGTCCCCACATTATAGGAAGGATGTGGAGGCTTTGGAGAGGGTGCAGAGGAGGTTTACCAGGATGTTGCCTGGTATGGAGGGGAGGTCCTATGAGGAGAGACTGAGGGATTTGAGGTTGTTTTCATTAGAAAGAAGGCGGCTGCGAGGGGACCTTATTGAAACATATAAGATGATCAGAGGTTTGGATAGGGTGGACAGTGATAGCCTTTTTCCTTGGATGGAGAAAGCTGGCACGAGGGGGCATAGCTTTAAATTAAGGGGTGGTAGTTATAGGACGGATGTCAGGGGTGGGTTCTTTACCCAGAGGGTGGTGAGGGATTGGAATGCCCTGCCTGCTGCAGTTGTGGATGCGCCTAGTTTGGGGACGTTTAAGAGATCCGTGGATAGGTTTATGGATGGAAAGGGTTTGGTTTAGGTTAGAGGGTCATTGTTTTTTAACTGGTCGGCGCAACATCGTGGGCCGAAGGGCCTGTTCTGCGCTGTAATGTTCTATGTTCTATGTTCTAATCCAATCTGCGTAACTACTGCCCAATGAGTTTACTCTCGATAAAGAACAAAGAACAAGAACAGCCTGGGAAACAGGCCCTTTGGCCCAACGAGCCTGCTCCACCATTTTAACATTACCAGTACCCCCCTCCACCCATGACCCTTATCTATTGTTTATGGCATTCCACATTGAGGGAAACTAATTTAGGGACAATTTATTACCTCCAATCAGCCTAATAGCACATCTTTGGGGTGTGGGAGGAAACCAGAGCACCAGGAGAAAACCCACGCAAGCACGGGGAGAATGCGCAAACTCCCACAGACTCCGGCCCAAATCCATGTGTCTGCACAGCGAACAGTGATAGTCACTGAGCTGTCGTGTTGCCCAGCATCTGGTCCAGTTTAAGGACACACTAATGACATGAAGCACTAGGCTACTCTCGAACATTCAAGAGCAGCCCAAGTATGACCCATCGCATGTATGCCCCTCGTTGGACAACAAGGCGGATCGACCTAAAACCCGTGAATTAAAAGAGAAAAACATTATTATCATACCACATCCTTTTACATTACCAGGGACGTCCCAATGCTAATGAACCTTATTTAAAACAATCTCCTATATCCGCCCATCTCCAATCCTCTCATGTGCCTGTCTAAGTTACTCTTGAACAACTCCAGCGTGCCTGCCTCCACCACCTTACTTGGCAGAGCATTCCATACCCTCACTACCCGCTGTGTGAAAAACCTCCCTCTAATATCTATGTTGTACCTCTCCCCCCTCACCTTAAGCCCGTGGCCCCTTGTACTGTGTGTCTCTAACATAGGAAATAGCTTACCACTGTTTACTCTATCTATACCCTTCATAATCTTATATACCTCTATTAGATCCCCCCTCAGTCGCCACCTTTCAAGGGAAAACAGCCCCAATTTGCTCCATCTTTCCTCATAACCCAGTCCTTCCATACCAGGCAACATCCTGGTAAACCTCCTCTGCACTCTCTCCAGAGTCTCCACGTCCTTCCAGTAGTAAGGCGACCAGAACTGGACGCAGTACTCCAAATGTGGCCTAACCAACGTTCTATACAACTGCAACATTAGACTCCAGCTCTTATATTCTATACCCCTTCCTATAAAGGCTAACATACCATAAGCTTTCTTCACAACCTTCTCCACTTGTACTACCACCTTCAAAGACTTGTGCACTTGTACCCCCAGGTCTCGCTGCATTTCTATACTCTTTATAGGCTTATCCTTTATCATATAACTCCCCCCTACGTTATTCCGGCCAGAATGCATCACCTCACATTTATCAGGATTAAACTCCATTTGCCATATATCTGCCCAATATACCAGCCTATCAATATACTGTTGTATTGCCAGACACTCCTCCCCACTGCCTGCCAATCCAGCCATCTTAGTGTCATCTGCAAATTTGCTGATCACACCACTTACTCCCTCTTCCAAGTCATTTATATATACTACAAAAGAAAAGAGGTCCCAGTACTGAGCCTTGCGGCACACCACTCGTGACAGACCTCCAGCCAGAAAAGGACCCCTCCACTACTACTGTCTCCTCTTATCAAGCCAGTTCTCAACCCATCTACGTACCTGGCCTTATATCCCATGAGCCTTAATCTTTTCTACCAACCTACCATGAGGGACTTTGTCAAACGCCTTACTAAAATCCATATGGACGACATCAACGGCTCGTCCTTCGTCGACTGCTTTTGTCACCTCCTCAAAAAATTCTACCAGATTCGTAAGGCAAGACTTCCCCTTTACAAAGCCATGCTGCGTATCCCTAATCAGATCGCAACGCTCTAAGCGCTCATACAGCCTATCCCTAAGAATCCTCTCCATCAACTTGCCTACCACTGACGTCAAACTCACCGGCCTATAGTTACCTGGGTTATCCCTCCTACCCTTTTTAAACAACGGTACCACGTTCGCTATCCTCCATTCCTCTGGGACCTCACCTGTGTCCAAAGAAGAGACAAAGATTTGCGTCAGAGGCCCAGCAACTTCATCTCTCGCCTCCCTAAGCAGCCTAGGATAAATGCCATCAGGCCCTGGAGATTTATCAGTTTTAATGCTACCTAAAAGCCCTAACACTTCTTCCCTCGTAATCGATAGTTCCTTCAATTGGTCTAAAGCTCCCTCGAGGATTGTACCAGACATCAAGCCCCTCTTCTTTGTGAATACCGACGCAAAGTATTCATTCAGGATCTCCCCCATTCCCTCGGTCTCTAAGCACAATTCCCCTCCTCCGTCCCTGAGGGGACCGATTTTTCCCCAGCCACCCTTTTGTTCCTAACATAGGAGTAAAATGCCTTTGGATTTTCCTTAATCCTACCTGCCAAAGTCATTGTATGCCCCCTTTTTGCCCTCCTAACTCCCCTTTTGAGATCCCTCCTACTCTCTCTGTACTCCTCCAATGCTCTCTCCATTCCCAGTTGCTTAGACCTAACATACGCCTCTCGTTTCTTCCTGACCAGGTCCTCAATATCTCTAGTAACTCTCTAATCCTACCTTTCCCATCCTTCCTCCTAACCGGCACATGCCTTTCCTGCACCCATTTCAGTTTTCCCTTGAAAGGCTCCCACATACCTAACGTGGACTTGCCCTCCAACAGCCTATCCCAGTCTGCATAAGAAATAAGAAATAGGAGCAGGAGTAGGCCATCTGGCCCTTCGAGCCTGCCCCGCCATTCAATAAGATCATGGCTGATCTGTCGTGGCTCAGTTCCACTTTCCCGCCCTCTCCCCATAACCCTTAATCCCTTCTCTTATCAAAAACCCATCAACCCGCTTCTTAAAAATATTTAGCGAGGCAGCCTCCACCACTTCAACGGGCAGAGAATTCCAGAGATTCACCACCCTTTGAGTGAAGAAGTTCCTCCTCAACTCCGTTCTGAACCGCCCCCCCTTTATCTTGAGGCTGTGCCCCCTAGTCCTACTGTCTTTTTTGAGCGGGAAGAGTCTTTCCACCTCTATCCTATCCATCCCATTCATCATCTTATACGTCTCAATGAGATCTCCCCTCATTCTTCTAAACTCTAACGAGTACAAGCCTAGTTTATTCAGCCTCTCCTCATAGCTCAACCCCCTCAACTCCGGTATCAGCCTAGTAAACCTCCTCTGCACTCCCTCCAAGGCCAAAATATCCTTGCGCAGGTGCGGCGCCCAAAACTGCACACAGTACTCCAGCTGCGGCCTCACCAATGCCCTATACAGCTGCAGCAAGACCTCCCTACTTTTATATTCAATCCCCCTCGCTATGAAGGCCAGCATCCCATTCGCCTTCCTGACCACCTGCTGCACCCGCAGGCTGGGTTTTTGCGACTCATGCACAAGGACCCCGAGGTCCCTCTGCACCGTCGCCTGCTGCAGTTTTTCGCCACGTAAGTAATAGTCCTTCCTACCATTCTTCCTACCAAAGTGGACCACCTCACACTTGCCAACATTAAATTCCATTTGCCATTTCCTGGCCCATTCGCCCAGCCTATCTAGATCATCCCTAAGCTCCTGCCTAATCCGGCTGTATCTAGCCTTCCCCCAATTTAGCACCCTCCCCTTAGGACAGCACTCATCTTTTTCTGTTAGTGTCCTAAAGTAGACAGAGTTGTGGTCACTATTAGCCACATGTTCACCTACTGCAACCTCAACCACCTGACCCGGCTCATTGCCCAGAACTAAATCCAGTATAGCTCCGTCTCTAGTCGGGCTATCTACGTACTGCTCCAAGGACCCTTCCAATACACATCTTATGAATTCCTCCCCGTCCGAACCCCCGGTTCTAGGCACCTTCCAATCCACCCCAGGGAGATTAAAATCTCCCACTACAGCAACCCTGTTCTTCCTACACTTATCCAAAATGTCTCTACGTATACCCTCTTCCACTGCCCGCGGGCTGTTGGACGGTCGGTAGTACACCCCTAGCATAGTAATCTCTCCCTTCCTATTCCTCAACTCCACCCACAGAGACTCAATTCCTAACCCCTCTATATTATCCTCCCTCTGCACCACTGTGATGTGCTCCCTAACTAAGAGCGCCACTCCCCCTCCTCTTTTCGACCCTCCCCTGTCATGCCTAAAACACTTGTACCCAGGAATATTTAGCTGCCAGTCCTGCCCTTCCTTTAACCACGTCTCCATCACTGCCACCACATCTTATTTCCTCACGAACATTAAGGCCTTAAGCTCATCCGTCTTACCCGTCACACTCCTCGCATTAAAACAGATGCACTGAAGACCCTCAGGCCCACTCGGATCCTCCTTCTCCTAGGAGATTTTCCTACATTCTAGACTTACCCTGTCACCCAACTCACTCCCAACCCCAGTGCCTACTGAGCTATCTGTCTCCTCCCCACTCCCCCTCCATATTAGTTTAAACCCTGCCAAAACACTCCAGCTAACCTCCCAGCTAAAATATTTGTGCCCTTCCCATTTAAATGTTCCCCATCCCACTTGTACAGGTGCCCTTCCCTCACAAAGACTTCCCAATGGTCTACAAAAGTAAAACCCTCTGTCCTGCACCAATCCTTCAGCCACGCATTCAGCTGTAGGATCTTATTATTTTTACCCCCGCTATTACTGGGCACTGGCAGCAGCCCAGAGAACGCCACCCTGGAGGCCCTGCCCTTCAGCCTGGCCCCCAACTCCCTGAACTGCCTACATATATCCCCCCTGCTCTTCCTTCCTACGTCCTTCTCTCCTATGTGTACAATTACATTCGCCTGGGTCCCTTGGCCCTTGAAGATTCCCTCTACCCTCTCCGACACATCCTGTACCCTGCTCCAGGGAGGCAGACTACCGTCCTGGAGTCCCGCTTTTGCCCACAGTATCAGTATCGATCATCAGTAAAGTGATGGAAGGGGTCATCAACTGTGCTATCAAGCAGCACCTGCTCAGCAATATCCTGCTCAGTGACACCCAGTTTGGGTTTCATCAGGGTGACTCAGCTTCTGACATCATTACAGCCTTGGTTAAACATGGACAAATGAGCTGAGTTTCAGAGGTGAGGTGAGAGTGATAGCCCTTGACATCAAGACTATCACTTGACCAAGTGTGGCATCATTTGACCAAGTGTGGCATCAAGAAGCCTGAGCAAAATTGGAATCAATGAGTATCAGGGGGCAAACACTCTGCTGGTTGGAGTCATATCTGGCACATAGGAAGATGGTTGTGGAGGGTCAGTCATCTCAGCTCCAGGACATCTCTGCAGGAGTCCCTCAGGTTGTCCTAGGCACAACCATCTTCAGCTGCTTCATCAATGATTTTCCCTCCATCATAAGGTTAGGAGCAGGAATGTTCACCAATGATTGCACAATGTTCAGCACCATTCATGACTCTTCAGATACTGAAGCAGCCCATGTTCAAATGCAACATGATCTGGACAATATCCAGGTTTGGGCTGACAAGTGGCAAGTAACATTTGTGCCACACAAATGCCAGGCAATAACTCTCACCAATAAGAGACACTCTAACCACTCCCTCTTGGCATTCAGCGGTGTTACCATCACGGAACCCCCCACTGTCAATCTCCTTAGGGTTACCATTGACCAGAAACTCAACTGGACTCGCCACATTAACATAGTCGCTACAAGAGCAAGTCTAGGAATTCCGCATTGAGTAACTCACCTCCTGACTCCCTAAAGCCTATCCACTTTCCTAAAGGCACAAGTCAGGATTGTGATAGAATAGTCTCTATTTGTCTGGATGGGTGCAGCTTCAATAACACTCAAGAAGCTTGATACCATCTAGGACAAAACAGCCCACTTAATTGTCACCACATCTATAAATGTCTACTCCCTCCACCGCTGATGCTCAGTAGCAGCAGTGTGTACTCTCTGCAAGGTGCACTGACCAAAGACCCTTAGACAGCACCTTCCAAACCCACAACCACTTCATCTAGAAGGACAAGGGCAGCAGATAAACGAGAATACAACTACCTGCACATTCCCTCCAAGCTATTCACTGCCCTGATTTGAAAATATATCGCTGTTCCTTCACAGTCGCTGGGTCTAAATCCTGGAATTCCCTCCCTAATGGCAATGTGGGTCAACCCCCTGCACATGAACTGCAGTGATTCAAAAAGACAGCTCATCACCACCTTCTCAAGGTCAACTAGGGATGGGCAATGAATGCTGGCCAGCCAGTGATGCCCATGTCCCATGAATGAATAAAGAAAATACAGAGGGTCCTGATTTTCTTTCTATACAACGCCACACGTCTTCTGCGTGGTGTCAGCTGAGGGTCCACTTGAAGAGGAGCCCAAAATAAGTTCTTATTTTCCTAGGGCCAGGAGGCGAAGGAGTATTTCTCCTTGCTGCAGTAAAATAAGCTGGATTGCTTTGAACCGGGATCCCCCCTCTCCTCACCCTGTCCATTCTAACTCCTCATCATGGTAAAGTAATAAAGCCAAGACTTCCAAAATGGTCCAGTCTGTTCCATGGTCAGTCTACCTGTGATAACGCTCACAAAGTCCATGAGGAATCTTTGATTGATCTCCCTTGTTGAGTATGAGATCCCCTGATAACAGACAGTAGCCAACCCAGCTGGAACTCATTACCTGAGCCATTTATAAGTCATGCCCAGGATTGGGCCTGCTGAACAGTAGCCAGACAGGGACTACTATGTTACACCACAGCAGTGATTTTACTTTGCATTCAGAAATAAACTATATTCCTTTCCAGTTGGGCTTCCTGTGTCATTACACTACCCAAATGAGTTTTATAACTTTTGTGAATGGAAGCAAATATTGGAAATCTCACCACAATCTTCTCAAGAGCAACTGGAAATAGGCAAGAAATAGTGACCTTGCTAATGACACGATTCCTGAAATTCCATGCTGCCATCTGTTATAAACATTCATGTAGCTATATTATTTGACAATATATCAGGGTGTCTTTTGACCTATTGTGATAATGTTGCATTTTTGAAAATGAATCCCACTGTTTTGTTTTCTTTTCCAAAATGTAGCCTTTATCCACTTTTCCCTTATGAGATTCAGTGGTCTCTACTTCAACTAACCCCTGTTCCAAAAATCTCTCCATAAATTAAGTTTCTCCTAGCCTATTTCCTTACCCTTCAGTGACAATTTTAAATGCATGTTCACATCTAATAAATTCCACAACCAGAAGGAATTGTTTTTCCTTATTTGCCTGTCAAAAACTTTCAGAATTTGAAAATCCCATTAAATGACTTATTGGACTGCGCTGCTCCAGTGGAAATAATCAAAGGTGTCTTGTTGTTGCTCGTAGTTAAAGCTTTCCATCCCTGTCATCCTCTTGGTGAATCAAGTGTGCATGCTCATATTATTTTACTATCCTTTCTGCAGTGGTTTGCCCAAAACTGCCCATCGAGGCATAAAGGATTTTCCCCTTCTGGTCAGGGAGTGTGAGTCAGGCCATTTCTCCATGTTACATCCCTAACTTCTGAAAGTCAACCCATGCAATTGGAATTTTCATCTTCCAGATGTAGCAGCATGCTGGAGCTGGGACCACTGCCTCCAGATGGAGGCCCAAAGTGGGAATGAAGGCGGGTTGATGCCAAGGGTGGCAGGTTAGATCAGCACCCTCCAAATGCTCTAACTGTGTTAAGAGTTATAGGTTTTAACAGAAAGAAAGGAACATGGTTTGCATACATAGGGTCAACTTCTCCCATTTGGGGGCTAAGTGCGCACACTGGAGGGAAACCGGCAGTGTTTCCTGCTGGTATTGGCAATGTCTTTCAAATGTTGAAAGAAGTTAATGAGGTCATTTTGAGCAACACACTGGCCCGCCTTGCCGTTCTGAGACAAGGTGACCATTTTTAAAGATAATCAGGGCTGGTGGTGTGGTTCAGGAGAGTTCAGAGAGCCCTTGTGCCCACCAGGAATCCCAATTTTTAGCCCACACCATTCACCAGGTCATCGGGATTACTGCCAACCATTTGAAGAGGTTGGAGAATTGGACCCATTGATTTAAGCTAACACAGTTCAACAGGTTTTAATGAAAGACCTACGCTCTGTACTGCACAGAGTACAAAACAGGAAGTAGAACAGCAGCCTCTGCCAACATTTTAATGACAACACCATCAAATCATGTGATCAGTTGTTAAAGCAACCTGCAACCCTTTTAAATATAAAACAAAGACCCATCTCCGTTCACTGGAGAATTGGCCCAATTCTTGACATGGTCATTAGGACGTTAACCCTCACTCCTCCTTCCCTTCAGCCTCAACTACTTCCATGCCACTCCATGACCCTCATCCAACAGCCATGTCTCCATACATCCTCCCTGCCTGCCATATCTTCTCCACACTCCCATGCCATCTCCATTTCCATCAATACAACCTGCATTTCCACTCATCCAATATTCACTATGTACAGAACTCAAGAGCCATATAATAAAACTGGAAAGTCTTCGAAATGCTCAGTAAATTGAAAAGAACCAGTCATTCAAACTTCAGTTGCATTTCTAGTTCATGAAAAGAATTGCTCACCAAACTGTCAATCAAATTCACAGGCCACAATATCACCATGCCATGCCTTTCATGCCATGCTCCTGTTGTACCGAAGTCAGAGAATTTAGCATCCAGCCAATTCTTTGCTCACTGCAGCAGGATGGGAAAATCCTGCCGGCATGAATGACCGTAACATTCCAGCCACAAACTTTGAAAGCCCTCTGGAAAAAGCACTTTCTTATCTTAATTTTTTCAAAATATGTAAACATCCATTCAGAAAAGTCTTCAAACATTTGACCTTATTATCTGCTTATAAAACTATCAATCAAACAAAGCGGTCAGTCCCCTCCGTAAGTTTTTAAAGTTTATTTGTTAGTGTCACAAGTAAGCTTACATTAACACTGTAATTAAGTTGCTGTGAAAATCCTTGAGTCGTCACACTCCAGAGCCTGTTCGGGTACACTGAGGGAGAATTTAGCATGGCCAATGCATCTAAATAGCACATCTATTGGGCTGTGGGAGGAAATTGGAGCATCTAGGAGAAACCCACACAGACATGGGGAGAACGTGCAAACTCCACACAGACAGTGACCCAAGCTGGGAATCGAACCTGGACCCCTGGTGCTGTGCGGCAGCAGTGCTAATCACTATTGAATCAACCTAAAATCAAAACTGTGTTCACCCGATTCATTTAAGTCAGATTCTTAACACTGTTGAATGCATTCAGTGGATAAAATACTTGTAAACATGTGAACATTTACACAAGGCTGGTCACTTACATTTTAAGGACAGAATCCTATGATCAATCACTTCATTATAAACATACTTAAGTCATCATAAACAATTGCATTATGATTCGAAGCTGACTAGAGCATTTCAGCCTAGTTGTCAAAAGGTTTCCAACATCACAAGATTTCCCCAATGTAACTTACCTGGCATGGTTTCCACAACCTTCAGAAACCAACCCAACTCAATCAAAATACTGAGGGTAGGGAAATTTTCTGTAGGTATTTAAAGAGTGAAGGGACTTGTGGCACAGTGGTAGCACTCCCTACTTCTGGGCCAGAAGCTCTGGATTCAAGTACCACTCCAGAAGTTTAAATCTTTCCAATACACTTGGTGACAAGTGGTAAGTTCAGGAGAGTTTCTTGGCCATGCATATTGTAGAAGGCAATGGCAAACCATTGCAGTGCCTTGCCAAGCATAATTAGGGTGGCACAGTAGTTAGCAAATTCTTTGAGAATATTATGTGTGCAGTAGACAATGGGGAACCTGTGGATGTAGTGTATCTGGATTTCCAGAAGGCATTTGACAAGGTGCCACACCAAAGGCTGCTACATGAACTGAAGGCGCATGGGGCTACAAGTAATGTATTAGCATGGATAGAGGATTGATTAACTAACGGAAAGCAAAGAGTTTGGGTAAATGGGTGTTTTCCGGTAGGCAATCAGTGACTAGTTGTGTGGCTCAGGGATCAGTGTTGGGACTGCAATTGTTTACAATTTACATAGATGATTTGGTGTTAAGGACCAAGAGTAGTGTGTCAAAATTCACAGATGACACTAAGATGAATGGCAGAGCAAAATGCACAGAGGATGCTGAAAGTTCGCAAAGAGGTATAGATAATCTAAATCAGTAGGCAAGGGTCTGGCAGATGGAGTACAATGTTGACAAATGTGAGGTCATCCATTTTGATAGGAATAACAGCAAAATGGACTATTATTTAAATGACAAAAATTTATAGTATGCTGCTGTGCAGGTGGACCTGGGTGTCCTTGGGCATGAATCACAAAAAGCTGGTTTGCAGGTACAGCAGGTAATTAAGAAGTCAAATGGAATTTTGTCCTTCATTGCTAGAGGGATGGAGTTTAAAAACAGTAAGGTTATGTTGGCAGCTGTACAAGATGCTGGTGAGGCCACACCTGATTTGATTTGATTTATTTATTACTGTCACATGTATTAACATGCAATGACAAGTATTGTTTCTTGCACGCCATAGAGACAAAACATTCCGAGAAGGAAATGAGAGAGTGCAGAATGCAGAATTTGGCCACACAGTCATTACTGAATGGCGGAGCAGGCTCAAGGGGCCAGATGGCCTACTTCTACTCCTAATTCTTATGTTCTTATGTTCACTGCTGTCTCACAGCACCAGGGACCCAGATCCAATTCCAACAATGGGTGACTGTGTGGAGTTTGCACATTTTCCCCGTTTCTCCATTTCCTCTGGGTGCTTCGGTTTCCTCCCACAGTCCAAAGATATGCAGGCTCGATGGAACGGCCATGCTAAATTGACCTTTATTGTCTCTGGACATGTAAGTTAGATGGATTAGCCATGGCAAATGTATAGCTTTTTGGAGATAGGGCGGGGAAGAGGGCCTGTGTAAGATACTCTGTCAGAGAGTCTGTGTAGACTCCATGGGCTGACTGGCCTCCTTCTCCATTGTAGGGATTCTATGATTCCATAATCAACATCCAATGTAATGGAAGTCTATGATCACCAATGGCCTCTTAGGGCATGAGACCTAAAGGACGAGGAGGATTTAAATTGAGACCTTGATGTCACTTTCTTCTCCTTAGGAAGTTCCTTGCAGTCGAAGATGACTTGCTTCCACATGCTGCAGGAATCTTTGAGTAGAGAGTTTGTCTTGAGTGTCCTTATTTGGCATTTTGAACAATGTGGCCCTCCCAGCAGAGCTGATCAAGTGTGGTCAATGCATTGATGCTGGGGATGTCGGCCTGAGCGAGAACACTGATGTTGGTGCATGGATTTGCAGGGTCTTGCAGAGGCAATGCTGCTGGTACTTCTCCAGGATTGTGAGCTGCCTGCTGTACATAGTCCACATCTCTGAACCATATTGGAGGGCAGGTCACTTTATTTGACTGTCAGGTCATGATCTGTTGTGGGGAAAATGGAGCAGGATTTTATGGTCTCACTTGTCTCAAAACTGATAATTCCTGCCAGAGGCTGACGCATCTTACCATGATCCTCCTCATTGTCCACTCCGATTCCTGTGGCAGGCAGGGCAATACAATTCTGGCCATGGTGTCTATTGGGAAAAACTTGGTAAGTTTAAAATTGCAGCCCACTTGTCTTGAGTTTGGGCCTCATGGATTCACTCTGTATCAGGAAGTGAAAATCCAACTCGTAGTGTCATTTATTTAGAGGAGAGCCGGTGGATGTGGTCTTTCTAGATTTTCAGAAGGCGTTTGACAAAGTACCTCACAAGAGGTTATTGCAGAAGGTCGAGGGACATGGAGTTGGGGGTAGGGTGTTAGCGTGGATAGAGGATTGGTTGTCAAATAGGAGGCAGAGAGTGGGGGTCAACGGGTGCTATTTGGATTGGCGGATGGTGACTAGTGGAGTGCCCCAGGGGTCGGTGCTGGGGCCTCAGCTTTTTACCATTTATATAGATGATCTGGAGGAGGGAACCGAGTGTAGAGTGTCGAAATTTGCTGATGACACCAAGATTGGGGGAACGGCAAATTGTGCGGAGGGTGTGGAGAGTCTGCAGAAGGATCTAGATAGGCTGGGCGAATGGGCCAGGAAATGGCAAATGGAATTTAATGTTGGCAAGTGTGAGGTGGTCCACTTTGGTAGGAAGAATGGTAGGAAGGACTATTACTTACGGGGCGAAAAACTGCAGCAGGCGACGGTGCAGAGGGACCTCGGGGTCCTTGTGCATGAGTCGCAAAAACCCAGCTTGCAGGTGCAGCAGGTGGTCAGGAAGGCTAATGGGATGCTGGCCTTCATAGCGAGGGGGATTGAATATAAAAGTAGGGAGGTCTTGCTGCAGCTGTATAGGGCATTAGTGAGGCCGCAGCTGGAGTACTGTGTGCAGTTTTGGGCGCCGCACCTGCGCAAAGATATTTTGGCCTTGGAGGGAGTGCAGAGGAGGTTTACTAGGCTGATACCGGAGTTGAGGAGGTTGAGCTATGAGGAGAGGCTGAATAAACTGGGCTTGTACTCGTTAGAGTTTAGAAGAATGAGGGGAGATCTCATTGAGACGTATAAGATGATGAATGGGATGGATAGGATAGAGGTGGAGAGACTCTTCCCGCTCAAAAAAGACAGTAGGACTAGGGGGCACAGCCTCAAGATAAAAGGGGGGCAGTTTAGAACGGAATTGAGGAGGAACTTCTTCACTCAAAGGGTGGTGAATCTCTGGAATTCTCTGCCTCGCTAAATATTTTTAAGACGCGGGTTGATGGGTTTTTGATAGGAGAGGGGATTAAGGGTTATGGGGAGAGGGCAGGAAAGTGGAACTGAGCAGCGACAGATCAGCCATGATCTTATTGAATGGCGGGGCAGGCTCGAAGGGCTGGATGGCCTACTCCTGCTCCTATTTCTTATGTTCTTATGTTCTTATGTTCTTATGGCAAAAAAGGTTATTCAGCCAACAAGTCTATGCTGGCTCTCTGTGGAGTGGTCTCGTCAGCCCCATTCCCCTTCTCTAACCCTGTAGACTCCCATATATAGCAAAATTTGTTTAAACATCTTTAAAATGGCAAAACTAATAAGTTTGTACAGTGTTCACAGTTACTCCCTAACATCATAATATTACAAATATTTGTTCAGTTCAGTATTTTTATTCATTGATGTAAAGATGGTGTCACTGCCATGGGCAACATTTATTATCTGTTTCTAATTGTCCTTAAGTAGCTGAGGATGAGCCACCTTCTTGAAACAAAGCAGTCCATGCGATGAAGGTACTCCCACAATGCTGTTAGGGAGGGAATTTCAGGATTTTGACACAGTGACAGTGAAAAAACTACAATATATTTTATGTATCCTATTCTGTTTAGTTTACTTATTAGTGTCATAAGTCGGCTTACATTAACACGGCAATGAAGTTACTGAGAAAATCCCCTAATCACCACACTCCGGCACCTGTTCGGATACACTGAGGGAGAATTTAGCATGGCCAATGCACCTAACCAGCACATCTTTCCGACTGTGGGAGGAAACTGGAGCACCTGGAGGAAACCCACATAGACACGGGGAGAACATGCAGACTCCACACAGACAGTGACCCAAGCTGGGAATTGAACCCCGGTGCTATGAGGCAGCAGTGTTAACAATTGTGCCACTGTGCCACGTGTATCTTGAAAAGGAACTTTCAGGTAGTGATGTTCCCATTCATTTGTTGTACAAAAAAAAGGTTATCAGTGTGCAGATGGCATACACTGTAGCCATGGTGTACCAATGGTGCATGGAATCAATATTTTAGATTGTGGATGGGGGCACAATTAAGTGAGCTGCTTGTCCTGGTTGATATTGAGCTACTAGAGTGTTGTTGAAGTCTCCAAGTGGAAAGTATTCCAATACCCCTGACTTGTGCCATTCAGATGGTGGAAAGACTTTGGAGAGTTAGGCCATGAGTCAGTCTCCACCAAGTACTTAGCCTCTTACTTGCTGTGATAACCATTCTATTTATGTGGCTGGTTGGATTAGGCTTCTGGTCAATGTTGATATTAATAATTCTTCTGGACTCAAAACGTCAGCTTTTTTCTCTCCTTACAGATGCTGCCAGACCTGCTGAGATTTTCCAGCATTTTCTCTTTTGGTTTCATATTCCAGCATCTTCAGTAATTTATTTCTATCTTGATGTCCATAGTGTTAATGGAGAGGAATGTGATAATGGTAATGACATTGAAAGTCAAGGGGAAGTGGTTAGAATCTCACTTCATGTCATTGCTTGGCACTTGTGTGTTGTGTGTTACTTGATACTTATTAGCCCAAGCCTGAACATTGTTCAGGTTTTGATTTATTATCTGAAGAGTTACAAATGAAAATGAGGCAATCATTTGTGAATGTCTCCACTAGGAGACATGTTGGAAGGAAGATCATTGATGAAGCTGCTAAAAATAACTTTAACTAGTATGCCTTGGTGCCACATTCATTTAAATGCTGCCTTGATGCCAAGGGTAGTCACTTCTACCCCACCTCTGAAATTCTGGTCCTTTTGGGACAAATGTTCCACCCAGAACCTAAACTGAGCTATCAGTGACCAAGTTATTAGTCAGTACTGCTTGCTAGCATTTTTTGATAAACACTGTTGTTACTGTGGTGATGATTGAGTCGGTACCAACCTACTCAAGAAGACCTTCTTCCCTGCTGCCATCAGACTTTTGAATGGACCTACCTTACATTAAATTGTACTTTCTCTACACCCTAGTTATGACTGTTAACACTACATTCTGTAATCCCTCCTTTCCTTCTCTATGTGCAGTATGCTATGTCTATATAGCGTGCAAGAAACAATACTTTTGCTATGTACTAATACACGTGACAAAGATGAATCAAATCAAATCAAGGTTGAAGCCGGTTGATGGAATAGTAATTGGTCAGATTGCATTTGATCTGTATTTTGAGCATAGGACATCGCTGAGTAATGTTCCACTTGGTCAGTTGAATGTCTAAGTTGTAGCTATACTAAAACAGTTTGACTAGATACGAGTTAGTTCTGGAGCAGCAGACTTCATCAATGTAGCTGCTGAGAGGTTGTCAAAGCCCAAAGACTTTGTTGCATTCAATGGACAGAACAGTTTCTTGATTCCATGTGGAGAGAATTAAATTATCTAATGATTGAGTTGTGTGATGGTGGGGACCTCAGGAAGAGACTGAGATGAATCATTCGCTTGATACTCTGCCTGAAGTTTATTACAAAGACTTCAATCATGTGTTTTGCACTCATTTTCTCAACTCTGCCTTATTTGACGATGTGGCTATTTGTTGAGTTAATGGTTTAATTGTCCATCCCCATTCACAACACTTTGTGACACAACTGCAGAATTTTGATTGGATTTGTCAGTCATGGAATAGTTTAGCATTGTCTATCGCAGACTGCACCTGCTGTTTAGCATGTCCTGACTTGTAACTTCAATAGATCGGTACTTAATTTTTATGTCCTCCCACTGCTGCTTCTAATATACTCGTCTACACTCCACATTAAATCCTGGTGTGATGATAAAGGTATAACACATAGAAACATAGAAGATAGGAGCCAGAGAAGGCCATTTGGTCCTTCAAGCCTGCTCTGCCATTCATCACTATCATGGCTGATCATCCAACTCAATAGCCTAATCCTGCTTTCTCTCCATAACCTTTAATCCCATTCATCTAAGTGCTCTATCCAGCCGCCTCCTGAATACATTCAGTGTTTTGGTAGCAACTACTTCCTGCGGTAATGAATTCTACAGGCTTACCACTTGTTGGGTGAAGAAATGTCTGCTCTTCTCCGTCCTAAATGGTCTATCCCAAATCCCCAGATTATGACCCTTATTGCTGGACTCCCCCACCATTGGGAACATCCTCCTTGTACCTACCCTGTCTAGTCCTATTAGAATTTTATAAGTCTCATTTGTCTGAACTCCAGAGAAAACAATCCTAACCTAGTCAATCTCTCCTCATACGTCACTCCCACCATCCCTGGAATCACCTGGTAAACCTTCGCTGCACTCCCTCAAGAGCAAGAACATCCTTCCTCAGAAAAGGAGATCAAAACTGCACACAATATTCAATGTGTGGCCTCACCAAAGCCCTGTATAATTGCAACAGCACATCCCTGCTCCTGTACTCGAAACATCTTGCAATGAAAGCCAAAATACCATTTGGCCTCTTTACCACCTACTGCACCTGCTTGCTTACCTTCAGCAACTGGTGCACAAGGACACCCAAGTCCCACTGCACACTCCCCTCTCCCAATTTACAGCTGTTCAGATAGTAATCTGCCTTTTTGCTTTTGCTTTGTATAGTGAGGGATATGCTGGACATGAAGCTATAAACTGTGGTAGAATACAACAGTGTTCCTGATGATGGCCTACAGGACTGCACAAATTCCCAGTTTTGAGCTGCTAGCCCTATTCTGAATACTGCCATATTGTCATGCAAAACACTACGGCGTTCTCAATGTGCCGATGGGACTTTGTCTCCACGTTGATTTAGCTATGGTTCTCCCATCAATGCTGTCATGGAAAGAAACATCTTCAACAGGTGGATTGGTGATAAAGAGGTCAAGTAGATCTTTTCACAACAGTCATATGCCCAGTTTGGCATATATGTCCTGTGGAGCTTGGCCTGGTCCATAGGTTTTGCTGCTACTGAGCCACGTCTCCCACCCAGAGTACATTGCGTGCCTTTGGTACGCTCAGTGCTTTTTCCAGGAGTGATAATTCATCAGCTGATGGAGGCCAATAGTTGGTAATCAATCAGAAGCTTACTTGTCCATTTAGCTAGAGGCCATGAGATTTCATGAATTCTGGTGTCAATGTTAAGGACCCCCAGGGCCTCTCCCTCCCAACTATATCACACTGAGCCACCACCTCGGGTGGGTCTGGCCTGATAATGGGACTGAACAAGTGATGGAAGAGTCGAAGATATTGGGTAAAACGTTTGATTCATGACTATCTCAGGCTGATTCTTGACTAGTCTTTGTGACAGTTCTTCTAATGTTTGTACAATTCTCCAGACACGAGTGAGGCGGGGTTGACTGTGCGTTTCTCACACCCAAATGCCTGGGTCAATTTTGGGTGGCCTGTCTGAAATTGTTCTTGGAGTTTTGATACAACTGATAGCAGGATAGTGGATTTCCTTCTCTTACGGACATTAGTGAACCAGATGGATTTTTATGACCATCTGTTACTTTGATGGTCACAATTATCAATACTAGTTTAATATTCCAGGTTTATTTAAAGCACTGAATTTAAATTTCCCTAGCTCCTGTGGTGAGATTTGAACTCATATCTCCAAATTACCAGTCCAGGCCATGGATGACTAATCCACTGAAGCAGTCACTATCTCTTTCTCGGCTGCTCAATTATCGAGGAGATGTAAGATAACTATTAAGTGTCACAATAATGCTGCTAGTCTGATAAATACAGTTATATAAAGATGAAAATGTGATAAATAAATATCTGGCAATAACTTAATTGCACAAGAGTTTGTAATGAAAAATGCAAAATATAAAAAGCAAATTATATATGAAAAATATCCTAATTAGATCTTAAGTAGCTGATAGAAAATGTCACTTATGGTTATAAAACATCTTGCATTGGAATGAGTCAAGAACACTATAATGAATGCTAAAATTGTGCAAATGCAATAAATCATAAATTGGAGTAAATGTAATATGCAAAGTGGAATGGTAACTGAAAGCTTTCTAAAATGCAGATCAAATGTACGATCATTTCAATTATCATTATTTATAATTACTTGTTTCTTGAAAACATTAGCAACTCACTTTAAAAAGGTGGGACACCAAGCAATTGAACAACAACCTGTGCTTATATGGTGGCTCTGCTCATAGCACCAAGGACCTGCGGTCGATTCCCAGTTTGAGTCACTGTCTGTGCAGAGTCTGCACATTCTCCCCATGTCTGCAGAGGGTTTCCTGTGGGTACTCTGATTTCGTCCAACAGCCTGAAAAGATGTGATGGTTAGGTGCATTGGCCATGCTAAATTCTCTGTCAGTGTACCTGAACAGGTGCCATAGTGTGGCGACTAAGGGATTTTCACAGTAACTTCATTGCAGTGTGAATGTAAGCCTAGTTGTAACACGAATAAATGAACTTTTAACTTTAAAACTTTAAACTTAAAACGTATAAAAGTTCATCACAGGAGCGTTATCAGCAGATTGAAATTAAGGAGAAGAAGTTCCACCCAGTTGAGCAATGACCCGTTGTGAATCCTGTATCTGATAAATAGGCCTCAAATTCAACCACATTGCACACGTTTCTCAGGTGTTAATATGGTAGGCAGGAAACACATTTACTTTACAAGTTAGCAGTGCACTGCCTGCCATATTGGTGTCAGTAACTCCATTGATGTCAAGAGTACGTTCTGGAATTATGTTATGAATATTTTACTTAAATTAAAAGCTTTCTTGCAAGACCAGTTTTAGATTTTTGATGTGGCCTAGTATAATTTTCGCCATGTGATAAACTCATCAAGCACAGATGGGCTTTGTAATGCATAATAAAGCATAATATATGTATTCTAAGATCAGATAATGCCTTCAGAGATCTTTTAAAGATAGAGCAAGAGTGTGTGCATATATATAAACTCTCATGCTCTCATGAGCACAATTTAAATGGCTCGTGCAATTCTAACATCCTGTCTAATGTTCCCTCTAATCGCTCCATGCTGGCCCAGCCCATTAGTTGTGCGGTTGTGTCCCTTTAAGATTGACATACAGTCGTGCGTGCACACATTCCCCTTTGCAGCAGATTCCAGGTTGCTTCGCAAGCACATGGGCAACTTACAGAAAATATTGCTTACATGTTAGATGTTGGTTAGCCATTTCAGGCTGCTAGTCAGCTTCTGGGCATTTTTTGTATATCTGCGCTTCAGAAAGACGCCCATTTTAACACCCATCTCAACGAGCTCCACAGAAATTTTGTCACAGCACATGGTTGATGACAGGCAGGGCAGCTGCTTCAGCAATGTTGGATCAGACATAGGTGGCACAGCTGCATTTGGCACAAAAGGCGAAATACAGTAGATCAAAGCTTTTGACATAATAGTGGCCTGCTTCTTCAGTTCCAAACTCTATTGCCATAAAACCAATCTGGGTCTTGGAGGCATAGTATGTCAGTGAAGTGTTGGGGTGGCAAGACATCCAATGTGGTTTTACCTGACAGACCTTCACCATTGAGTTGTAAGACTTGAGAGCATCCTCTATCACCATAGATCCAGAGTGCTGCCCAGGTGGTATTCCCAAGCACATGGGAACACCGTCACCTGCAAGTTCCCCTCAAAACCACCCATCATCCTGACTTGGAAATGTATCGCCATTCCATTGCAGTCGCTGGGTCAAAATCCTGGAATTTCCACCTTAACAACATTGTGGGTCAACCCACAGCACGTAGAGCGCAGTGTTTCAAGGAGCCAAATCACCACCACCTTCTCCAGGCAACTAGGCATGGGCAACAAATGCTGGCCAGTCAGTGACACCCACGTCCCATGGATGAATTTAAAAAAACTGTTGAGACTGGTGATTCTGAGGGGACTGGGAATCTGCAAGGGGCTCTCTTGGAGTCCTTTAATTTTCTCTTGGTATGATCACTTGCCTCCCCTGGGGCCCTGGATATTTACAGGGATGCAATGTGAACACTAATCCATTGTATTCCACCTCCAAATGCCAGTGCCAAAAAATATATATGGATGGCCAGAGACTAAACCATGATCCCAAACCTTACATATTGGAAGTGACTTGAGATAGTGCTCTGTCCTTCTGGGAACATCTGAAGAAAATAGCAACAAGGGTCAAAACCAGAAGCAACCTACTAACCAAATTTGCATGGTGAGGTCGGGGAGAAGGGTGGACAAGGTGGAGGGGCTGCTGTCCCAACACTCTGGACCTCAGCACTTGCTTCATCATACTCCATAGCACCTGGGGAAGACACACAGGCTTCTGTACTCAGAATCCTCGAGGGAGTTGATTGCAGGCACGAGGCTGAAAGCCTCCGGATAGTTTTAACCTGTAAATGAACGAGTGGTGTTTTCCCTAAACCAGTGAATGAGCATCTTTCCAACACACCCCTTTTCTGGGTCTCTGTCCTCATAGACATCACTCTGCCACACATCTGCCAACTAAAGAAAGTCCACAAATTGGTTAGAACCATTTGTGCTGCACCTCGCTTACCACTTTATAATCACCTGCTCAACCCACCTACTGCCTGCTTTTGATCTCAGCACACTATATGGAGCACCCTTTCCTGAGACGATATACCAGCATATAACAAAGAACAAAGAAAATTACAGAACTGGAATAGGCCCATTGGCCTTCTAAGCCTGCACCAACCATGTTGCCTGACTTAACTAAAACCCCCTACCCTTCCGGAGACCATATCCCTCTATTCCCACCTATTTATGTATTTGTCCAGATACCCCTTAAAACTCACTATTGTATCTGTTTCCACTACCTCCCCTGGCAATGAGTTCCCGGCACCCATCACCCTCTACGTAAAAAATCTGCCTCATTCTTCTCCTTTTAACCTTGCCCCTCACACCTTAAACCTATGCCCCCTAGTAATTGAATCTTCCACCCTGGAAAAAGCTTCTAACTATCCACTCTTTCTGTACTTCTCATAATCTTGTAGACTTCTATCAGGTCACCTCTCAACCTCTGTTGTTCCAATGAAAACAAACCAAGCTTCTCCAACCTCTCCTCATAGCTGATGCTCTCCATACCAGGCAACATCTTAGTAAATCTTTTCTGTACCCTCTCCAAGGCTTCCACATCCTTCTGGTAGTGTGGCAACCAGAATTGAACACTATATTCCTAACTAAGGTTCTATAAAGCTGCAACATGACTTGCCAATTTTTAAATTCAATGTCCCGGCCAATGAAGGCAAGCATGCCATATGCCTTCTTGACTACCTTCTCCACCTGCATTGCCACTCTCAGTGACCTGTGTACCTGTACACCCAGATTCCTCTGCCTATCAATACCCTTAAGGGTTCTGCCATTTACTGTATATTTTCTATTTGTATTAGACCTTCCAAAATACGTTACCTCACATTTGTCCGGATTAAACTCCATCTGCCAAGTCTCCAACTGATCTATATCTTGCTGCATCCTCCAATGTTCTTCATCGCTATCTGCAAATCCACCAACCTTTGTATCGTCTGCAAACTTACTAATCAATCCAGTTACATTTTCCTCCAAACTATTTATGTATATTACAGCCAGCAAAGATCCCAATAACCTTTGGATCAAGTAATGGGAAAAATTTAGTGACTTATTGTGTTTCCCATTCCTTGATCCAAAGGTTATCTGCTAGAATATCTTCTCAGAAAAGGGTGCAAAGGATTTGCAGAAAGACAATGTGCTGAATGGTCTCCTTGTGTGCTGTAACCGTTATATGAATCTATTGTAGATATATTCAAGGGACTTCATTAAACACATGAGGAAGAAAGAAGCTGAAGGTTACCCTCATAGTGTGAACAGGTAGGTTGGAAGAAGGCCTGTGTGGAACATAATCACCAAGAAAGATGGAGTGGGTCATATGACTTGTTTCTGTGCTATAAATTCCATGTAAAGCTGCCAGCAAGGAATGCATATAGTATATGAGATTTTACACCCTCAGGATACACACCAAGGAATTAATATCAATCACTCTCTCTCCCACATTCTCTCCCCACCATTCCCATTCTCTCACACCCATCCCTCACCCCTCCTATGCTCTTGCTTCCCTCTTACCCCCAAAATTCTCTCTCTTCCCTCTTACCCCCACATTCTTTCTCTCCCCAACTCCAACACGGCCTCTTCCATCACCTCGCCCCACACACCCACAGTCTCTCTCCCCCAGCACCTCACACTCTTCCCTCCACATTTTCTCTTCCCTTCTGCCCTCTTACATTCTTTCACACTCTCACACACTCTCTCCTTTCACCACCTCACACTTCCCCCACTGTCTTGCCTCTGATCCCCTCACACTTTGCCTCACGCACTCTCTAGTCACTCACTTACTGGGTCCTGTTCCAACTGCCTCATGCTTTGCTCTGGCCAGCCTGTGCCCTGCTTTAACCAGCCTGGCCTCTGCTCTGGTCTACCTGGACCCTGCCACTCCAGATGCATCATGCTCTGGGTCCTTCAAAACTAACCTTCGCCCTCATTGGGGCAAAGTTTACAATCCTGCCTGCCATGGGAATTGGGGCAGGTGAGGGGCGAACCATAAAAAGATCCATTGACTTTGGGTAGGATTTTCTATTTTCATCGCAAGCGAGGAAGGAAAATCTCGCTCTCTGCTTCTCATCCAATCACAGACAGGTTTCTCCCTCTATTTGTTGGTGATAAGCTCTCTGGTGAACCAGCATGTGATTGGATGAGCAGTTCTTCTGCATTTTTCAAACAAAATCTGTTGAACGTCTAACAAATATGGCAGACCACGTTGAGTTGGACAGACTTCTTCAAATAAGTGCCAGAGTGACACTCTGATACCTGAAAAGATAAAACAATTGAGAGTAGTAATCTTATTTTCCCATTTTACCGGTGTTCCATTTCAAAGCATTTGGGCAGTACAGTGGCACAGTGGTTAGAACTGCAACATCAGAATCCCAGGTTTAATTCCAGTCCCAAGTCATTGTCTGTGTGGAATTTACACATTCTCCCCATGTCTGCGTGGGTTTCCTCCAGGTGCTCCAGTTTCCTCCCATTGTCCAAAGATGTGCGGGTTAGGTTCATTGGGCATGCTAAATTGATCATAGCGTCAGGGAGATTAGCAGGGTAAAATGCATGGGTTTGAGGGAATAAAGCCTGGGTGGGATTGTGATCAGTACAGGCCTGTACTGTAGGAATTCTATGATTCTATGATTCATATTGGATCTATGCAGACTGTTATTGTTACTTCCCCATTTTACTGTTTTCTTCCCTTTGGGTAGCACTACACCCTACCCTAGACTAAGTCGTAAGTCATCACCTTAGACTTGGCAAATGAGGTGGTTATTATATCGTTTGGAGGATTTCATTACATAATAAATCATGGGTAAATTATAGAATCATAGAATCCCTATTCTGCAGAAGGAGGCCATTTGGCCCATCGAGTCTGCATTGACCACAATTCCACCCAGGCCCTATCCCCATAACTCCACATATTTACCCTGCTAACCCCCTGACACGAAGGGGTAATTTAGCATGGCCAATCCACCTATCCCGCACATCATTGGACAGTAGGAGGAAACTGGAGTGCCTGGAGAAAACCCACACAGACATGGGGAGAACATGCAGACTATGCACAGTCACCCATGGCTGGAATTGAATCTGGGTCCCTGGTGCTGTGAGGCAGCAATGCTAACCATAGTGCCATCATGCTGCTTTGATATTCTTGGGAAGTTGATCCAAATCCTCCCCCTTTTAGTTTAGATTAAAATGACCCCCATTGTTACCATCTGTTGCAGATCTACCTTACGTCTGTCACATGTATAGAAATTGTATGATCTGTTCCTAATTGCTTAAACTTTGGCAGCAGGGGTGAGAGACAAATATGTGGTAATATGGTACGCTGAGGCCAAAGTAGTAAATACAGCAGTTAAGGAACAATGGTAACCCAGGCCACTCATTTATAGTTTCCATGACAAAATGGTAAGAGTTCCAAACTTTTGCTTACAAACATTACTGTGTACTTTAATAGCATGCAATTAAAAAATGGGAATCTACAGATTTCATTGCTGTAAATTAACGGTCCTGATAATACACTATTCATAAGCATAAGACATGATTAGTATAATATTGGATAATATAATACAATATAGGCAATTTGCTAAAGATTGTGTACAAAATGGGGTCCAGCTTTGTGTAAAAGGCAGGAGGTACCGTTGAATATGTGGCCTGGGGATTTTGAACTGTCACCATTCCCAGTCATTTTCCATCAGTCTGACCTTAACCTCAGGACATAATGTATGAGCAAATTGGTGTTTAAGTCTTGAAGTCATGATCTGTTACTTGTTGCTCCACTATAGACTGAGCTGTGGACCTGGTCCAGAGCCATGAATTAAATCAGTTGATGGCTTCTCCTTTTCTGCTCTGACATTGTTGTTTAAAATTCCATTAAATGTTACACCTTGTCCAATTGGGTAAAATTGGGTTTGTAATGGAGCTTGGAGTAATAACTATCGCTGAGCAACTGATCTGAGGCTGCAAAAAAGTTATACTTGTGTGTTGCTGTTAAAAGCTTCCGTTATGATTCATCATTAGATTTTGTTTTTCATTGATGACAATTTTGTGAAGAAATTATTTCTTGATATTTCAGCTTCTACCTTCCCCCCATATGTAAGTTCTGTTAAATCTCTTAGTACTGGGGTGTCTCCTCAAGAACTACTCCACAATCAGACATTAAGGATCTTTATTCAACCTACTTGCTCCACACTCCAAACATTGATTGCCCAATTAGGGCAATTCCCCAGCCAGCTCACTCCACATACCTGGTCATATGACACATTCCTTTAAAAAGGCTATGCCCCAAAATACATTACATGTCCCAAACTTTTACTTGCTCTGTGTAACATTTCTAAAAAATATTTTTATGTTTTTCATTTTCTGGTTGGCTGTCAGTGAGAGTTCCTTAATATGATTGGCTGCCTTATCAGCTTAGTAACATCAATGAGGCTTCACGTTTGGAATCCCTACTACAGAATATCACTATCAATCGTGTAGTGCAAGTTGAAACTCTTTCCACAGAGATTACTGGATCTCTCAGCAATGATTTCTTCAAGATCATTGGGAAGCAACCTTGCTTCACCATTGACTGCAACTCTGAAGCATTGTCATTGAAATTTAGGTAGGGGAGAATGGAAATAAAGTTTATTTTATTATTACCATAAGTTGGCTTACATTAATTACCAAAATGAAATTACTGTGAAAATCCCCTAATCATCACACTCAGGCCATAATTCAAGTACACAGAGGGAGAATTTAGCATGGCCAATGCATCTAACCAGCATATCTTTCAGGCAGTGAGAGGAAACTGGAGCACATGAAGGAAACCCATGCAGACATGGGGAGAATGTGCAGACTCCACACAGACAGTGACCCAAGCCGGGAATCGAACTTGGGTTCCTGGCGCTGCGAGGCAGCAGTGCTAAATACAAAGCAACCGGGAAAAACAGTGACCCCTCTATATACTATGCCTCTGTCAGAAATAAAGTCTTCTGTATTTTGTGTTTTTAATAGGCATGAATTAAATAATTAAATGGTTGCACAATGAAAGTTTAGCTTCGCTAAATGCTAATAACGACTCAAAATGGCATATAGTTTAAAATGCCTCCTGCCTTTTGGCACAAGTATTTTTCACTTAGTATAATTTCTTGATTTTTGTGGATGACTACAAATGATTAATAAACATAGGAAAATAATCTAACAATAAATTTAGAAAATAATGGCCAACTTGTCTGGAACAAGCTGCCAGAGGTATTAGTAGAGGTGGGTACAATTTTGTCTTTTAAAAAGTGTTTAGACAATTACATGGATAAGATGGGTATAGAGGGATGTGGGCCAAATGTGGGCAATTGGGACTAGCTTAGGGGTTCGAAAAAAAGGGCAGAATGGACTAGTTGAGCTGAAGGGCCTGCTTCCATGCTGTAAACCTCTATGATTCTATGAGTCTATAACACATTTTCTTACAGCTCCTGAACCTCAAAAAGAGGGATTGCCGGGGAGGGGATTGAGTGCTGGGTACAATTTAGTTCAGAGTCTGGATTCATGGTCCTTCACATTTTCCTGATTGTATTCACCTTTATAATTCTTCATGGATTTTTGGATCCCATCGGCACAATTTTTAATAATATTTGGGCAAAAATCACTTGTTTCGGATTCAGGTATTTTTTGTGATCATTCCTCCATGCCACATAAAACTTCAGCCACATGGTGGCTCCAGAGAACCATAACCACACTGACATGTCTACATGTCGTTACTGCACCACTTGGTGGCCAATCAGAACGTTCTCCTCTCCCAACACTATTGTAATGAAGTAGTCATAAATGAAAATTGCTATTAAGTCAACAAAACCATTCATGCAGTATTTGTCCTCATTTAGTGCTGATTTGAGTGTTTGCAACTGTTCAAAAATGGCCTGATGACCTTAGCCAAAAACAAGTTGTTTGCAAAGTTTTGTTGATGAACCTATGCAACATTCTGCAGTCAAGCCAAGCTGAAAAGCAATGATTTTACCCACAAGGTTGGACCTGGCAATACTGAGTTTTATAAAAGGGAGGATTTGGAAGTATCACACCTGTTTAAAAGGGTGAATTGTACAAAGGAGACTTTTCTTCTGCATTTGAGTAGAAAAAGGACAAGGAGGAGAAATCAACCTGCAACTAAAA
The DNA here is from genome assembly GCF_965287045.1 of Carcharhinus amblyrhynchos. Lineage (NCBI taxonomy): Eukaryota > Metazoa > Chordata > Chondrichthyes > Carcharhiniformes > Carcharhinidae > Carcharhinus > Carcharhinus amblyrhynchos. Next base: position 33,220,637 of record NC_137327.1, read on the forward strand.
AGGGCTGACAGGAGCACAGCTATCGGCAGGAACTTGTTTGGGGAAGTGCTTATACTGCAATGTTGTGAGCACAAGCTAAGTGGATATATGGGTGGCACAGTGGCATAGTGATTAGCACTGCTGCCTCACAGTGGCAGGGATCCAGGTTCGATTCCTGGCTTGAATGCAAACTCCACACTGTCTGTGTGGAATTTGCATATTCTCCCTGTGTTGGTGTGGGTTTCCTCTGGGTGCTCTGGTTTCCTCCCACAGTCCAAAGATGTGCAGGTTAGATGCATTGGCAATACTAAATTCTCCTTCAGTGTACCCAAATAGGCGCTGGAGTGTGGTGACTGGGGATTTTCACAGTAACTTTATTGCAGTGTAAATATAAGCCTACTTGTGACTAATAAATAAATAAACTTTATAGCAAATGAACTGTGCATGAAGGAGATGATAAGTAAAGTTGAGACTGAGATGTGATCTGAACCACAAAAGACCTCTAGAGACAACGAACCATATGCAATGTCCTACTAATAACCATAAATGTCCATTGCTCTATGTGAATGTAAAATAGTGGACATCTACGATATTTCAGAACTTATGGTTTCCTATGAAAGGTGAAGCTAGACATGAATATGTCTTGCAATTTTTAGCCCAAAACCTACATGGCAGAAATGAATCTATTCATATATGATACTATTAATATAGTTATGACTCATATGACCACTGAAAATGCCATTGATTTGATGTTGCTACATGCTTAATGAGAGGTGATAGTGCAAGAACCCTCAGCATCATCCAATGCTGTATATTTGGAGGCAATTTCTCTGTTTCATGCAGCTTAGTGGCATGCCCAGTGCCTTGTTTCTTAAAACTAGTTAATTCCAATTGTCATTGAAGCACTTCCCTTCAAAACTGTGCACGGCAGTAAAATTAGCATTGTTGGCGTAGCTCATTAGTTGAGATGGAAACATTGAAAGATCATTATCACTTGTAAAGGCGATTGGCTGCTGTTGCTCACTGCTGATTTATAAAAAAGATTCTCTGAAATTGTATTAATAACTCACTGATTGTGCTGAGACACATGCATTCTTCCCTACTTCAACAAATTGAAATATACTCCCTTATATTGCTAGATACAGACAGGGAAAGTTAGCTTTGTAAAAGGTGTCCGATCTGAGATTCCCAGCATTGCTGGTTGTTTAGACCCCGCTCCTCCAGCTGGCTGTGTGATCCTTGTTGGTACTCTGAAATTGCACAGAGTAATGTTAAATCAGATGCGAAAAGGCAGTTGTGAAGACAATGAATTTCACAGTGAATTTTCTTGCCTAATTCAGTACTCTGACACTTTTGGGGAGATCGCACCTTAAAACTTTGTTTTTGAATGGATGTCAGCTTTCCCATGGCACTATTCAAAGCATTGCTGGGAGATTTTGTGGTGTGCATCAATCAATGCAAAATTAGATTGACTGTTCATTTGTTACAATGCTGTTTGTGGGATCTTGCGCTGCTTAAATTGACTGCCACGTTTGTCCATAAAACTGCAATGGATTCACTTCAGAAACTAACTCATTTGCTGTGAAGCACTTTGGGACATTCTGAGAATGTGAAAGACTGCATATAAGTAATCATATTTCTTTCTTTCTGCACCCCAAGAGTTTTGTGGAAATAAATGAGTTACTATAAGACACATAATTGAGTAATTCTTTGCAGTCTTCTGAAGAAGGACAAGAAAACCTAAAATGATTACTTGACACAGTTAGATCATGAGCTAAACACATGTAAAAGTTAAAAGAACAAAGGAAACTAGAAATATACAAATAAGTGAATTAGGAGCAGTCATAGGCCACTTGGCCCCTTGACCCTGCTCCGTTATTCAATCAAGTCATAGCTGATCTGATTGTAATTTCCCACCTACTACAAAAACTTTTCACCCGTTTGCTCATCAATAATCTATCTATTTACGCCTTAAAAAGATTCTGTTTCCATTGCCTTTTGAGGAAGAGAATTCCAAAGTCTCAGTACCCTCTAAGAGAAACATTTTCACCCCATCTCTGTGTTAAAATGGCAGGGGGTGGGGGGGAGGATCTCTGATTTTTAAACAGTGACTCCTGGTTCTACCTTCTCCCACAAGAGAAAACATCTCCTCCACATCCACCCTATCAAGACTCCTCAGGATGTTACATGTTTCAATCCAATTACCCTCTACTCTTCTAAACCCCAATGGATATAAGGATAACCTATCCACTCTTTTCTCACTAGACAAGCCTCCCATTCCTTTATTAGTTGAGTAAACCTTATCTGAATTGCTTCTACTGCACTTATGTTCTAGCCTTCATGCACTAGGACGCCCAGATGCCTCTGTATCTCAAAGCTCTGTAATTTCTCACCAATTAGATAAGGGCCGGATTTTGTGGCTGTTCATGCCAGCGGGATTCTCTTGTCCTGCTGCAGTGAACAGAAATTTGGTTGAGTGCCAAATTCTCCATTCTCGCTTGCAGTGGCAGAGGGGCATGAATTGTTGGAAAATTATGGCCTGCATGTTTCTTCTTATTCTTCCTGCCAAAATGGACAATTTCATTTTTGCCCACATTATACCCCACTCCCACTCAGTTAATCTATCAATATCCCTTTGTAGCCTCCTTGTGTCCTCACCACAACTTAGTTTCCTACCTATTTTTCAGTTATCAGCAAATTAAGCAAGAATATATTCAGTGCCTTCATCTAAGTCATTTATATAATTTGTAAGAAGTTGAGGCCATAGCACTGATCCCTGTTGTGCACAACTTGTTACATCTTGCCAACATGAAAAAGACCCATTTACATCTACTTTCTGTTTCCTGTTCGCTAGCCAATCTTTAATCCATGCCAATATGTTACCACCTACACCATTTTTTTAAATAATTTTGATGTAGCACCTTGTCAAATGCCTCCTGCAAATCTAAATAAAGTAAGTTTACCAGTTCCCCTTTATCGACAGCACATGCGACTCTTTCAATTTTTAAAAAATTAATAAATGGGATGTGAGCATTGTTGTCTTCCAACACCTTTTCTGTGATAGGAGTTAAGCTAACTGGCCTGCAGTTTCTTGCCTTCTGTCTCCTTCTATTTTTGAATGTTGCTACTTTTCAATCTGATGGAACCTTGCTGGAACCTAGAGGTTTTTGGAAAATTAAAATCAATTCATCAACTATCTCAGTAGCCACTTTTAAAGAGACCCTAGGATGAAGTCCATCAGGACACAGGGATTTGTCAACTCACATCTGCAACAATTTGCAAAGTTCCACTTCCCTGGTGACTGTAATTTCCCTGAGATCTGCCTCCATTTCCTATTGCTGGAATGTTATTTATCCCCTCTATATGAAGACCAAAGTAAAATACATATTCAATTAATCTGCCATCTCCTTATTATTCATTATCAATTCCCTAGGCTCACTTTCCACAGAACCAACGCTCATTTTGATCATTCTTTTTTTATTTAAATAACTAAAGAAACTCTTACTATCGTTCTTCATATTTCTAGCTGGCTTTCTCTTGTGCTCTAATTTTCCCTCATTAATCTTTTTGTAATTCTTTGCTGTTTGTTACATTCTGTCCAATTTTCTAACCGTCTACCCATCTTTGCATGTTTAAATGCCTTCTCTTTAACTGTTTTTCTTATCCACGGATGGACGGCCCTCCCCGTGGAACTTTTCCTTCTTGTTAGAATGTATCTGTCCTGTATACTCTTTATAAATTTACCACTGCATCTCTATTAACCTACCTCTTAACCTCATTTACAAGTTCACATTAGCTAGCTCTGCTTTCATGCCATTATAATTGCCCTTATTTAAGTTTAAAATACGAGTCTTGGACCCTTCTCTCCTCAAAATGAATGTAAAATTCGGTCACATTATGATTACAGCTGCCGAAGTGTGCCTTCACTCTGAGGCTATTGATTAATCTGAATTCATTGCACAATCTCACTCTCTGGTTGGCTCTAGAACATTCTTTTCTCAGAAACGATTCCAAAAACATTCAGTGAGCTCCTCATCTAGGCTACTTCTGCCCATTTGATTTTTCTAGTCTATATGTAGATTAAAGTCCCCCGGACATCTGTCATTATCTCTTCCTTTATACTCTCTCCTATCACGTAGTTACAATGAGGGAGTCTGTATATCACTTCTACAAGTGACTTCTTGCCATAATCATTTCTCACCTCAACCCAAACCGCTTTGAACATCTTGGTTTCCTGAACTTAGGTCAAAAGGGAAAAAGGTTGTAGCATTTGAACAATTAATTTAAAATTGATTTCCTTGATATGCCTCTAGAGTTCTAGAATACCAATGAAAGGTATACCATAAGTGTACTTAAATGACACAATTGATATTTATGTCGACACAAAGCATCACTTGGCACGCTTGAATAGAATAATGCAAAGTATGGACTCCAGATTTCAGCATCTATTCTTTAAACTCTGCAGAAATTATCATCTTAAGTTCAGTCAAGTAATTCAAATTCTCTGCATTACACTATTTTGAATTATTTTTCATAATCGTGGAGCCAATTATGTGCTGTTACATAGTATGTTTTGAAAACTAGTTGTCAATCAACTATAATTAGGTGCCAATAAAAGTAACATGGATGTCACTTTATGGGTGATGGGGGAACAGCAATGAAATCTGAACAGTTTAATTAACTTTGTACTGACCTGTTAACATGTGAATGGCACACATTTATATTAGTTTAGTCCAGAAGTAAACATATTCTATTTTTCACATCCTGCCTATTTAGCTGTTAGTTTATATCGGAGATTTATTGTAAATATTTTGAAGCAATTTTTAAAAAGTGCTATTCATTCTATTTTTGATTAGCTATAATGAGAACAGCTCTAATGGAAGAGAGAGAGGCCTTTACTGTTGCCTTTAATTTCACCGTTTTGTCTAACACTTTCATAAAGAGCCCTTTAATTTTTTTTATCGTACAAATGTATGTTATTCTTATTGCTGTTGTTCTTGTTGGTCTCCTTCTAAGCTCTTACCTCACATACTTGTTTCCAGAGAAGAAATCCACTACTTTGAAAATCCTGTTAATGGGGAATAATGTTATTAGCAGAGTTCGAATAATAAGTGAGGCATTATGATGGGACCAATTTAATATTCTGTTTTAATCAGTCCTCAAAGTATAATAACACGGTTGAAGTTGAGGGTAAAATGTCGCAATCTTATTGGTAATCACTTTGTTGTGTGGCAGTCGAGTTAATACCCTTTTTGCACACTGGCAGCATTCATTACACAAGACGACCTTTGCTGACATTCTGAGATAAGGAACTGCAGTGCTAACAGGCCAAGAGCTCTCGGTAATAGATGTTATATACAATAAGAAGTGAAATGTCTTCTATGTAAGACCTTGTAGCCTCTCCACACTCTTACAAATATCATCAATCTTCAGTCAGATATCTGCATGGTTCATCTTTTAATAATGTGTTCCACTGCAGGCAAAGGGAAATCCAGCACTGTCCATTCCACACACCAGAAGAAAGAATCAGGCCAACATTCCCTCCCTCGTTTTGCCCATTATTTTCTCACATTCTTTCCTTGCACTGCACACAATCCCTAAACAAAAGAGCAGGTTGAGACAAAATCATGAACTACCATTCCACAGAGCAAAACAACTATTTCCGAATAACATCATCATGCTAAGGAAACCATGGGGAGATTTTCAACTTATAGCTTTCCGAGAAATGAGCATTCCCCCCCTCCCCCCGCCACCCCCCCCTCCCCAATTATAGTAGAGAGCTTGCTTGCCTGATCTCTGCCAGCATTGTGCACCGTACTATTTCAGGTTGTGTACAGTTTTATTATCGGAGTACCCATCTGATACCTGTATATACAAACAAGTGTCCTGCCTCTTTTGCTGATATTTTTAGCTTTCACACTCCTGGATCTGCCCACATTACAACTCACACGCAAACCCTGGGCAGGAACAGTTGGGAGGGATGGTGTATCCGATTTGATTTAAAGGGATCCTGAATGCTGGCAGGCCATTTTTAAATGCTATCGGGCTATTGTGTCAATTTCTGATGTTGCAGTGCAGTGAAAAACATCTGGCAAGTTATTTTTTGTGGCTGTCAGAGAATTTTCGCCCAGGAGCTTCTGTGTAAGCTTTGTTTGATAACCTGAATATGCTACTTGGTCTGTCCATTGTGACTGGAAGAGCAGAAAAGAAGAGTTGGAAACCACACTAGTTTACAGAACAAGAGCAATGTTCCTCCATTTATGTGAGAAACAGCATCTCCAATTGCTCTGGTTGCCTGTAACAAAGGCTGTTACAGAGCAATATCATTGACTGCAGTAACAATTGGTGCCTCTCACCAGGACACACTGTAGTATTTGTGATTCTGTGGGTGCCCAGATTTCCATATCTCAGGGTGATTATAGGTTGTTGTAGGTGATGTAGATAAATTAATTGGTTTGCAGCACAAGCCTGTAAATCCGATGAGTACATGTGAGATGGCCTTCATGAGATCGCCACTCAAATGAAGAAGAACCTTGGTTACCCCTTTGCTCGAGTGTAAGGGTAATTGGATGGTTTAATGACTCTGTTGATGCATAAGATGCGGCACCCTAAACTTGATTGACCAAAGCCTGAACTTCCATCTAAATTGTCACCACAGGCTCAATAACTTTATGCTGTGTGCATAAAGATGATCACATGCTTCATATTGACTGCAATGCTTTGTTATCATATGCAAGGAGTGCGCCTGAATTGGAGATGGATGACTCAAATTCCCAGATAGACAGTCCAATGCAACGAAAAGTTGCTGATTCATTGCTATTTGTCTCTTACAGTCCTAGCTCTGGAAGAATGTATCTGTGCTGTTTGTCCCAGTCACAGGACATGAGCATCCCTCACCCATGCTGCTGTGGACTTGTGCTCGGTGATTTTCCCAGTCATTGACTTGTAGATCAGTGGCAGTTCAAGGCAGCACCAGGTTCTTTTGAATGTGAGGGAGAAGGTTCAGTGAAAAGTGAAAAATAAGTGACAGACAAGTAGATCATATTCCCCAGCCTTGCCACCTACAAATGTTTGGTTTGGAGGGAAGTGAGTCAGCACATGACCTTTTGAATGCGTGTTGGGGCACATAGGTTGCATGCTGCTTGAAAAAAGTAGCAGAAAGGGGGAATAATTCTGAGAAGGTGCAGAACACGCAAGTGGCAGCAGAAAAAGAGTCAGTGCAGTGTGCTGCTGTGATTGGAGGAGAATGCTGGGGCTATAGATGATGCATAGCTAAGTGAGGGTAGATAAGGTGGATTTAGCTATCTTTGGCAGCTCCGGTAAAATTATTGATTTTCTGATGGCATTGTTTTGGGGTTCTCAACGCAATGTTGAGCACATGCAGCCACCTCAACCTGTCATTCTGGGCTATTTACATGGTACTACCCACCTCCATCTATAAACAGAGCCTGTTTCTTTTCTCTGCAGTTTCCCTCCTTTCCGAGGACTCCAGATAATTTTGATGCCCTAGGAGTCCACATTGAAAATACATTTACCAAGATTAAGCTCAACCACATGGTGAAGACGTGCAGGAGGCCTTTAAATTGCATTACTCTGGCCTAAATTCATTCCCTACTAGGTTCATTCACTACAAAGGGTTGTGAATGTAGGCCAGTCCATCACGCAAACCAGCCCCTCATCCATTGACTCCATTTACATGTCCCAATGCTTTGGAAAAGCAGCTAATATACATAATAAAGGACCCCATGCACACCGGACATACTCCTTTCCACTTTCTGTAGGGGAAAAGATACAAAAGCCTGAGGATATTTACCAACTGACTTAAGAACATCTTCTCCCCTGCTGCATCAGGATAAACCCACCATATACTGAGCTGATCTTTCTCTACACACTAGCTATGACTGTAACACTATATTCTGCACCCTCTCCTTTCCTTTTCTCCTATGTACTCCATGAATGGTATGTTTTGTCTGTATAGCACACAGGAAACAATACATCATAGAATCTTACAATGCCCATCGAGTCTGCACTGACCACAATCCCACCCAGGCCCTATCCCCACAACCATGCACTTACCCTATGCAGACCCCTGACACTGGGACAATTTAGCATGGCCAATCCACCCTAACCCACACATCTTTGGACTGTGGGAGGAAACCGTAGCACTCAGAGGAAACCCACGCATCACCATAATCCCATGCATTTACCATAGCTAATCCCCCTGACACTAAGAGACAATTTAGCATTGCCAATCCACCTAACCTGCACATCTTTAGACTGTGGGAAGAAACCAGGACACACAGGGGAAACCCACACAGGCACGGGGAGAACTTGCAAACTCCGCATAGACAGTGACCCAAGCCAAGAATTGAACCTGGGTCCCAGGTGTTGTGAAATAGCAGTGCTAACCACTGTACTACCATGCTGCCCCAAATACTTTTCAGTGTATCCCAATACGTGACAATTATAAATCAAATCAAATCCCTGCCATCACCTCCCTTCTCCCTGCCCCGCACCAGTTCCACCTAGTTGCCAATGACCAGTGTGGGTGCACCTAGGGAAATGAGGCACAAACCTGAAATAGTCAATACTTCTCACCCACATCATTGTTGGGTACTGCAGATGCCCTACCCACTTTTCATCATCTTGGGATTAAGCTCAGACTTCCTCTCTCACCTCCTCGAACTGTCAAGATTGCATCCAATGTTGGAAAGTTAACTCCCATTTGTCAAAAAAAATGTAATGGAAACATTACATTTTGTGAAGAAAATGAAATTCTCAATAGTATGCACAGGAAGAAATGATTTTACATTTTAACAAGCTTTTTATTTGACCTGGCAAATACACAGTCCCGTGAGCTCACTAATGGTAACTTTATTCATGTTGATGACCTGATCGAAATGATGTGTTCAATTAGCATGTAAAAAACAGGCCATCACAAGTAGAAAATATTGCCATCCAAAACCATAGCCTAGCAGGGTCTAAAAATTAATACTTCTTTTTAAGTAAAAAAAGATACTTGAAAGGACTTTTGATGCAATTCTGCAGCTTCTCATCATTTTGTACTTCACTTGAAAAGCTTCTCTCCAATGGACTGGAACAATTAGTGGGATAAACAGCAGGAAACCAAAGAATTAAACCTTTTAGCATATTTACAGTAAGGAATTACCACCCGATAATACAATATTAGCAAGTTTCAGAACACAGAGAGCCTGGTATTAAGAACTGTTATGGACGGTTTGTCTCGCAGGAATAGTCAACCAGAAGAGTCAAGGAAAAGTGACCCAGTTCCACTTATTTTGTTACTGATTATTGGGTATATTAAAATGCCAAATGAAATTTCAAAGTGACAAAGCAGCATTTGCAAGAGAAAAAAAGAGACTAAAAGATAGTGCTCAGTAATAGCACAATAGTTCCACTTCAGAAGTCAATGGACATTGAACGCTGGACAGTGTCATTTCTGCCACGTACGTAGATTTCAGGAGGGATCTCCTCCATCACTCTGTCTTCAATGACTCTTTCTGGACTATCTTGCGAGTGCTTCAAAGTGTAGCAGCTTTTCTTGAAGGTGCTATTAAATGTTTTCATTGGCTGTGGCTGGGAGAAATCATTTCGAAAGGGAAGATCCATTGTGCTTAAATTAGTCCTGCTCTGCTTCATGCTCGGCGGCTGTGAGCCACAGTGGTGGTCGTGGATGCACCTGGAGGCATTGGATGAGGAGCGCCTGAGTTTATGGTAGTTCTCAAAGTCTTCAGACAAATCAGCCAAATCTGCCGTTATTTCTTTATCTCGGAGAGAAAACAGCTCATAATGGGGAGGGTCAAATACTTCTTGAAACCCCGATTTGTTAAAGGCTGCTTTGCGGGCCAAAACCTTTTTGCGAGGTTGTTTTACTTGCACGAGTACAGAAATGACAAGAAGAACCAGAACAATTCCTGACGAAATACCAATGATTGTTCCGTGAGTTTTGGTAATCTGGTGAAAGAGACCGGGCTTTTTCTTTTCTGCAAAAAAAAACAAATATCCCGAAGTATAAACATCATCAATTTAAAAGAACATTCACACCAGTCCGCAGTTTGAACTTGTGAAGAATTAGAGCAGGTATTCAGGGCTGAATCCACAAATCAGCATTTGGCTGTTTATTTATTAATGTCAAAAGTAGGCTTACATTAACACTGCATTGAAGTTACTATGAAAAGCCGCCACAGACCCGCGCTGGTACACTGAAGGAGAATTTAGTATGACTAATGTACGTAACCAGCACGTCTTTTGGACTGTGGGGGAAATCCAGAGCACCCAGAAACCCACACGGACATGGGGAGAATGTGCAAAATAGTGTCTTGAGCACAGATAGTGCCTCAAGGCAGGAATGGAACCCTGGTGCTGTTCATAGAATCCTACAGTGCAGAAGGAGGCCATTCAGTCCATCAAGTCTGTATCGACCACAATCCCACCCAGGCACTTACCCTAACTAATTCCCCTGACACTATGGGACAATTTATCAGGGCCAATCCACCTAACTCACACATCTTTGGATCTGTGAGGCAGCAGCACTGACCATTGTGCCACTATACCAGTAGTGTGTCATTATAGGCTCTTTGAGCTTGCCGGAAATTTCACATGAATTCTGCTGAGCTTATAAACTCATCAGACCCAATAATCATTCGATTTCAAAGTAATGGGCCATTATTCATTATTTTCAAATTTACTTCATTTGTGGCCCCAAAAGTAATATGAATGTAAACAGATGATGCCTTTGGCGATGTAGAGAAACATGATTTTTTTTATGAAAATACATCAATAATTATTTTATAAACTGAAAAAATCCTGATTAAATGATATGATGATGAAACATCGGAGCTCAACAGGAATTCTAAAATCTGCCATAATCTTTAAATCGAGATTTGTAACAATTTCACAGTAATGTTTAAGGATCTTTAACGTAAAGCACGTGAAATGTTTTCAATGAAACCATCAATCCGCATTTAACTTGAGGCGTGCATTGAATGGGTTGGGTTAGGGGCACAAGGTGAGGGGGGAAAGAGGGCATTAAAAGGGAATGACGGGTCCTGATGCCAGCATTTTGTTTTCTTCACACCGCAAACACAATCCACAATCAAAAGAAAGTTATTTACCCAGGGAGCACAAAGAACAAAGAAAATTACAGCTCAGGAACAGGCCCTTTGGCTCTCCAAGCCTGCACTGACCAAGCTACCCAACTGGACTAAAACCCTCTATCCTTCTGGGAACCATAACTGTCTATTCCCATCCTATTCATGTATTTGTCTAGACACCCCTTAAAGGTCACTATCATTAGGATGTGGAACTCACATCCATAAGGACCAGTCGAGGTGATTAACCCTGATGCATTGAAAAGGAAGTTAGAGAAAACATGAGGGAGAATGGAATAGATTTAAACTCCTGGACCTAATCACTGTTCAGATTATCTCAGGGAAATAGGCAGCCTGCCCATTTTCATGGGGCAATTTCCTGTGGCGTGCCCATTTAAAGCAGGAATGCACCTCCCAAAGTGAAGATTTTGCGGTACTGGAATAGAAATATCCAATGCTCATTCTCTTTGCATTCCTCCCACACCTCGTGGCCCTATTTTGTCCCATTCAATGCATGCCTTGGGTTAAAATTAACCAGGTCCGTGATTAAGAGTATAAATTAAAGGTTCTTCTTATGTTATCTGATGTTTGTGGGGGAATTCAGAGAAAGGAGGGAGGTATTTTTCCCTATTAGCTCTGGAAGCATAACCAAAGTGACTTCCAAGAGGGCTAGACAGGGTGACAGAAAGGATCAATGCAAGTAGCATCGTCCCCAGGACTTGAGTTCAGTGTTGAAAGGAATTCAGTGATTTCACAAGAGCAGCATGTGTGCCGTTTTTACTTCTCCATCTTTGTGTCTGTGAAACAATTAACAATGCACAAGTTCTCACCTAACTTTTGCCAAACCAGAAGTGATGGGAGATTTAATTATTCCAACATTCTTCATCCCTCAGCATCACTTTTGACAGTTCATCACTCCGTCATGTGATTCAGAATACAATCACAAGGGCTTGCTGCAAAACCTCTCTTTCTTGTTCCAAACACACTTAACTCTTTGTTCCCTTTGTCCACTGCATTCACAATACACAATAAGGAATTCAAAAGAAACTTCTTTACTCAGAGAGTAGTCAGGTTGTGGAACTTGCATCCATAAGGGCCAATCAAGGTGATTAGCATTGATGTACTTAAGGGATAAACACAAGAAATAGAAGGATGTATTGATAGAATTAGATGAATGAGGATGGGAGAAGGTTCATGTGGCATATAAACACTGGCATGGGCCTGTTATGCCAAAAGACCTGTTTCTGTAATAAAATCAAAATACTGCTGATGCTGGAGATCTGAAATAAAAACAAAGTGCTACATAAACTCAACAGGTCTGGCAGCATCTGTGCGGAGAGAAACAGAGTTAACGTTTCGAGTCCAATATGACTCTTCTTCAGAATAAAGCATAGTTTTTAAGTGGGTTTAATTTAATCATAGGATCCCTACAGTGCAGACAGAGGCCATCCTGTCCATTGACCCTGCACCAACACAATCCCATCCAGGCCCTATTCCCCATAACCAACACATTTACCCTGATAATAGCCTTGACATTAAGGGACAGCTAACTATGGACAATCCACCTAACCTGCAAATCTTTGGAATGTAGGAGGAAACCGGAACACCGAAAGGAAACCCACACAGCCACAGTTACCCGAGGCTGGAATTGAACCCATGTCCCTGCTGTTGTGACAGTATAAGTCTTACAACACCAGGTTAAAGTCCAAGAGGTTTATTTGGTACCAAATAAACCTGTTGGACTTTAACCTGGTGTTGAACGTCTTCTTACTATATTTACCCCAGTCCAACGCCAGCATCTCCACATCATACCTGCCATTGTGAGGCAGCAGTGCTAACCGCTGTGCCTCCATGCTATCCAAAAATGTTTCTGTGTGAGGAAGAGTAAAAACTATAGTTAGATTCATGCTGTACAAAAGTGGTTGCATGTGTGGGGTTTTGTTCAGTTCATACTGTGCTTCAATTATGCTTATAGAGGGTTATGGCATCAACAGTGAATAGAGGCTGGCAGTAGCTGCTGTTGCTTATCAACTGAGGACTTTTTAATGTAGGAAGGTTTTCTGTTCTTAGTTTAATTGGAAGTCAGGGCGGTTGGAGACACTGGGAAGTGAACATCTCTCAACTTTGCCAAAAGAAGCTGGACAGGTCAAGGGAGCTACAAAGAGGCAGACTTTTCAAAGAATCAGATACAGTCCAGATAACCCGGGAATTGGGATATAACAAATGTCTTAAAAAGACTGAAAAGAGACCAAGGTATTGTTCAGAAGAATTCAAGGGAAAAGTAAGCAAAGTGTTCTGAGTTAAAGAAAAAGTTGTAGTAACCAGAGCCGGGATTCTCCCAAAAAGATCCTAAGTGTTGAATTCGCATGAAAACTGGAATAAATCACACTTTTTTTTCAGGGGAGTTTCAAAAACAATCTCCCAGATTCTGTGCACTGCAGAGTGCCTCAGCATGAATCAGGCTGAAATTCAGTGGGTGGGGCCTATCCCCATGGAAGAGGCTGGCAGCCTAGTGATGAGTAGGTCACTGTGCATGCGTTGATCTGTCAGCGCCAAGATTGGCACATGCACAATGGCCCTGCACTGCTGCCTCCCGATTGCTGGCCAGTTTGATCACTGGCCACCCCACAATCCCTGCAATGCTACCCTACCAACCCCCCATGGCCTGATTGCTGCCCCCCCACCCCCATGCATGCCTGGGGCCAGCCTCAGTCTGCCCCCCACAGCTCCAATCTCCTGACAGTGCAGAACCCCATGTAGTGCTGGCCCCTCCTGCAGTGCCAGCCGCCCTAGCAGGCTGCCACCCCTCCCCACCCCGATGGCCAGCCCCGATCGCTGGCTTTCCTTTCATCACCACTGATCCCAACTGCAGAATGGCACCGATCACCTCCGGAGGCCACACTCCACTGGGTTATTCCCCCTATTAGGCCCCACTCCCTTGGCACTGCCCCATACCCTGGATGGGCAGTGCCAAGATACCCCTGGGCATTGGCACTTTGCCTCTTGGGCAGTGTTATGTGGCCCATGCTGGCACTGCCAAGGTAACAATGCCCAGGGGACAGCCCAGCACCTGGCCCTCTGGAGACCCCAAATGGGCCCCCCTCACACCAGCGGGGTCGGGCCCCCAGCTTCCTGAAAGTGCGGAGCGACTGTAAACCCCGCTGTAGTGAAATTCTCCTGGCGGGTGGGTGGGGAAGAGGCTAGTGGGCCTGGAGACTTCAGTCTTGGGCCTGCTCATTGTATTTAAATTGTATTTAAATGATGATTTGCATTATTAACGCGGCTCCCCACTGATTTCCTGTACAGATGTGACACCGCTGGATATCCGGCGCTGGGAGACGCTATCAGGGCGGAATGCCCAGTGTGGACCCCATGCATCGGGTTCTGCTTGAATCGGCGGCCTGCTGTGATAAAAAAATTAGCGCAGTGGGATGGGAAAATTGCCCTCCCCGCCCAGTTTTAAAGTGGGAAAGCAGACTTCAGAGATAAATTAAAAGTTTAATTCCATTTCCATAGAGTCTGGGAATTGATAATTAAAGCAATTGTGAACAGTTTGTACAACAGTCAGAAGGGGGAGTTGAGATTGTTGTTAAAAGTGGAGTGGAAAAGTCATTTGGGAAATTTGGACTGGATTTCTGAATGGAAATCCTCTGATGGAAAGCATTGTTGTGAAAGAAGATTTTAAAGCATATTTTTTGGGAATGAAGTTTAGAAACTTTCATGGACCATCATCTGGGAGGACCCTGAAGGGAAATCCACATACATTTGTTTGGGGTTCAGAGTGGCCAATGTATTTGATCATATACATCTTGTGTGTTTAAAGGGATGTTGTGATACTAAGACTGTTGTAGATAATCTTTATAATTCACATTAATCTTAAAATCTGTGTATATTTGTTAAGACAAGGGGGGAGTAATGGAGTACTGTATCATCATCCAATTTTTCATGTTTAATAAATGTTTCCTTTCTTATTAAAACTAATTAGCAGTCCTGTGTCTCGGTTCCTCTACATTTTAAAAAAAGTAAAAGTTATGAGGTCAAATTCTCCATTCTCACCAGGAGTTGGGATGCTCCAGCCTTGCTGCAGTGAACAAAGATTTGGCTGAGTGCCATATTTTCCATTCTCACTGGCAGCAGTGGCAGGACATGAATGGCTGAGAATTCTGGCTATGGTTTCATTCTGGGATCTTTCGGTTCAGTTATAACATCAACTGGGATTGTAACACAAAGAAGAGTCACTTTGCACTCAAAGTTTGTCTCTCTCTTCACAGATGCTGTCAGTCCTGGCACGTTGTAAATCCTCTGTAATGCTAAGTAACAGCATTTCCCCTTGCATCTTCATTCCTTATAGACACACTGCATTCAAAATGGATCAGAAAAGCTTGCAACAAATACATGATTGAGTGCTTCAAGTATCATTCACAGTGGGAATCAGAACCAGTGAGGTTGATTATAATCTTAATAACCTCAGTAGAAAATCTAGTTGGGAGAATGCACTCAGGGAATAGACCTCACCTGACTTTGCTTCAGCCTAAATAGCTGGAAGGAAAATGTGTCAAATTCTTTCAAAGGTCTGGCATACATACATCCTGCTTGATTTTTCCTCTTTACCTTGCCATGGCAATACTTATTACCCAAGCTGTAAAGATTAAAAATTTACTCCAGTACCTTGGTACTATTGTGTCAGTGACAATTCCTTGTAAAAGATTGAATTTTACTATCTGATGTGACAACTGAATGTAATGGTGAAATGAAATTGAGGTCACAATATGCAATCAGAATATTTTCTATTTCTATCTTAAGGAATTCATTAATGTACCAAGGAAGGGTGTAATGTTCTTCATAGTTCATCAATAAGTTGAGGAGGAAAATGTATGCAGTTTTAAGTGGTCTCCCTGCTTGTCCTTAATTGTGTATGAGGATTCTTAACTGATACAAAATTCAACTCCATTAGTCATCTTGGGTTTTATGAATCAACCATAAAATTATACAAGGAGAAGAATGTGTGAAATGACGGAAAATAATTATCATCCTTTGGAAACAAATTGCATCCATTATTGGAAAAACCAAAGAAAGTAATTCATCCTGACACACTCACAGCTACACGGCTCCGGTTTTAAAAAATCTATGAGAAATCAAAATAATGAAGAATAATGGAGTTTGTATGCTTGGCAATACATTACCTGCACTCTCCACAAATTATCAGATGTTAAATGTTCAGAGAATTTCTCACAGTGATTTTAACAGGTGACCAATTCTTTCAGCATAAATCACACAAAGTCTTCCCTCAACATATATTTTTAAAAATTATTTTGTGGGATGTGAGTATCACTGGCAAGGTTAGCATTTGTTACCCATCCCAAATTTCCCTTGAACTGAATCTCTTGCCACTCCATTTCAGAAAACCATTCAGAGTCAACAACATTGCTGTGGGTCTGGAGTTACATGTTGGCTAAACCAGGTAAGGATGGCAGATTTCCTTCCCTAAAGGACATTAGTGAACCAGGTGGACTTTTAGAACAATCGACAATGGTCATGGTCACTATTACTGAGATGAGCTTTTGCGTTTCAGATTATTACCTGCATTTAAATTCCACCAGCTGCCATGGTCACAAAGGCACAATGAACACTCTGCGGATGGTAGTTTAGTACACAGACTGGACATACTTTGACAATACTAATATCTTTAAGACATGATGTAATGTGAAGATAATAAGCACGATTCTGCAGGTCTGTTAGTGTTGGTTCAAATCCCATCATGGCCGCAAAATATCAGAAGAGGCCAAAAATGGGCTTTGTGCCGGCAAGATTTCCAATCGCGATTTTCCTGGGCCCTCCCTGATGCCCCAATCAGGAAGGGCAAAAACCTGATTTGAATGAATTTGGATGTACTTTAATTTAGTTAGCGAGTTTAAAGTTGAATCTTCAGTACTCGCTAAATGTTCCCACCCACCAGCATGATATCACGAGGCTGCAAATTACTGCTGGTTTTTAAAATGGGAACCATGATCCCTGAGAGGGAGGAAGGAGGTGAGCAGCCCTCTCCACTTTGTCCCAGGATGTACAAGGGGACAGTTTCCATGGCCAGATCCAGAGTGGATGGTTCAAGGGTGTTGGAGAAGGGGTTTAAGGGTAGGGGGTTTGGGGAGAGGGTTGGAGGTTGGGGGAGGGGGGGGGGGCGGCACGGAGTGGGTGTCAGGGACCATCTCCAGGATGGGGTCATGGCTGGTGTTTGTTGTCCTGAAGCCTGCGGGCTTCTTACTGTGTATTTTAAAGAGTTTTCAGAGCGCTCTGCCTATCTGCAGGTTGTGTTATCAGGAAATGACAAAGAGCACTGAGTTACTCAGATATTACTGTGTCCAGATGGGGTGAAGGCCTATCCAGTGGGAGATAGAGAATGAGGCCTTAGGGTTATGAACAAGAGGTTTTAATAAGGTGACAAGTGCATTTGTGACATTTCAACAAGTCTCCTAACTATCTATGCCTAACTTCACCTGTGCCTGCTCTGTGCCCCTCCAACTCCTTACTCCTGTGAGTCCTCCCACCATGTCTTGGTGTACTTCCAGGATGCACATCAGAAGTGGATGCAACCTTCTACCTCCCACACCATGTTGTCTGAAATGGCCTGATGGGCATCCTCTGGAGGCTTGGCATCTGGAGGGCCTTAGTCTATTTTCAGGTGGCACTGATGTTGCAGCGTCACCCTGTTCTGCTTTCTGCCTGCTACCTCTGAGAAGTACCTGTATTAGGAAGAGGGATTCAGAAGGGTTGGTTGCTCCAAGAATCTCTTGAGTAAGAGGGAGTGTGGGTAGGAGTGCAGGGTGGGGGGAGGGGGGGGGGGGGGGGGTGGGTGGGGCTGTTGGTGGGCACTGGTGGGAGGGTGCTCCAGCAGATCCTCCCCCCTCTGTGTGCCCATGGGCCCCTGGGATACTCTATGGAATAGAGGGCTGCTGGAGTGAGCTCAAGAAACCTTAATGTCATCTGAAGCTGTCAGTCCAGGAAGCCTGCCAGTGTCGTCAAACCCCTCAACCATGGTCCTCAGGGACTGAGCCACACTTCAGAATTCTCCAGTTATGGCTCTGTGGTCTTGCTCAGGCTTTCCTTTGTAGATGCCACCCTTGCAGTGTTGGCCTGGGTGCCACGCAACACCAGCAACGTCTCATGTGACCGAAGGCTTTGGGACTCCTCCATTAGGCCTTGCCATTGCAACCCCTCATGGTATTCCCAATTCTACCTTTCCACCTCAAGCAGCTGAGGGACAAATGCATCAAGAGGCACAACACCTGGGGGGGGCACAGCTGAGTCCTGGAATCCAGCATGTCAAATCCCTTGGACATCCCCGTCCCAACCTGATGTGCATTGGAAGCAGTGTGACACTCATCAGAAAGTGACCCAGAAACCTGTCTGCTAAGTTCACCCATTGAGGTGCTTGTCTCTGCGATGGCGGATGGTGCAGGTATGAGCTGTGACACGCCATCTGTGACCTTCTCAGAGATTTCCTCCAAGGTGCTGTTAAGGGTGCTGGTGGAGGGCACGGCTGGTAGACAGGTCAGGCTTATTGATTGAGGTCCCTGCAAGGCAAGGGACATGGTTTTAATACAAGACCTGGTCAAGGGTTTGGGCACCAACAACTCACTTGAGACTATTCATCTGGTTGAAGGCTCCTCATTTTTTCCCCCACAGGCCTGCTCCTGCTCTGTGCAGGCCCGGTCCTGCTCCTCCCGTCAGCTCCATGCTTTCTCCTCAAATGGAGTCCAGATCCTGAGTTTGGGCATTCCACCACTCATTTTTTCCGTCTCTCTGCAATCGTGGACAATCTTCTACTGCAGGGTCACAAAAGGGGCTAATGTGAGCCGGCGCCTAGCAGCCAGAGATCAAGTTCAAATGACATGTGTGGGCATATGCTTAAGCAGGGTGGAGTACTGATGAGGAGTGAGGTGGGGGGAGGGGGGGGGGGGGTGTTGAGGCTGATGCTGAGAGCCAGGTGCTGGAAATCTGCGAGGTGGAACCATGTGGGTTCAAAGTGAACTTCTGGGAGTTGGCAGAAGGGTGGAGTTCCAAGGGAAGACAGGGGCACTTACCTTGAAGATCATAGTAAGTCATTCATTTTCTTCCTACATTGAACCCCCATCCTCCTGATCTGGCTGCTGGCACCGGCCGGAGCTACCATCGTCTCCCAAGCGGGATTGGATTGCTGGAGAGCCTCCTGCTAAACCATGGGTAATTTGTGGCCCATCTCTCCTGCACAGCATCCAGCAATTGAGTGAGAGCCATGTCTGAGAATCAGGGAGCTAGTCTTCACTGTCGTCATCCTGGTCTGAATCAGATCGTGTTGTGGAGCCATTTAAATGCAGTACCCAATTTCATTGAAGTGCTCAGATGACCCCTGGTATTAATGCCGCGCCTCAGGTGCGGCATTTTTCACATAAGGTAAATTCTCTATGTGCCTAATGATTGCAATCTGAATTGTGTTGCTGGGGTGGGCAGGATTTGCACTGATTTTCACACTGGAAATGACACTTCTTCATGATTTGGGAAAATCGGCAAACTTAATATCCATGTCCTGCCAGAACACACGAAAATATTCTGTGCTGGTGTTAGTTATTGAGGTAAAATGTACTCATTCTAATTTCCATTCATTCATCCACGCAATATGTTAAAAAGCACATTGCACTAAAAGCTATCACTGCTGCATGCTATGACATTTCCTTCAATGTGCTCCTAGCTAATGATTTCTCCTCGCTGCAGCTGAAAGCACTTGACCATGTATTTAGACTGGTCATGGCATAATGGATGACAGATGGCTATTAAATATTGGATGTCCCTTTGTTGGGTATAAAAGTATTAAAATGTTCTCTAATATACTTTTCTTTGAAACAGAGATCACCCAGAGTACATAACACCAGCAGACATTTTATCCACTGAGCTAGCATATGAAATATTTACTTCACTGATATATCATTAATAAAACAAAGAGAAGGCTCAGATGAATAGATAGAAAAAATACTTGTTACACAGAGTTTACATCATCTGATTATGGATCAGGATGATCTGGAAATGGCAAAATATGGGACACGTTTTTACTGCTATTAAAATAAAATTAGAGTACTGATTCTGGTTTTAGGCTCCATATCACAGGAGGTAAGAAAGAGGGTGCAATTCAGATTCACTAGGATGCTGTTCGTGTTGAAGAAATATGAACATGAATAAAAACCAGCAAAACTAGGATTATTTTTGTTAGGACAGAGAACTCAACAGAATTGTCTAAAACTATAAAGGGGCAGGAGTAGGTAGATAGAGATGGCTATTCCAGTGATTGAGCGATATAGAACAAGAGGACATAGATACAGGTATGATGAAACAAATGTGATTTAGGACAGGGAATATTCACAAGGACGATACCAGAAATGCATGGGCACAAATATCAGGAAAGGATGAACAGGCTGGATCTGTTTTCCCTTGAAATAAAAGGCTGAGGAGGTAGTCTCATATAGTACTTTGAATTATGAGACGAATTGATAAGGTGGATACTGAGAGAGTGGGGAAGAGCATAATGAGAAGACATCAATATAAGATGTTCATCAATAATTTCAGACTAAACTTTTTCTGCACTAAGTGATAATATGGAACTCACTTCCCGTGGGAGTGGTTGAAGTGAAAAGTATAAATGTGTTTAAGGGGAAACTAGACAAACATATGAGGGATAACAGAACAAATGGTGTTAGGTAATAGAAATAGTTTTAAGTAAGATATATTTATATTTTGTGGGTGCTGGAAATAATACATGGCTTAAGGTTTAAAATTAAATTTATATTTTTGCATTAGAAGAACATTGGAAGGAGAGGTTAAAACCCTGGAGGTGAATCCTTGTTGAAGACATTTAAGAGAAAACATTTTTTGGAAGAAGATTTCAAAATGTGTTCTTTGAAAGCGGAGACCAGAAACTCTTGTGTGAAAGATAGAAGGTGGAATTTTATGAGAATGATTCTAAGTGTCCAGCTAGCATGAAAATGGGAGTGTTCCTGATCCATTTTTTGGGCAAGTTTTCATGCCCAATCCTATGGACTTAGACATTGAAAATATAGGCTACACCATTTCTAGCTGCTGCAGGCAGTGGGCTGGGCTCAATTTGCCAGCTAGACTGCAAAGGGAGCTACTGTGCATGCACAGACCTCTGTGTCTGCACATGCACAATTACAATTGTAGAGGGAACTGATGCACGTGTGCAGGTCTCTGATTCTGCACATGCACAATTGCAACAGCAGGGATCTGCTAGACAGAGAGAGAACTGTCAGGCCTCTGATGTTGCAGGCAACCTGAACACAGCCACGCCCTCACAATCGTGGGGCCCATGAAAATGGCTGATTGCAAGACCCCTCCCACAATGCACAGAAATGTAGTCTCTGCCATCCCTCCCATGCAGACCAGTTGTGCCTCTGCCCAATCTGATCTTGGTGCAGAGTGGCAGCTGGGCCAATTCCCCCCGATGCGATTGTGATGCAGAGTGGCAGGGGGCCCCCCCCTCCATCTGCAATTGGGCTGTCCCTTCAAGCCTCATCCCTTCAGGCCCAGCCCCTGTAAATGATGCCTCTTCAGGTCTTACCCCATAGGCTCCCCATATGTCCTGCCCCCATGGGCTTCACCCTGACACTGCCCGGTGGGCATTACCAAGGTGCCAATCTGGCAGTGCCAAAGTATCAGTGTGGCACTGCTAGGCTGGCACTGCCCAAGGGGCAACCCCTTTGCCCTCAGCTATCCCAGGAGACCTCAATGGCCTCCGGTTCCGCCAATGAGGCCAATGTGACTGTTCTCTGTTTGCGGGGGGCAGGTGTTTTCCTTGCTGAGAGAACCGCTCCTGGAGAGGCCATAAAGGAAAGTGAGCCTGGATGATCGAGCACCAGGCTCACTAAACACATGCAAATCAACATTATAATGAATTATTATAATTTATTCAGCCTCTCACCCATTCCGGGCAGGAGGCTCCGCTTGCCAGGAATCTGGTTCTCATAAAATCGCGAGACCCAAGAAAATGGGTACAATCCTGATTTCTCGGCTCTCCCCCATTTTTAAAATCCTGACCAGTATTCCAGTGAGACCAGTTGTCTCACAGTGTGACAAGCATCCGAGAGGAATTAATGATTAACCTGTAGAATTGTTTTGAGTGGCATCTGCCCCTTAATTTCAGAGCGTGAGATGTCTGCACCCAGTTGCCTACTGTTTTACATGGACTGTGTACTTACTGTGAACATTTAAGTATAAGATAGAGTTTGTAACTTGTGTTATCCTTTCAAATCTATATATATCTATAGTTGGGATGAAAAAGTATTGTATTAAAGTTAATCTTTTCTTGTTTAATAAATGCTTTCATTCTTCTGTTAAAAATTCATCTGCAATCTTTCTGGCTCTGTTCAGTAGTTGCCCTCCCCCTTTCTCAATAAAGAATACATAAGAACATAAGAACTAAGAGCACGAGTCAGCCATCTGGGCCCTCGAACCTGCTCCAGCATTCAATAAGATCATGGCTGATTTTTTCATGGACTCAGCTCCACTTACCCACTGCCCACTATAACCCTTAATTCCTTCACTGTTCAGAAATATGTCTATCCTTGCCTTAAAAACGTTCAGTGAGGTAACCTTCACAGCTTCACTGCAGCAAATTCCATAGATTCACAACCAAATTCCACAGATTCACAACATATATAAGTTAAGATCTATGAAGCCAGGGATTTGACTTGTCCAGTAGTATTAGCTGACATTGTAATAGAGTTACAATGATAGATATAGATAAGGAAAGATGGGAAGGGGCATGAGTGGCACATGTTTTGGTGGCATTGACTATCTGATCCAAATAGCCTGTTTCTGTTTCCTATATCCTATATAATGCCAGCATTAGGGAGGTAATTGAAGGAAAAGGGAACAAATAGATTTGAAAACTGACGTGGGTGCAACCTCTTGGGTGGAGAAAGGGGAAGAACCAGAAGTTAAGAGAAATGTTATTTATTACTCTTTCTCTCTATTCTCATGTTGCCTTGTTCCTGACAGGCTCATTGATACCATTCTGATACCTCACTTAAATGGCTCCAAGAGGTAGACAAAATTGGGATCTATGATGCCAGGCCTTAGTTCTCTTTATGCTGCCCTGGGACTTTTCTCCCCATCAGATGGAGTGAAGTGTTTACAGGTGCAAAGAAAGAATAGCCATGTGTTAAGATAAGGAAGATAAATAAAGATTTCTTGGCACATGGAAATGAGGTGGATTGGCAGCAATAATTCCACATGCATGTTTATGTAAGGAAATACTGATACAGGAATAATTCTCTATGTACGTTAGTGTGAGGCAGTATTGATACAACAATAATTCTGAATATATATTTGAGTGAGGCAGCATTAATACAGCAATAATTCTGAACCTATGTCTGAGTGAGACATTATTGATCCAGCAATAATTCTGAATGTATGTCTGAATGAGGCAGAATTGATACAGCAATAATTCTGAATATATATTTGAGTGAGGCAGCATTAATACAGCAATAATTCTGAACGTACGTCTGAGTGAGACATTATTGATCCAGCAATAATTCTGAATGTATGTTTGAGTGAGGCAGCATTGATACAGCAATAATTCCTTATACGGAATGCACAAACATGTTTCCTGGGCATTTAGGACAGGCCATGCAAAAGGCACCTGCCAACATTCAAAAGCATCATCTGGACAAACTGATCAGGAGGACAGTCCTGGCAATTTGAAGTGAAAATGATCAAGTACTGGATCCAGTCTTTGACACCAATTTACTTTTCACTATTGTGCATCTTACTGTAAATTAGTTAATTTAAACAGCTTTATTTCAAAGAGATTTCAGTCTATTTCCAGTGTATTATAATCTCCAAGTGAATTGCTAGTATAAAATTATCAGGCTCCTTCTTCCTCAAGTGGGCAGTATCGTACTTTTCATTAGCTATGTTAATAAAAAAACAACTGCGATTAGTTGACTCTGGTCAATTTGTGCCTGTGATAACTGTTGTGGTAGGAACTACCTTTCAATATTTAAAAGCTTGATGTATATATCTTCTAACATTATTGGACGGATATTCTTTATCTGTTGCTTCAGTGCTAATAGGGCCCTGCTGTTACCTGATTTTTTAATAATCTTGTTAGGCATCAAAATATTGCCAACTAAGGCTAGCGCTTTAATCTGCAACTACGTTGACAACGTATCCTTGAAACTGACACACACAGTCCAGGGTTCCCTAACTGTTTCCAGTGATCTCAAATGCAAAAGAATGGGGTGTATACTGGATGAAGACATGATCAAGATCAAGTTTCTCTTTCGATGCACCGCCAAAACCCCACTTTTCCTTCAACTCTGGTCCCTTGAATAAAAACAGAAAATGCTGGAAAACCCAGCAGGTCTGGCAGCGTACGTGGAGAGTGAAAGAGAGTTAACGGCTGGAACTTTCTCATATGATCTTCTGATCTGCTGATAGCAATCCCCTGCCACAGGTTCCCTGAAGATAGGGGGTGCAGTCAGTGGGAAATCCTCTTAACTGTGGAGGGACTGGAAGCCAATGACAGGCCACCTCCGCCACCGTCAACAGCACCCATCATTTTGAGGTCATGTGACCCTTCTTCAGAGCCCTTGGACCTCCTGTTTGTCATTTGTAGTTCTGACAAAGAAAGGAACAGTCCCATAGCAGGACAGACTTCCAAGCATCCAATTGTTGCGGTTAACCAAAGATGATCAAGTACAAGGGAAAACTGATCGTCTCCACTGTTATCCCAGACTTAAGATCAGTTTAATTGGCAATCCCACCACTAGCAACCATCATGGGGAGGAGGTGGAGTCAAATAGCAAGAAACAAACAACAATGGACTATTATCCAACACATTTGAAACACCTGTCTCAATAAACCAAAAAATAATATCTATCTCCAATGTAGTGACTTATCTTCATTTCATAACAAGGAACTGGACCTCTCAGGTTTTATTAGGGAATGAAATGAGCTGTTTGGTATTAAATCAGATTTCCATGCACTCGCTGTGGAAATGTCAAAACTAGTTAAGATCTGTTAGTCTCTGTAAACCACAGCTTAATGCGAACTTTGACTGAGATAAGCGTATTGATTTAACCCATAAATACAGCTGTCAGGGAGAAATGGCCTTTGTCAAGTCTGATGAAGTAAAGGACATTGTTTTCTCACAAATGCTTTTACAGATCACACTTTTACCTTTACAATGATTTTCATCCCATGGGTACACACAGTTCTGGACTCCATTACAGACCAAAGAATTGTTGATGCACATGTCGCTGTGACAAAAGAATGTGTTGTCCTGGCAGGGAGCTGCGAGACAAAGGTTAGTGTCACCATAAATTATAGAACATGTATTTCAAAAGCTTTTACAAGATGTGATGTAGTACTGTGTATGGCCATTCAACCATGAGCAAGAAAACACAGTAAATGGGCACTTTGTAAAGGTCATGTCTTTGTTAGTTCAGATTTGTCAGTTAGATAAATTGGTCATAGCTTCATTATTCACAATAAAAGCATCAACTGAATCTCCCACACAAAATTAATGAATTCGCTTAATCTTGTTGGATTTATTGACTGTTAACTGACATGAATTCATAACATGTTAACATGGTTCAATCATTGACTTTGGAAACTAAATAAGTGTGGACCAGATTATATTGCTGGTTAATAACATTCTGAAATAAAGCAATGGACCTGAAAGTAAGAGAAGGAATAAAAGTGACCTATTTCTTTGGATGACATCTAACATTTTGTAACTTGTGATCCAATTTTTCATGGGGATTCTTTAGGAATTTTTGTGGATCCACTATGTGGATTTGAAACTCTTAAGGGACAAGTCACAGGATGTGTCACACTATCAATATCCGGAGGTGTTGCTTATTCTGCAAGTGGTGAGTTGAAAGAGCTAAAAATGTGTATACGAGTGACAAGTGGTATCTTCATCTGAGTGCCATCTGCTATGAATAATTTGTGACTGCAGCTCTCCAAAGGTCTGTTTTAAAAATACAAACTATGAACATTACTTTAAAGGATTTTTAGACGTGCTCTTCATATTTAATGGGACATGCATTTTTCCTAATTCAGGAGTGATTCAGATAAGTGAGTTGAAAAAAGAGGAGGCGTTGTGGGGAAATAAATCAATTAATAAGCAGACAAGCATAACTTGCATCAACACATACAAATTATTAAGACTGGCAGAATTCCTACTGATACGCACTGAGTGGATAATTTTATCTTGACTTCAAATACTAGCTGTAGTCCATTTCCCAGTGGACTCCAAGTCAATTCATAGATACCATCCTGAAATCACTACAAGTTCAGCTATCTTTATTCCAAAAGAAAATCACACCAGAAAACACATACTTGTGTACATATTTTCAAAGGGCAGCACAACGGCACAGTGGTGAGCACTGCTGCCTCAGAGCACCAGGGACCCAGGTTCAAATCTGGCTTTGGGTGACTGTCTGTATAGAGTTTGCACATTCTCCTCGTGTCTACATGTGTTTCCTCCAGGTGCTCCGGTTTCCTCCCACAGTCTAAAGATGTGCAGATTGGCTATGATAAATTGTCCCTTGGTGTCCAAAGATGGATAGGTTAGATGGATTAGTCATGGTAAATGTGCAGGGTTGTAAGGGTAGGAAAGGAGGAGGAGTGGCCTGGGTAAGATGTTCTTTTGGAGAGTTGCTGCAGATTGGGCCCCTTCTCACAGTTCTGTGAAGTGTTGTGCAGAAGCTATTAAAATGAACTAACTTCTAAAATTTAAAATGAGATTCCTAGTTGCAACTCATCCATTATCACAAACTACCTAAGATTATTTTCTGCTGCTGTCTGATGGGGATAGGGCCCAGATGGGATTGTGGTTGGTGGGTCGAATGGCCTCCTTTGCACTGTAAGGATTCAATGATTCTATGAAGTATGGTAAGAAGTCTCACAACACCAGGTTAAAATCCAACAGGCTTATTTGGTAGCAAACACCACTAGCTTTTGGAGTGCTGCTCCTTCGTCAGGTGAGTGGGGATCAGAACTCCCCACTTCTTACTGTGTTTACCCCAGTCCAACACCAGCATCCCCACATCATGTCTATGAAGTATGCCAGAGGAATGGTATTGTTTTCTAGTACTGCCCTAATTTACTTCCTGATGGCAAATTAATCTGTCTGTTTGGACACATGTTTCTACTCATGAGGGGATGTACAGCTATGTTGCTTCCAAACCTCCGGCAACCCATCCAGTAATATTATAATCTTACACAGCATAATTTCCAAGCCTACATTTTTGACTATGGGCAATAAAGTTCTGTGGCTGCGTTACAATAGTGTTTCAACCTTTAACAAATACTGTCCTCTGAAGTAATCTATTACAAAATAAAATACACTAGCAACAAATTAAACGTTATTGGTGAATAAAATGTTTATAAGCTTTGGTTACTTACGATCCACAAATGAAGTAAATAGCATTCGGAATCTGCTGAGCCTGCTGCCCTCATCAGCCCACATACGAACCACTCCAACTCCAGTTTGTAGCATTACATCGTTAGCTACTGTGCTACAAAACTTTGCCTTTAGGTTTTCAATAGCACTGCTCCCATCATACACAGCAACAAAGTTCCTCTTGCATTCATTGGAATGATCCATTTGATAGTCGAGAAAGCGTAAATAAATCTATCAAAGAAAAATACATTGAGGTACAGTGACAGTATGGCACACATACATTTGTTTATTCTTTACAGGAAAAGGCTATCGCTGCATTCCTTTTAATTTAAAGAGAAAGAAGATCAAGAAAGTGCATTTTTTGTGTTTAAAACCATCAGAATTGAATCTCCCAGAGGGTGGCAGTTTTTATTTCTTGATCATTATCAATCTTTTTGCTCTAATTTTTTAGTTGTTTTCTCTTATTTTATTTTTAAATGGTAGGAGGAGAAGTTAATATTTCTCAAATTGAGGATGTTGAGGCTGGAGGTGGACAACTCTTTCAACAAAGTGTCAGTTACTGCACATCCCATGAGTAATAAAGCTCCCTCCATTTTTATGTACCCCAGCAATTTACCAATTTTCCAAAACAACCACCCTTTATTCCCTTTAGATGGCCCATTATGCTGAAACTTTTGCAGTTATCACACTGAAACATTTAGGAACATTAGAACAGGAGTAGGCCATTCAGCCCCTTGGGCCTGCTATGCCATTCAATTAAATCATGATTGATCACCTACCTCAGCACCGCATTCCCATACTATCTCCATATCTCCTGCAGTAATTACTCTCCCGAAATATATTGATTTTTGATTTGAACATGGTCAATGATTGAGCGTCCAAAGCCCTCTAGGTTAGAAAAAGATTCACCCCCTCTGAGTGAAGATATTCCTCCTCCTCAGTCTTAAATGAACTATCCTTCATCCTGAAATTATGTCCTCTGGTTTTAAACTTACCAACCAGGGAGAAAACCTTACCTACAACTACCCTGTTGTGCCATGTGAAAATGTAACAAGTTTCAATGAGGTCACCTGTCATTCTTTGGGAATACAGACCTAGTCTCCCATTTATAAAGATAATCAAAAATTACAGTGTTTAACCTGAACTGAAGGATTGACCTTGATTAGAACAATAAGTCTACCTTCAGATGGTGGACTTAGATTGATCAATCTATATACCATTTACCGGATAAACACAGTGAACATTTTCACATTGCCCATTATACACAGCCATTAACTACAGTACTGACTGGATAAAGTGCTTCAGTACACTGATGTTAGATGAAACTCCTTCCCAGATGTGGCAACAGGAGCATTTTTATAAGGCTGTTAGAAGAAAGCTATTCAACATGGTTCATTTTCTATAGTTTCTCAGTGTTAAGCTAGATGCATTCAATTAATACCATTACATATTCTGTATGTGTCTGAAGCCACATTGTAAGCATAATGCTCTGTGACAAACCTCTGCCTTGATGTCAATACAGGTGACTAGTTAATCCTTGTCAGTTCAAATGTACATTTTTTGACAAGAATTGTAGAATGATTGACCAAAAAATGATCCACATCGATAATTGTAAATGGTGAACAACCTACACAGCAATATTTCAATATGGTCCATTACAAAGGCAGTTTGAATGCAAATCTCAAAAGATAAAAGAATGGTGCTCTGCCATACTGAAGTCTCCAGCTTTTGATAGAACATTTGTTAGAAAATCACTGAATCATTGTTCCCAAGATCCATAATTACTTGTAACAAAAACTGTATGCGATTGGCTTTGATTTCAAGCACCTTGTTTTAATAAGACTGCACTATTGTAGAGAGCACCAGATATATTTTTCTGTAAAACATTACCAATGGGTGGAACAAAACACAACAAAGCTGTGTTGAAAACAAATTTATCTCTGTTCCAATTCTGTAGTTCACAAAGTGCAGGGATGCAGTATCACAATTACTTTTTTTCAGTACTAATTGGGGAATATTACATAAAGAGCCACTCTCTTTGAGTCTTACCTGATGTTAATCTGCATAATAATGATTCCATTAACCAGTATTGACTCAGTGGTATTGTTAAATGTTCAATACCAGGGTTGAATAAAATTTTTTGTGGTCTTAAGATCACAGTTGCACTGGGTAGCAAATTGAATTTTATTTATCACATATTACTGTACTAGCATGCATAGTATAAAATAGTTTAAAATAGAGCATGACCCAATAGTAATTGAAAGTGCTTCTGAATGCTTCGTTCAAAGTATAAATGTTATTGATATGAATTATTTTATACAGCAGGATATGATCGACATATTTGAAGGACATTTTGAAAGGCAATTTGGCAAACAAGTCATGAAAAGAAAATAAATTGAACATCATTTTTAATCACTTATGTATAAAGTGGTTAAATGTCAAGTGGCAGTTTACTTGTAGATTTCAATCTCACTGCCTTCAGCAGCAATTCGTATTAATCAGAATTCAAAGAAAACAAACGGCATTTGGCAGAGAAGAAGAATTGGCATCTTTAAACCCACTGCACATTGACATCACAGGTGTTTGGTTGCTAATGGAAATAACTCAAGTGACAATTTTTCTCTCTCAATCATTATTCGCAATGTTAGTTATATCCCACCAACCTTAATACTATTTTTTGTATGGCTTTAAGGCTGTAATATATTGTTACTGTTATTAACATTCTTAAAGTTAATCTAACATTAGACAGCCAATTACATTGCAGCTGGTACAATTTAAAGAAAAAATAATTTTATAGGACATGGGCATCACTGGCTGGGCCATCATTAATTGTCCTTCCCTAGTTGACTTTCGGAAGGTGGTGGTGAGCTGCCTTCTTGAACCATGGCAATTTTTGAGGTGTAGGCAGATCCACAGTTCTGTCAGGGAGGGAATGGCAGGATTTTGACCCAGTGGCAATATATTTCTAAGTCAGAATGGTGAGTGAGTTGGAGAAGAAATACAGGTAGTGGCATTCCCATGCACCTACTGCTCTTGTTGATGATGTTCCCAGGTATCTGCTGCTCTTGTTCTTCTAGATGGTAGTGGTCATGGGTTTGCAAGAACCTTGGTGAGTTCTTGCAGTGCATGATTTAGATGGTATACATGGCTGCCACTGTTCGTCAGTGGCTAAGGGATTGAATGTTTGTGGAAGCAGTAGCAATCAAGTGGGCTGCTTTGTCTTGGATGGTGACGGGCTTCTTGAGTGTTGTTGGAGCTGTATTTATCCAGGCAAATGGAGAGTATTCCATCAAGCTTCTGGCTTGTGCCTTGTAAATGGTGGACAGGTTTTGGGAACTCAGGATGTGAGTTACTTTCCGCAGGATTCCTAGCCTTTGACATATTCTGGTAGCAACATTATTTATATGGCTAGTCCAGTTCAGTTCCTGGTCAATGGTAACCGGAAGGATGTTGATACTGGGGGATTCAATGATGATAATCCTATTGAATGACAAGTGTAATGGCTGGATCCTCTCTTGTTGGAGATGATCATTGTCTGGCACTTGTGTGCATGAATGTTACTTGCCACTTGTCAGCCCAAGCCTGGATTGTGTCCAGGTCTTGCTGCATTTGGACATGAACTGCTTCAGTACCTAAGGAATCATGAATGGTGCTGAATGTTGTGCAATCATCAGCAAACATCCCCACTTCCGATGATGATCAGATATGATGAAAGGGAGGTTGTTGATAAAGCAGCTGAAGATAGTTGGATCTAAGACACTACCCTGAGGAACTTCTGCAATGATGTCCTGGGTTAAAATAGTAAAATGTATAGCTATATCTGCATCTGTGAAATAAAATAATTCATTCGCATGGTTTCATTAAATATGTTCATTAACTGGAATGTTCACAAATACTTTTAATATTATACTATAAGAAAAAACAAGTACAAAGTAATAAAAGTTAATTAAAATTAATTCAAAATGCACAACATCAGACATGCATTGATCATGAGAATACTTCAGAAATACCACACAACTACATTATTACACTGGTAATATGGTTGTTTGGTGGCCGTTTCAGGTTTTTGAAAATTATCAACCAAATAGCAAATTAAATTGCAACTGTTAAAAATAATGTTTGCCATCAATATGTTCATGTTGCTACAAATGTGAGACTTTATAAGATAGTTATGTTTTAAACTGTCACCTTTAATTCAAGGTGAAATGGAGTAATTTGGAGAGTGAGATAGGACTTGATACAGGATTGACCCACAAATAAGCCCATGTAATCTGTTTGCCATGGGATCTGGGGCCTAGGTCAAATCCTATTAGAAGTAAGGTGCAAACTTTAACATTTAGACACAAAGCAAGAAGCAGCTGGCTTTCTGCTGCCCAGACACAACTATTCTCAGGGCAGTCAGACTGAAAAGTTTGGGGAAGGAGATCCACAATAGGTGCTGCCATACCAGGCAGAAGAGAAAGACTACTTTTGGATTATGTACCAAGTTGAGGGCTGTTGAGGGCAGAACCCATGTTTGACAAAACAAGGACTATGAAGAGATAAAGATCATGGAATCACAAGAGGGTATCTTGCAATTGGAAGCCTATTTGATTATGCCTAAATAGTTGAGTGAAGCAGTCTTTGTTTAAAAGGGCACTGGAAGATCATCCTGGTGAAGCTAAGGAAAGAGATCCTATTTGAGCTGAGAGAAGTTTTGAACTCTAGGCACAAAGTTACATCTTCGCATACAGTACATCATAATATATAAACAAGGTGAGGGATTTTTGATTCTGCCAATACGTTACTAGGGAATAACATTTTCTCTAGTTTAGCGTATTAGTTGTCTGCTAAATAATGTTTAGTCTATGTTGATTTTAATGTGTTTGTTGCAGCAAAAGTCTTAAACATGGAATCTTGCTGTGTGAGTTAGTTATTTAGAAATTCATGGCTGGGATTTTCTGGTCATTCACGCACCTCCACCACTGCAAGTGAGGATGGAGAATTTAGCGCTCAGCCAAATCTTTGTTCACTGCAGCAGGACCAGAGAATCCCACTGGCATGACTGGCCAAAAAATTATGGCCCTTATCTATTGCTAGTGCATGGTATCATTCTCAATGGGGACCACAATTAAAAATGTAACTGTTATGGAGAATTGTAAATATTCCCTTACATTCGTCTATTTCTATTTTTAATAAATTTATTGGCCAGAGAAAGTTTATTGAAGTTTTTCTTTTGCATGGATTGTTGGCACAGTTTGAGATTATTGCCAAAAAAGATTGATGAAGGGAAAGTAAAGGTGTCCTAGCTATTGATTTTCAATCCTTTGAGATTTGAATTTATTGTGGTTCTCAGCTAAAGTGGAGAAATCAACAACAATTTAAGTTCAATCTGTACCTTGCATCCACAATCCAGGATGACGACCAGTAAATGTTCTTCAGGAAGCCACTTACTGAACAATGTTCTTTTTTGCCTATCCACTCTTCATTTCTCTGTGCCACTGTTCTGAAACTGCCAAGTGTTTCAGTTTGAACGCAATGCTACAAATGAACTATCGTACAAAGCTCGAGATAGGAACCTCAATTAAAGCTTCTCTCTGTGCACTGTCTTCTAAGAACATAAGAACATAAGAAGTAGGAGAAGGAGTAGGCCATCTAGCCCCTTGAGCCTGCCCCACCATTCAATAAGATCATGGCTGATCTGAAGTGGATCAGTTCCACTTACCCACCTGCTCCCCATAACCCATAATTCCCTTATCAATCAGAAATCTATCTTCCCGTGAGTTAAACATATTCAACGAGGTAGCCTCCACCACTTCAATGGGCAGAGAATCCCAGAGATTCACTACCCTCTGAGAGAAGAAGTTCCTCCTCAACTCTGTTCTAAACTGACACCCCCCCTCCTATTTTGAGGCTGTGCCCTCTAGTTCTGGTTTCCTTTCTGAGTGGAAAGAATCTCTCTACCTCTACCCTATCTAGCCCTTTCATTACCTTGTAAGGCTCTATAAGATCCCCCCTCAGCTTTCTAAACTCCAACGAGTACAGGCCCAATCTACTCAATCTCTCCCCATAATCTAACCCCCTCACCTCCGGTATCAGCCTTCTCTGAACTCCCTCAAAGGCCAATATATCCTTTCACTAATAAAGGGACCAAAACTGCACACAGTACTCCAGCTGCGGCCTCACCAGTGCCCTGTACAGTTGCAGCAAGACCTCCCTACTTTTATATTCTATCCCCCTCGCTATAAAGGCCAACATTCCATTGGCCTTCTTGATCACCTGCTGCACCTGCAGACTGGGTTTTTGTGCTTCGTGCACAAGGACCCCCAGGTCCCTCTGCACCGTAGCATGCTGCAGCTTTTCGCCATTTAAATAATAGTCCCTCCTTCTACTGTTTCTTCCAAAGTGGATCACCTCACATCTACAAGGTACAAACACATACCTTAGCTCTTGGCGGGGCTCTTATTGTCCAAATGCAATCAATAGCTTCTCCAGGCTTGATTTTCTCTTCTTGTTCAACTTGTCGGGAGTGAATGATCCCATCAGGCCCTGATAGCTCAAACTGGCAATCTAGATAGGCAAAATATTAATATTACTGGAAAATAAACAAGAAAATATTAACATTTTAACCTAAAATAGCATCGAAAATCTACCTTGAACATATAGGGAGGGAATTTAACCAAAATGTCTCTATGTGTCAGGCTCAGACCAAAAACTGGTGTGAAGTTCTCCAGCTCTACTGCTCAGTTTTCTTTCTAGATTCTGAACCTCTTAGTCAAAGATAATGAGTGGACATGGGTTATCCATCACTCTGCTGAGGCACAGCCTCATAGGTCCAACAAGACCCATTTCACTGGGAATGGGGACGCCATTTTTAAAGAATGCCCTGATTAGAAAAAAAGTCACACATGGTCACACATACAGTCACCATTCCCACCCCCCCCCGACACAATCATTGCCAGCTTTCCCATTCCCCCCACACAAGGACTCCCAGCATTCCCAACTCCCACACAAACATCGCTGGAATTCGTATTCGCCCTGCACACTCACCACCAGAATTCCCATTCCCCCTGCGCAATCATTGCCAGCATTCCCATTCCCACTCCCACACAATCATTGCCAGCATTCTTATTCCCATTTCCCCTGCACAATCATTGCCAGCATTCCCATTTCCACTTGTGCAATCTTCCCCAGCATTCCCATTCCCACCCATGCAATCTTCCCCAGCATTCCCATTCCCACCCATGCAATCTCCCCCAGCATTCCCATTCCCATTCCCCCTGCACAATCATCGCCAGCATCCCATTTGCAATCCCAACATCCATATAATCGTTGCTGGCATTTCCATTTCCCCTTCAGTGCCCGTTCTCCCCGTCCCACCACACATAAATGAACTCTCCCCATGAAGCTGCCACTATGGTCCACCCTGGCACTGCTCCCTGGTACAGGTTGGAATTTCTGGTTGGCACTGCCATGGGCAGTAGGCAACTATGTCCCTCTCCTCCCAGGGGCTATACTTAATTTTGTGCCCCCAAAGGGATCCCCTGGATTGTTTCTCATTCGGCCAAACCTGTTGTGAACTCATTGGTGAGGCATGAATGTTTAGTGTGGGGGATCATGGGAGGCCCATTGGTAATATTTAAATTCATTAAAATGTATTTAAACGGGGTTCCCGCCCTTTGTGGGTGTAAACCTCGTGACATTGTCAGCAAGGGGCAGACAAAACCAGGAGACACAATCTCTCCAGGAAGAATTGCGTTTCCCTGATTCTCTCCAGGTTTTTCACCCGTGCTGGCAATTGCACACACAGAGAGTGCAGTTTCAAAACGCCCGCCCCCCCCAGAATATTAATCATACCTGGAATGGGGTTCAAGATTCCACCAAGGTAGATAAAATCAGGATCTATAAAAGTAAAAAATTGTGATGGTATTTTCAATGTAAATGGCATGTTAAACCATGTAGCATTTGATAAATGGATCTAAAAAGCTTGTCTTTTGAAAGAACCTGGTACAAAGGAAAGTTGTCATGGTTACTGGAGGCTAACCATCACATTGCCAGGACACTGCTGCAGAAGTTTCTCAGCAAAATAACGTTCAGGAGCATTTGGCCAGATCCAGGCTTGTCTGACAAGCGTCAAGTAAGAATTATGCCATGTAGTTATCATGTAATAGCCATCTCCTACAAGGGAAAATCAGCTTCAACAGCCCAAAATGGAGTCCTCGATCATTAACATCTTAAGGGTCAACTTTGCCCGGAGGATTAGCTGGACCAGTCATATTAACTCTATATCAATAACAGCAGATAGAGGCTGGGTAATGGGGACAGTGTGTGTAAAAGGCATTGAAGTGTCCAATCAGTCATGATCATATTGAATGGGGGAGCAGGTTCAATGGGCTAAATAGCCTATTCCAGCTCCTATGCTCCTAAACTCTGACAAATGGTCCATCTCATGATTCCTCAAAGACTTATCTCCACTTATAAGATTAAAGTCAGCAATTCCCACTTTTCTGGATAGGCGCTACAGCAAGCATCTTGACAACATGCAGTACAGAGAACCAACCATCATGAATCAGTGCCAATACTCTGCCTTCAATATTCATCTGCCTGCACTGCAGTTATCGTATGCCCGACTTACAAGGCCCACTGCGCCAATTCACAAAGACTCCTTCAAAAGCATTACCTTCCCCATGGACCTGAAAGGTCTCCTTCATGGATATGGTGGACTGCAGTACAAGTGTCATAAGAACGTTATTGACTTACTTCCCATAAATCATACAGCATCCTGGTTTGAGCATATAGCCCCATTCCTTCACGGTCATTGGTCAAAAGACTGAAATTTCTTAAAACCATTATGGGGGCATTATCATCACATGACAGTTCTCTACTACTGCTATTGGAACAAGAATGGATGTGCAATAAATGCATCTAATTTTCTTTTCAAATGAAGCACGATTGAAGCTTTCAAACCGTTTGGTTTCCTTAAATAAAATACTGGATGAATTTGAACAAAACGTTCAACTTTGGTAGGAGCCTAAGTGGACAGTGACAGATTAGCCCTTTAGAGAACTGTAATAAGGTGGGGTGAAAAATGTACGGCCTAATTGCTAGTTCTTGTATTAAGCCCTTATAACTGTTAATCGTATACTCATTGAAAAATTGTAAGGTTCCTTTAAATAATAATAAATTAGTTACCTGGTACAAAAGAGTATTTTGCCCGAAATCCAAAGCCTTCTAACTCCTCATCTGAAGTAAACTTTATCCATAAGAATCTTCCAGATGATTTAATGAGCGATGGACTATTTTGGCCACAAAAGCGGTTTATCACACGGGAGAATCCAAATGGTCCATCTCTGACTTCCAAATGATCAAATCTACAATCCCATGAAGGTTCAATGCTGTAAGGTTCGTCAAAAGTGAGTTCAATTCGCTGGCGGGGGGCAGCTGCAAATACAGCAAAATGGTAACAAGTACTATTCCTGCAGGTCAAGGCGTACATTCAGGTTCAAGGTGTATTCAGTTACCAAAGAAATGTTCTCATTGGGCAGGATTTTATGGCCTCGCTCGTCCCGAAACCGTAAAATCTCACCCAAGGTCAGCGGACCTTTCCACGGTCCACCCCTTGCCCACTCCGATTCCTTTGGCAGGTGGGCCGGTAAAATTCTGGCCATATCTCTGAGAACATTTCAAGTAGGCTGGTTATAGCTGCGCTGCATTATTACAGGCTCCTAGCTGAGTAATTTTAACATATTATAAAACATCATCATTCCAGCAACTGCTGTAGATGATCCCTAATAATAAGCATGGACAGATCTTTGTTGAGGATTGACATGGGCTCCAACTAGCACCATAGAGTTAGATGTGAATGAATAAGTCACATTACCTTCCAGTATGTAGATACATTCTCTATTAGGGGGGTAGACATTCGGGTAATTTGGTGAAGCAAAATATCCACCATTGTCATTCCGAACCCAAACTCCACATTGCTTTCCTGATTTGTGATGTGGTATGGCATTCTGTAACTCTGTAAAATGAAATAATTCTGCTTATTGAGATTCATGTTATACACTGATAGAACGTTGATATATATGGCTGGTAGGTATGTGCCTAGAACAGGTCTGGTGCTAAACAGGCTATAATTTTTAATAGAGATCATGATGATTACCTCTCCCCTAGCTATAAAGTAGGTCAACTCTATACTCTGCTCAAGAACAATCATTGTTTGGAGTGTGTATGTGCAAGAAAAGGTAAGAAGACCAAGCACGTATCAGAAAAGAACTTACTCAATGTGAGTTGTGAACAGAGGGTAGCTGCCTAATGTTAAAATATTGATGTGGTTTAGACTTGAATGGCTAGAAGCAGATTTCAGACAGATTCAATTGGAAGTGCATAATTTTCACCCAGTTTTCTGAGGATTGCTTATTGACATTGCGTGTAAAGGGAGATTACTAGCTGTAGAAGAGACAAACTGCATGTAAGTGAAAGTTAAGATGAAAACAATTCAACTAGAGGATTACCATTGGCTGAAAAGGTTCCAGAAAGCCTTTGGGAAAGCTTATCAACTCTCTTGTCAAGGTTGAAGGGGCACGGGAATAAGAAAATTACAAGGAAAAGTGATGCAAAAAAAAAAGCCAAGGTGCATTTACGAGTAGGCGGGCAAGGGACAGAAAATCCCTTTGTGCTATTCAACAGCACTTACCCCAAATCCCCCCCACCAATCACCTCTGAAATATGTCTGTGAGGAGATGGAGCTAACTTTCAGACTGCAGCTTACCATTATTGTCACTGGATATGCCATCTCTATGTGCATGGACGGCATAGTTCTGCAGTTGATTCTCTGATGACCTGGACCCTGTGAAGATAAGTCACCATTGGTCATTGCCAGTTAGATATGCCAGGGTTTCATCTATATTTGGTAGTACCTTAATGGATACAGCCAATTAGGTTATGTTGAACGTGGTATACCTTTTCCCATTCAGCCTCGCTTAAGGCATAGGATACTATGGATGGGCTGCTTCTGGTGAAGTATCCTTTATTTTGGTTAGTCGGGCATTCACATATCATACTGGTACCAATGCAATCAGAATTATAACACAGCACAGAAGGAGATCTTACAGCCTGGCTTACCTGTGCTGAAACTTTGAATGAATTTTTAAAATTAATCCCATGCCCCAGCTCTTTCCCAGAGTCCTGCAAACTTTTCAACTTCATCCAATTCCCTCTTGAGAGTTATTATTGAATCTGCTTCCACCACTCAACTGAGTCCGGTGAGTCCGGAGGAAAGGGAGCATGAGTAATATAGGGAGATAAAACAACTAATGTGTCATTAGCACAATGGAAGAAGCTAACTAATGATAGCTGTTGAACTTCTTTGTCCTGATTAGGAACAAGCCTTGTTTATGTCTAGTAAGTTTAAATAATAGTCTTGTCAATGGAGGCATGGCAAGGAACCTCAGCTAAGTCAAGTGCACATCGTGTATTATGTGGGAACTCCAGGTTACTTTTCGAGTCACCACTAACCACACATGGGGGAAGTATTGTCACCCCACAGTTTCAAAGTGTGCAGGCAGAGAGTGAATGAGTGGCTTTCAGAGAAACAGGGAGGGCCAAGCACATAGTTCAGGAACCCTGTGAGTACATCTTGCCCTTTGATTAGTATTCTACTCCTAATACTGGTGAAACAATTATTCCTCCAGGGAGTGCAGCCACAGTCAAATACTTTGCACCATGGGTGGCACAGCTGTAGGGTGGGAGATTGGGGATGATGGAGGAGAAAGTTTAGAAAACCAATTTATATGTCATATGGATCCAATACTTTGGGGATCAGATAGGCGGTTCCTTGTTTACAGACATGATTCAAGGATTCTATGTTGCCTCCTTGGTACCGCGGTCATGGATGAGACTGAGTGGCTGAAGAATGTTCTGAGGGTGAAGGAGAACTGTCAGAGATTGTGGTGCATTTTGGTCCCAATGAGGTAGGTAGAGAAGAAGGGATGAGGTCATGACGGATGAGGTGGATTTTAGGGATTTGGAAGTAAATTAATAAGCAGAATCTCAAAAGTAGTAATCACTGGTTTATTCCCAGTGCCATGCACGAGTGAGTATAGAACAAGAAGGGTGGGTGCAGATGAATGTTTAGTTGGAGTGATGGTATATGAGGGAGGGCTTTCAATTTCTGGGACATTGGGACCTGAACAAGCCAGGCAGATTGCACCCAAATAGAGTCAAGACCAGCATCATGGTGGGAAAGTTTGCTGGTGCTATTGGGAGGGGTTTAAATTAACTGAGTAGGGACATAAAAAAGTAAGCATAGGTTTAAGAGGTAGAGAAACAAAGCTGGAAATAGAAGGCAGAAAATTAATAAGCAAGCATAGAAAATAGAGGAAACAAAAGACTAGAAAATAAACAAAGCACTTTGTGAGTTGCTTAATCACCCAGGGGAAACCATAAGGCAAAATATCCCAATTTACCGAATGACCCCCGAATAAAGAAATGACCAACAAGGTTTCACTTTTTCTAACATTTGCTTTAACACAAATCAGAACCAAAGTAAATTAAACATGACTTAGCAGGCAAATGATACTTCAAAAGAAGAAGTAAACTTTATGTTTAACAGTTGTTACAACAAAAACATGTCTAGCACAAGCACCAACACCCATATCACTCCCAACAGAAGTGTGGCATTATGTAGCTACACAATTGCACAACATGCTGCTCTTTATTCATGCAGGGTGGGTTATGAATCTTATCCAATAACAACTTGTGCCTTTGAGTTTCTTGGGCCTGATTATTATCAGGAAAGCATGCTTTGACAAACCCTCTCACTCTTGGGTCATGACTGTTGTGATCGTGTAGCTTTTCAGAGTTCCGCTTCAACTGATTAACCAGTGACACCACAGTTCATAGTTAGCCACTTTGGGAGAATACCTAGCTTTTTAAAATTTCTGACCTTTTCACAGAGCTTTCCAGGTTTTATACCATTTCAGCCAGGTCACACAATCCCTTCCAAGAGTTCCTCTATCCTTTTTTGTCAAACTGAAAAAACTGACCTCTTCCTGAGAGAGACTTGTTACTTTTCCACCAAATAATTTGGTGTCTTTCTTTTTCTGTCTAGATCTGCTTTCTCTTTGTGTTTCCACTGTGTTGTGATATTCAGCCTCCCCTCCTGCCTCCATCCTCTTTACAACAGTAATTTCTTTGTCCATCTTCTCTCTATGCCTGGCCACACAGCCTTTTGTATCTCAATTTCCTTCCCATTACTACAACTTCCAGATCAAGGGTTACCAAGTCGTATGAAAATTATAATTGATCCCTTTACCATTGATGCAAACTCTTCCATGTCCTTCTGAAATGTTCTTTAAAAATAATTATAGATTCCACAAACATTTTAAACAGATTACTAATTTTCCCTACTATACTGCTTTTGGGGTCAAAGGTTGTTACGCAGTACATGGTAGTGTATACTTGAAGGAATTTAATGCGTAAGGCAGTTGAGCTGAGGCCAGAGGAAAGTACTTAAAAATATATCTTAACTCTGACTGAAACATGGCTTAGTAAGGGGCAGGAATGGCAGACCACATTCTGAGTTATAGGGTTTTCAGATCTAGCCAGTTCTGATGCAGAATTACCAAAAACCCACCCCCTATTTTCCTTTTGGAGTTCGTGGATGATTTATTTTAAGGCACAGTCCTTTTAAATTTATTGCATAGCATGTGCCTAGCAACTTAAATGGGGCAACTTGTGTGGCCTGCACTGAGTGTATCCATTTGCTGCACTGTCACAGAGCTAACAGGGAACATTGATTGCTGACCTGAAATGTTACTCTTCTTCCACACTTGCCACAGGCTTGCTGAATACATTCACCATTTTCTGCTTTTGGTTCAGATTTGCAAACCACATTTCTCTCGTATACATGAAGGGGGAGCTCAGGTTTTAATTTTTCAGAATGAAACTAGGCAGGTGAAAAGGTTATCCAGCAGGACATCATTTAGATGACTGTTCCAGACATGGGAGGGATGTGGGATACTTTCTCCTTTTTCCCACCATTCGACTCACTGTAACAAGATACATGTATTTTTCAGAAGTAGTATTTTACTCCCTTTGTTAGATTTCAAAATTTAAGACACTGAGCAGGATTCTCCAGCCATTCATACCAACGGCATTCTCCCGTCCCACTGCAGTGAATGGAGATTTTGCTGCCCGCCAAATTTTCCATCCTCTCTCCCAGTGAACGGCTGGAAAATTCCAGCCATCGAGTGTGAGGTGACCATTGAATTGGCATTTCTGTATATGACGAGAAAAAAGTAATGGTTAATTCCAGTGGTGATCTACTGAATTCTGATGTTTCTTCGATGGAAGTTCCTCCGAGAAGACATTTAAATTTTAATTTCCAAAGGCATGTCCAGCCATATGTTAGTCCCTATCTGTACAGGGACCACAAAGTAAATCACCTGACCTTCTGCCAGAGAGTGTGGAGAATTTGCTGGATAACCTTTCCCCTATTTTCTAAATGTCTAGCACGACTTCTGCACTTTTGCAAAGTGTGCATCTTTATGTAAAGCCAAGGACCACATATGTCCTTCAAAAAGCCTTTTCAACTCATCCTGTCATTCTCAAAGATTTGCTTTTGCACATTCCCAGATCACTATATTCCTATTAATCCCTTTAAAATTGTATAATCTAATTCACATTGCCTCACCTTACTCTTCCTACAAAAACGAATCATTTCTCCTTTCTCTGTTAAATTTCATCCGTTGTGTCTCTGCCAATTTTGTCAAGATATCTACTTCCTCCTGAAGTCTGTTACTAAACGCTAAATAAGTCTCTGAATTTATGAGCAGACTTTTATGGCCCCTCTGACTGGTGGGATTATCCTATCCGGCCAAAGTCGGTGGAGTTTTGACTGGCCCACCTTATTTTACAGCCCCAGCTTCCGTGCACAGCCCTTATGGCAGAGCCATAAAATTCCCCCCAATGACTCCCAAAGCACACCCATGTCTCAGGATATCAGAAGATTGTGGCCAGAACCTCCACAATTACCATCCTTACTTCCCTCAGCAATCTGGCATACATTCCTTCTGGATTGCATGACTTTCTACCACAATGCTGCCAGTTTTGTAAGCACCCACTCGTTATTTGTTTCTAGCTGATCCAATTTCTCTATCTGCTTTCCTTTTTGGAATAGGAGCTCCGGAGGCATGAACTGTCTGCCAAAGTAAGGCATAGTCACTTCTGTCCACCTGCAAGCATGAGTAAGTGATGGCAGTAGGGTGCAGAGGATCCCTCATGCAACCCGACCTTCCTGACATTCCCCTGTTGATCCTCTTTTTATTGCAAACTCTTTGGATACAGGATTTTCACTGGAAAGCCATCGATAACAGTAGGTGCAAAAATTTAGAACAATTATCACAGTGGTTCATGAGAATCTAAGGGCAGCAGTTAAGAAATAGCTAAATATATTGGCTGTACATGTCTTTACATAGTAACCTTGTAAACCTATTTCACATGAGCATCACTACAAATTGGTGTCTCGCGCACTTCCATATCGTAAAATGGTGTGTCTTGTTTCCAGGCTCCAAGGTTATTATCTAAATGAAGCTTTGTGACAGAGATAAAATGCAGGGAAGACAAAAAAAAGGATATATATTAGCTGTAATGGAATTCTGCACAATCCTCTGATCAGGTCTTCTCAATTTATTCCTATAAATTGGGTGGAACCTATCAGAAAAAATCCAAACTCTCATTGCAAAATATCAGGAATGTTTAAAACTGCTGTTCAAGAATTAAAATCTCTGCATCAAAAGTGGCACGTCTTAAAATGAAACCTAGATGATGTTTGGAAGGAGTTTATGCAAAGATAGATGCATATCTGTCTACAAGCTTCTGGCTAC
This sequence comes from Carcharhinus amblyrhynchos, assembly GCF_965287045.1. Lineage (NCBI taxonomy): Eukaryota > Metazoa > Chordata > Chondrichthyes > Carcharhiniformes > Carcharhinidae > Carcharhinus > Carcharhinus amblyrhynchos. The sequence goes on from NC_137327.1 coordinate 33,264,052, forward strand.
AAGTTTCAGACCTAATGGTTGATAAGACATTTTAGCGTATGTCGCGTGTTTCTGTGGAATATGGTGAGTGATCAAAGTACAGAACATTTTAAAGAATTAAAATTTAAATGTAGTAACAAAATTAATACATTTATAAATGTGTTCAGAACAGCGAAACAACTCAGTATTCATCACTGTACAACAGTTGCCAAACTCCAAAGATGTGCAGGTTAGATTGATTGGCCATGCTAAATTGTCCCTAGTGTCAGGGGGATTAGTAGAGTCAACATGTGGGGTTATAGGAATAGGGCTTGGGTGGGATTGTGGGCAGTACAGGCTCGATGGGCCAAATGGCTTCTGTACTGTAGGGATTCTATGGATTTTAACTTGCAATTTTGGTGAATCAATTTGATTTGATTTATTATTAATCACATGTATTAGTATACTGTGAAAAGTATTGTTTCTCGCCCACAATACAGACAAAGTATACCATACATAGAGAAGGAAAGGAAGGGGTGCAAAATGGAATGTTACAGGCACAGCTAGAGTGTAGAGAAAGATCAACTTGATATGAGATAGGTCATAGTAGCTGACTTGTAATACAAATTGCATTTGAAATTTGGACAGAGACCAACAAGAGCACCAATGTTCAATCTTAAGATGTAAATGCGTTAAGAACAGCAAAACAGCTCAGTATTGATCAGATTGCCCACAGAGTTTGGCAAACGGGGATTGTTAAGATGTTTTTAATTATACAATCATGGAATGTGGGTGCTACAGGCAAGACAGGCATTTATTGACTGTAAAATTAGGCAAATTAAAATCGAGATTGACTAGAAATGAATCAACCAACCACCTACTGTGCAAGAGAAACATACCAACAACCATGTTCAAAGACTATAATAAGCAATAAACTATTGCCAAGATGCCCATCATTTCCCAATTTGTGAGGCTAGGTTAGCCAGCACCAGTACATATTTTGAAGACTTCTCTGCAATGTCCGCCACTTGCATAGGTGTATAAGTGCAATTTAAAATAATGATGCCAACTCTACAACAAAGATGCAGGAAAAATAAAACTACAAACTGTGTAAGTAGAGCAACACTGTAAGTTGCTGTAAGCTGTAACTGTAAGTTGCAACACTGAAGACTCTGGAAACATCTACTTTAAGTGTGACAATGCCAGCCAATACAAATGTAGATTTAAAATTTCAGCTATTGTACAACTACTTGACATCTACTCCCGAACAAAAATATTGCATTTGCCATGAGGAATTCAGATTATCTTTATCTCCAGGGCAATAAGGCTAAGCCAAAACTGCATGATAGATGTGTGATAGATTGAAAATGCAAATACAAACTAACCTGCGCTAGGGAAGCAATTATACCCAATTTTGAACTCCATATTGAAAAAATTTATACCACTACCTACAATTCTATGATTACTGCAGAGTGCATAAATATGCCAAGAATTAAAATTACTGAAACCTTTGGTAGCTGCCACATCATGTCAATATGTAAAAACTTCACAAAAACCACTGACTCAAGAAGTTACAAATATATGCAGTGATGCCTTGTAAACACTGAGCTGTCTCCAGGAAATAGAAAGCTGTGTAAAAATTGGCAGTGAAATTATCCATACAAATTTGCTACAGAGCTGAAACAGAGGATAGTTGATTAACATATTTGAACTATAGAACATAAGAACATAAGAAAATAAGAGCAGGAGTAGGCCATCTAGCCCCTCGAGCCTGCCCCGCCATTCAATAAGATCATGGCTGATCTGTCGTGGCTCAGTTCCACATTCCCGCCCTCTCCCCATAACCCTTAATCTCCTTGCTTATCAAAAACCCATCAACCCGCGTCTTAAAAATATTGAGCGAGGCAGCCTCCACCACTTCAACGGGCAGAGAATTCCAGAGATTCACCACCCTTTGAGTGAAGAAGTTCCTCCTCAACTCCGTTCTAAACCGCCCCCCCTTTATCTTGAGGCTGTGCCCTCTAGTCCTACTGTCCTTTCTGAGCGGGAAGAGCCTCTCCACCTCTATCTTATCCATCCCATTCAACATCTTATACGTCTCAATGAGATAGTTGCTTGCTCCCATTAGTAAACCCACAGGTTAGATACCAAATATAGTGACAAATTGTTAAGACAAAAAATCTGACAATTTACCATTAAACTGAATCAATTATGTAGTCTTAAATCCTCGTTGAATAGATTGCGACAGAATTCACAAATCCTGAATTTCTCTTTGCCCACCTTGCCAGATGGGTCCTGGCAAAGTGGACAAAGGACGAAGTGAATCAATGATTTTCTGTTTGATAAATTTCAGAGGCATTGCATGATGTTTAACGTTGTATCATTCCAGAATGTGTATGCATGAAAGTTTCTAGGAGTAGAATTAACTACAGTTGTCATTTTGAATTTGTAGAATCACAGAATAGTGACAATACAGGAGGAGGCTATTCAGTCCATCACATATCTGCAAGAACAACTCAGCTTGTACAACTTCCCTACCTTTTCCCCATGATCTCTTCAGACAATTCTCTTGTGAAAACCAAGATTGAATCTGCTTCCACTACACTGTCAGGCAGTGAATTTTAACTCCTGACTACTCGCTGTGTAAAATATGTAATTTTTTAATCTGGTCTTTGGTCCTTTTGCCACTTGCCTTAAATCAGTATTCCCTGATTCATGATCCTTCTGCATCATTCATAACAGTTTCTCCATCTCTACTCTGTTCGGAGTTTCATGATTTTGAATATCTCTATCAAATCTCCTCTCAACCTCTTCTCCAAGGAGAACAGCCCCAGCTTCACCAATTTATTCATGCAACTGAATTTCCTTATCTCTGGAACAATTCTCATAAATATTTTCTGCAACCTCCTAATGCCTTTACACCTTCCTGAAAGTGCAGTATCCAGAATTGGATGCAATACTCCAGTTGATATCATGTTTTAAAATGGTTTATCAGCTGTTCCTTGTTTTTGTTCTCTATAGGTGGGATTTTATGGCCTCATTCATTCTGAAACTGTAAAATCTCGCCCAAGGTCAACGGACCATGGTCCGACTCTCCACCCGTTCCGATTCCCGTGGCAGGTGGGACGGTAAAATTCTGACCTATGCCTCTATTTATAAAGCCTAAGATCTCACATGCTTTTTTAACTTGCTTTCTCAAGCTACTCAGCCACTTACAATGATTTATGTACATATACCCCAGTCCCTCTTCTCCTGCAGCCCCTTTAGAATTCCATTCTTTATGTTATGTTTCCTTTACTCGTTCTTCCTGCCAAAATATATCACTTCACATTTATTTGCATTAGACTTCATCTGCCACATATCTGTCCATTACACCAGCCTCTCTATACTCTCTTGACATTGATCACTATCCTCCTCACAATTCACAATACTTTCAAGTTTTGCGTCAGTTGCACATTTTGAAGTTATGCCCAGAGCACCTTAGTCCAGGACATTAATATAGAACAAGAAAAGCAGTTATCCTAACATCGAGCCCTTGTAGAACACCACCATATACCTTACTCCAATCTAAAAACCAACTGTTTGCCATCACTCTGTCATTCCTGTCAGTCAGCTAACTTCATATCCATATGACTGTCACTTATATTGCATGGGATTCAATTTTGCTGACAAGCCTGTTGTGTGGCACTTTATCAAATGCCTTTTGGATGCCCATATATACCAGATCGACTGCATTACCCTCATTAACCCTCCCTGGTACCTCATCAAAAATTGAAATAAAGTTAGTTTATCACCATTTGCTCTACATGTTGGTTTTCCTTAAAAAATATGCATTTGCCCAAATGATTGTTAATTTTGTCCTAAATTATTGTTTCTCAAAGCTTTCCCACCACAGAGGTTAAACTGACTGGCCTGTTATTGCTGGGCCTATCCTTGGACTCTTTTTTTGATCAAGGGTATAACATTTGCAGTTCTCCAGTCTTCTGGCACCACCTCTGTCTAAGGAGGATTAGAAGATTAGGATTATTGCCTTGGCATTTTCCATCTTCACTTTCTTCAGTATTATCAGATGCATACTATCTGGTCCTGGTAACTTATCAAATTTTAGTACTTTAGTCTCCCGATTAACTCCTCCCGAGCAGTTTTAAAGCCCTGCAAGAGTCTCAAATATGTGCTCTTTTGTCACGACTTTGGCAGTTTTTTTTCTTTTCTAAAGACTGACACAAAGTTGTCATTTAGTATTTCAGTCATGTCCTCTTCCTCTGTGATAAGTTTCCTTTTAGTCCCTAATCAGTCCCACTCCTCCTTTTGCTTACATGCCTATAGAAGATGTTTGGATTCCCTTTTATGTTAGCTGCCAGTGTCTTCTCATACTCTCTCTTTGCAGTTCATATTTATTTTTTCATTTTCCCTCTGAACTTTCTATGCTCAGCCTAGTTCTCACTTGTATTATCAACTTGAGCTTGGTCAATCACACCTATTTTCTGCTTTCTCTCTAACTCTTCCATCGTCTAGGGAACTCTGATTTTGTTTGTCCTATTCTTCCCCCTCTTAGGAATGAACTTCAACTGTACACAAATTATCTACTCCTTAAAGGCAACCCATTGATCCACTATAGTTTTTGCTGCCAATCTTTGATTTCAATTTACTTTGGCAGGTCCATTCTCATTCCACTGAAATTTGGCCACCCTCAATTAATTATTTTTACTCTGGATTACTGGTTTTACTAACCGTAATCTTATTCTGCTATGGTCACTGATTTTTATGTGTTCCCTTGCTGATACTTAAGGCATGTGTCCCACTTCATTTCCTGGAACCAGATCCAACAAAATGAGAATGATCCTGGAAATGAAAGGCTTGAGGAGCGTCAGAGGATCTGGGTCTGTACTCAATGGAGTTTAGAAGGATGAGGGGGTTATCTCATTGAAATATACAAAATATGAGGAGAATACATAAAAAGTTGAATAAACTAGGATTGTTTTCACTGGAAAGACGGAGGTTGAGGGGAGACCTGATAAAAGGCTACAAAATTATGAGAGGCATAGACAGGGTAGATAGTCAGAGGGTTTTTTTCCCCGGGGTAGAAGTATCAATTACAAGGGGGCACAGGTTCAAGGTGAGAGGGGGAAAATTTAAGGGAGATATGCAGAGAAAGTTTTTCATGCAGAGAGTGGTGGGTGCCTGTAACACCCTGCAGAGGAGGTGGTTGAGGTAGGCACATTAGTAACATATAAGAAGCATCTGGATGGGTACATGAATAGGGAGGGAGTAGAGAGATATGAACCAAGTAAGGGCAGAAAGTTTTCTTTAGTTTAGTTAGGGCATCATAATCAGTACAGACTTGGAGGGTCGAAGGCCCTGTCCCTGTGCTGTACTTTTCTTTGTTCGTTGTTCTTAATATTGAAAGGACTGGATAGAGTGGACATGGAGAAGATGTTTCCATTAGTAGGAGAAACTAAGATTTGAGTGCACAGCCTCAAAGTAAAGGGACGACCTTTAGAAGAGGAGGAATTTCTTCAGGCAGAAGGTGGTGAATCTGTGGAATTTATTTTGATGTGGCTTCAGTTATAAATGGGAATAACTATATAAGCTATGTACTTTAATAATTTCTTATAACTGAAGTCACATCAAAATAAAAATCGTTGCTATTCACCTTAAGTTCATCATCTGTTCACTTAAGTACCCGACTGTAGTCATCTGTCCTCTACCTTTCTGCCACATTTGTTGAACCATTTAAATTTATGGAAGATCAAAACAGGGAATGGCAGCAATTAAAGATCCATGACTAATCTCCAAGTGAGGCTGAATCATTTAGTTCATAGGTAATATAATTTGAAGACTTGGGAATGTTCCAGTGTGATACAAAAGCATTAGATCTGTCGCTTTGATGTAGAGAGCCTGTGGAATATACACAAGAGTAGAAGGCAAATAGCTATAAATGAAAAGAGGATGCCTGCCTTAATAAATCAGATGACTGAATTGACCACAGTACATAGAACAGAGGTGAGACTTGCTGTAAGCTCATAGGCAGTATTATTCCCTGTTACCGAATGACTACAAAGAATGGTGTATCCTCTGGAATACAAATTCTATCTTAAGAAGCTTGTCCTTCCATGGAAAACAATGCAGCAAAATCACCAGCTTCAATTGCAGGCCCACCGGTACTTCAAATAAGAAAGAGATCATCAAGAAGCTGACAAATCAAACATCTCCTTAATTTGAAAGTGCAACTTCTAAAATGTGATCTATTGCAAGTGAATAATTGTGGGATGATCCTAAACATTTGCAAGGAAATTGTCTGTTCAAATCCAAATTGCTCAGAGTGGGAAAGTGTTTGTTTGGAAAGAAATGTCAATATAGCAGTGATGGTCTGATTGGATCAAAAGTTTGATTACATAGCACTGTGTTCTGGAATAGTTATGTACTGTCTAATTAGAAAATGTCACCCACAGCTGCCTTTAAATATAACCACATTTTTGTTTCAGCCTTTTGGCTAATCAGATCAAGCACAAGATGGGGTACAATGCCTTTTCTTGTCAGCTTGGATCTCATATGTTTCCCCTGCGGGCACTGTTAATTGGATTCAATTCGTATTTGTTTTTTGGAGCAAGCAAGGAAATGGGTTTGGGTCTGCCCAGTCCATTCTGCACATTGGCTTTGTAACTTTAAGAATGCAGTAAATTTTAAAAAAAACCAACCACTTTTTTGCTAATGCTGAAGCCAATGTCTAGTTTGTGTGCATTTCTAACAAGCTGAAACTCTCAATAGCAAAGAATCTACTAACTGGAGCTTTGTAATATTGAGTATATGAATATTCAGATATGACTATGTCTTACACTTTATAAAGCCCAAAGGAGCAGGTGTTGGGGACCCTTTAAACTTGATCAGAATATGTGATTAGCAAAGCTTCCTTTATAAATTATTCAGATCTGAGGTGCAAGTACTCAAGAATGACACCACTTGAACTGATTGAGATGTGGTGTGATAGTCCCTAAGACATTGCTAAACAATAATGAACACAGGCATCGCTTTTTTTGTAACCAGGAAAGGACAGTGAATCTGTTCACTTCTTTGGAAAATTTCCTACTGGCTACTTGGTAATACTTTACATTTATCTACATTTAAAATCAGCTCACAAGGAGCCAATCAGTCCATCTAGTCCAGGCCAGCTCCCTGTGAAGCAATTCACTTAATTCCATTCCTCCACTCTATCCCTGTAGTCCTGTAAGCTTATTTCCCTCAAGTGTCTTTCCAGTTTCATTGTCTCTGCTTATACCGCCCTTCTAAACAACAAGTTCAAGTGTCATGCCCATGTCATATTCATAACGTTAAACATTCACTGTGCTCATAAAGAAGCTTCTGGAACTGCCTTTCTTTATTTGAAAATAAGGACATTGATGAACTATTAAGGTGGCGGCCATGGGGGTCAGGTGACCATTACAATTTCAACCCAGACCATCAAGCTTCTGGAAAGTTCTGAACTGAATCATACTGGGTAGGGGGCCTACCTCTTTCATTGTCATGCCTGGACTATACATCTTTGTGAAATTCATGCCTGCCATTTTTGAAGCACAGTGTCCATAAACTCCTAGATTTTACATCTTCAAGTTTACAATGCAACAAAGTAAAATTGAGGAGACTATTTAGATACAAATTAAGTCTGAAAGCCCTTTGCGAGGATCATTTTTAAAAGACTCCAGTACCTGCACAGTGAGTGTATTCAGAAGCACGGTGTGGTTTTCCATGCTGATATGGTCTTCCCCATTGGCCAAGTACACGAAAAGTGTCGGGAACTCTACACTTTACTTTTGTAGATTTCACTACAGCATTCAACATCATGAGCAGGATAAGACTCAATAAGATTTGGGGGGAAATTTACAGTCCACCAAAGCTCCTCACCTTTGTTCCAGTTGTATCCTTTGTGGCCAATTAATGGCCAGTTAAGGGCTGCTTCCTACCTTCCATTAACTTTGATGCCAGACCTTGGTTGAAAAAATGATCACCTCCCTCACTGGCACCTTTTCCAATAGGGTGCCCACTGCCAATGCTCCTTCCTGCCCTGGCCTTTGTATTAAGATCCCATGAATTTCTCCCCCCAAAACCCCCAAAGGTGATAATCTATCTGTTGATGTAGAGCTCCATACATAAATAGGAAAAACAGTCACCATCCTTGGCTAATTCAACGTATATGGAATAACATCAGGATGATTCTTGGACCAACATACCAATTTATGAGCATTGTGTTCTTAGCGCCTTGTATAGAATGTTACTGCAATCAAGAAAGGAAGAGTTAACAACATCCACCTTTGCTGTTTGTGCCATAGTCTGGACATGTTATTAAAGGACAATGTGGCAGTCCTCTCATGTCAGTGCTTATGGAGCTGAGCAAAGTTAGCTTGCTCAGGCAGGTTTTCATATGATCACATACCCAAGGGTTTTCTAAACAGCGAGGTAGCCAGTGTCAGCCGACCAGGGGGTGCTTCAAGGATACCCACATGTATGACATGATGAGCCCAAACATTGACTCGTGCTCAGGAGGCACTAGCTGAGGACATACCTGTGAGCTGGTAAGCCCCACCATCAGCATCAGTGGCAACAATAGCCTGATATTAGGCACCAACACGGAAAATAACAGCTCACAAAGGGACCCGACAGCCATTTCCTATGACATTGGTTGCAGAGCCTGCTTCCTGCTGTTCAGCCTTCAGCAGCAGTTCACCGGGCTCTGGGCTGGCTGCAGCCCCATGGCTGAATGGAATTGAGGAGAACACTGCAATGTGGCTTCATCTGAAAAGATCTGGAATCCTTCATGCGCTTATAAATTGAAAACTGGAAGAAATTTATTGCCTCTTCTTTGAAAGAAGGCCTGGGGGAGTGAGTACCAGGCGAGATTGTTGGTTTAATTGCCCGAGTAACAGCAACCTCTCTTTTACTAGGAGAACGCATTTTATATTTAATTGCACGTGGGAGATTTCAATTCAATTTTGCCTCCTATTTGCTATGATGGGATTTTCTAAAATAGAGTTAAACTATTTTTGTCTTTAATTTAAACATGTATTAAAGAATATTGTCAAAGAACATCTTCTGATCCTTATTGAGGATATTTGAACAGATCTAATTGGCTTTTTCGTATTTCAGTTTAAGCAATTGAAAGTCCATAACCCTGAAAGGGGAACAATTTGCATTAACAGGAGGCCAGCCTCCCTCTCAGGTCACACAGCACCACCCTGTTACTATCAAACATCGGGTCAGGGCCACGGGTTAGATGGGTCAAGTCATCAGAGCGTTGGACAGCAGTTCAGGAAGATCTGACCTATTCTGCCCGCAGGCACCCTTTGTGGTTCAGTAAAATCTAACTGCGGTCCTGACACCATTACAGCTGCTACATATCCCTAAATGGCCAGTGGTCAAGTTATGCGTGGATGGTTAGTGGTCAATACGCTTATAATAATACACTAGCAAGTTGCTCCAGCCACCTACACACAATTATTGAACAACTGCAGTTGTTCTAGTTCCCTTTCTGAATCCCTTAGGATGGACCTGCGGGAGCGGTGACCGATTAACATAATCGCCCGTAAGATGGAAGATCGAAACAAGCTGGGCTCCAGCGCTGTTAAGAGTGGTGATATATCTCAGGCAGCTCCAGCCAAGGCATTGTGTTCTCTGACTAAGACAAAATGAGCTGCAGTACATTCTACACTTAGAATGGGCACGCTGGCTGATAGGATCTTGCTTTGTGTTACAAATCAATACCGAAACATTCCTAATACCATTCAATACGACCAACTTAACAGGCAGCAGTGAAAGGGGGAAAAAAACTGCAGACGCACCTTGTGCCTTTTGTATGGAGGCGATTCCCCCAGTCAGAACAATGATGGACCACACTGGAAAAGAAAATGAGGTTTCAGTGTCCTGGCTGCTGAGGTAACATTGCTTCAGGCATCACATAAAACTGGGTAGCATTCGACAGAAATTAGGAATTTCAGAACTTACAACATTTTGTCTATGAAAATCCAAGATAAATAAATATACATACATACATGTAGACAACACGGTAAGATATTCCCAACCTTAACCGAGTGGGAAATCAAACAGACAAGAATTATTTTCTAGTTACACGGTAAAGTCCATCTTCATATCCCGTGGATAAGCGGTTTCCCGGGGATTTTATTTAGAGGAGTTCGCTCCTCAAGAGTCCAGGTGGTCAGGGATATTTGCTGCCTTCTCTCCGCAATATTGATTTCCTGGTGAGAAAGGCATTAACCGCGGGGTACTGGCATAACATTTCCCTCCACTTCACTGCACGCACCATGCACTTTAGGGGAAGCTTTTAATTTTAAACAGACAGCAAACGAGTCAAGTTAAACATCGCAAGTCCATCTCCCGATCGAAAGGTAGTTCCAGCAGAGTTCCTGCCAGGAGTATCACATTGTTCTAAGGTTTGGGCTGAGTCAGGAAGAAGCAGCACCTCGACCCCAAGCCCACCCTGCAACGTGGTGCAATTCGCAATCAAAGGAATGCCCGTACCCCGCTACTTCCTCTACGACAAGATTGGGACTATCGGGGAAAACTAAATGCGGGACAGCGTGGATTTTCAAAGTAATGTCAAAACAAATCTCCCCAACAATAAGAATAAAGACTCAAACATTCTTGGTGCAGCTGGGTGTCAGTTTTTGCAGTTTACAATATCTAACAAACGATGTAGCTAAAGACACTTCAGGAATCCCAAACCTTTGCAATTTGACGGTCCATTTTGATCTGAACCTGTATCTCAAATCTTATTTTAAAGCATTGCGACTTTTCCAAAAACTATATGTGATATTTTAATGTTATAATTTGGTGACTAGAATTTTATAAGATTCTTTTTATGTCCTTATTCTTACATGAACGGGGCAGAGTCAGTGGTCCATCCGGGCCTTCTGACATCACAAACCCTCAGAAGTTCTGGTAACTTCAATTATCTTATTCCACAAGGAATCAGGGCCCTGAATCCACTCATATCAAAAGAACGTTTCCTGGTGTTTGAGGAGTTGTGTTTAGACCAATCTCTGCAAGGGTTATATTAGAGCTTGCTGAAAATACCTTCTGTGCACATGCATCATTACTGCATACTGAGTGACCAACACCAGAATGACACCAAAAGAGAAAATGCTGGAAAATCTCAGCAGGTCTGGCAGCATCTGTAAAGAGAGAAAGCTTTGACAGAGGGTCATCTGGACTCGAAACGTCAGCTCTTTTCTCTCCCTACGGATGCTGCCAGGCCTGCTGAGATTTTCCAGCATTTTCGCTTCTGGTTTCAGAGCCCAACATCCGCAGTAATTTGCTTATAGCCAGAAATAATGTCATATGGAGAGATTATTGAAAGATAAAGTTAAAATTATCAAAGTAAATTAGCCTTGCGAGATGGTGGAACAAGAATGAATTGTTAGACGGACACAACTTTTGCAACTAAGTTGGACGGTTATGGGGAAGGCGGGATAATGTACAATGAACACACTCCCCTGAAAATCTGTGTAAAGGAAACTCTTTGGTCTTTCTTACACTCACTCATGTGATGTGCATTGAAAGTTTTCGCCCATTCCGGTGGATAGACAGTTCAGAGTCTGCTCTGGTACAAATTTCCCAGCCGTGCGGGCGGGGAGGTCCTGAACAATCTGGAGGACAGGGAAAACCCGCTCTCTGTATATACTTATTCCGATATTATTGTGGAAACCAGAGCCAATAGACAAACCCAACCTTGCGCTCGGAGACCAGAGATCGGCCGCCTTGTGCGAGCGAATCCCAAATTCTCATCGTTGTGTGTGACTGAAACCGGGACGCGGAATTTTATGAAATATAATTCGTTGGGAGGATTCAGAATCCCGTTTTTTTTAACATCAGCTCGATTTTTCACGTTTCGATATAAGCCTCCTTCATAATTTCGGATCAATCAGACTGGTCATTTGGAACAAGCCTATTTTTATTGTATTTATGGCCCCCAAGTTGAGGTGAATCAGCACGTTTGGCTTGTGAGTCAGGAATGATATTTCCAATCAATAATTCATACTGTGAAATTCTGAAGTCCTTTTAGTTCGCTTGTTTTAATTTTTTTTGAATTTGTATGAAAATACACGGGCTTTATACAACTCCCACGCAAGCGGATTGGTAATATTTCCGTAGTTTCTTTTGGACCATGTACTCAATTCAACATGTAACTGGTAAATGGGATTGTAGCATTGTGATGGTCTGGATGAATAACTCCAACCTCTTCAGCTTTTCCGACATTTTGTTGTCAAAGATTGCCAGTTAAAAACAAAAATCACAGTCTGATTTTCAGCAATGTTCGGTCAGGAGGTCGATTTAGCCCCTGTCATCTCACCCAATTCTAATGACTTTGCCGAGAGATTTGGCCCCGCAAGTGTTTGAATGGGTTCAGAGACTGGAGTCTCAATATTGCCTAAGGCGGAGCCTTTAAGCCTGTGTAAAAATAGAAATGGGAGAGAAATCTGTAGGTGGGGATCCCATTGTGGGGGGTAGGGGGTGGTGGGATTGGAGAAATGTTCTTCAAAGCTGCTCGGACAACATGAACTCAACGCCACGTGGAGCTGTTCTTTCAGCACTTTCTGCTACCAGGATAGGGACACTTGCCGACGCCCCAGCGCCGTCTCCCCCCACCCCCCACCCCCAGTGCCCGGGGACGAGGAAACAGAACATTTCATTGCTCTCTCCTCCCCGGCAGGTTCGACTTCACTCTGCTGCCTTTTCGTGCGGATTGATTGCTGAGGCTGTAGGTTCGGAGCTCCGGCAGATTGGAGCCACTGGAACTGAACCTGCCCAGTGAGTGGGGCAGCTACATTTTTCACTTTCTTCTGTACTGGAGACTGTTCTAACCCAGTGAGCCTGATATGTTTGTGCAAACTTTTTTGTGGTTTAAAATTGATGAGAGAACAACAAAGAAACAGTTACAGCATGAAACAAGAAAAAATATATCAGATAGTTCCAAATACCTGCTCATCTTAAAATGGAAACAAGCAAAAGCGAAGGGATTTCTTTTATCAGTCCGCGCGTTTAGAACATTTTAGCCCCGTAAAATAAACCCTGGTAAGGTAATTTTTGCCACAAAGCCAAAAGCATTTTAAAATAGTAAGAAAGGCAAGCATGTTTCAAGAACAATTGTTTTTGGACAAAAAGATTCGCTGTTTTACAAGGCACAGCAGCTTCCTGTAGATGGCGACGTTATTTTATCTTTCATTACAACTCACCTTTGAACATGAAGAAACACCGTCTTTCCAGCACCATTCTTTCGGTTAGGAAGGTGTCTGCTTTCTCCCCCGCTCGAGCACCTCTTCCGATGTATTGAGAGCACTCACAGTCTGCAGTGCTGACGGCGCAGAGATAGATACTGAGCACTTCCCAGAGCTTGTCAAGTGAAACAAAGAATCCACGCTGCTTCAGCCAAGCCACGGAGCCTTGCTTGCATTCGGCAGCTATTCTCCCCGATACCTACCTACACTCATAGATCAGGTCCATAATCCAATTTTCTGATACTCTAATTCTGCTCAAAATGCAAGCCATGCCTTCACCCCATACCAGAGCTTCTTAGAAGGCAAACTTTCCGCGTTGGGTTAATCCCATCTTTTGTCAGATCTATCCCTTGGGTATTTCCTCCACAAAGACCGTGCCAGCCGTCCAAGAATGTTCTGTGGCGGTAGATCTTTTGGAAATGACTTTTCACTTGACAGAAATGGAATGGGAACTATCGGAGAATCATAGTCCCGAAGCGACCTGAATCCCCCACAGCGTGCAGAAGGGGCCAGGAAGGGACTGTCGCTCTTGAGGAACAGCCAAAGCCACTCCAGCTCCCAGCTGGATGAAGCGAATGAATGAAGCTTACTTTCACAGCGACGTGCTGTGCTTCAATGAGCAGCTTGTACGCATGCACCCACTCCACAGAAGACACCGAGCTGCAGCCTGCTGTTTCCAATTCCACACACACACCTTCTGACACAACGGCACTGACCAAAGGCTAATCGTTTACAAAACCCTTTTCAAAAAAAAGTTTTCCATTTCTTGAAGGGATTGGTGCACACCACATTGTTCTAAATATCGCGCAGATTCTAAACTCTTAACATCATTTGGTAGTTATCGTAGAACAAGTAAAAGAAAGATTTTAAATATACTATTTAGGTTTTTTCTGGTTTATATCATATTGAGTTCTCGGAATGCATACAGCATAAAATAGGATATAAGATTTGGATTTTCATTAATCGTTTATATAACGTTTTGGTTTGTGGCGACAAATAAAACAAAACCTCTTCGCCCTTTCAAAAATATTAGGGATTTAGGACAATGCATTACTATTGACAGAAAGGAATTTTCTGTCACTGAAGAAGTCAGTGGTAGAAAATATAGCAGACGAGACTAGTTTCCAAATGTACGGGCCTCTCTATCTTCATTTGGAGTTTCAGCGTATCTGATAACCCACACAGCCTAAACATTTCAACAAGGATGTATAAGATGACGACAGGTCCATACGTTTTGTGATAAACCACTGTTAAAGGGATCGTAAAATCGATGAAGAACGGATGCATCCCCAAGCTCCAGGGAAAATATTTTTTATAAAACAAATCCAAATAGAAACTGGTAAGCAGGTACTAAGTTACACTCTATGGTGTAAGTTTTGATGCATGACAGGACGCCCAACACAATGTACTGCTACAACCTCTATTTATATAGCGCCTTTAACGCTATACAATTGACTTTTCAGGAGCAGACAGATCAGAAATGGGGTATTTTGTGACGAAGTACTCATCCCCCACCGCCCGACTTCCCAATGCCGTTCTAACACCTACATAACAGGAGTCATAAGGAATACTCTCTGCTTGCTTGGATGAAGGCAGCTCCAAGGACACTCTCCAAGTTCCACACCATCCAGGTCAAAACAGCCCACTTGATTGGCACTGCAACCACCACTTTAAAACAGTTACTCTGCGCCAGTGATTCATTATGGCTGCAGTGTGCACCATGGACAGCACCTTCACCACTTAGAAGGAAAAGGGCAGCGACCACGTGGAACCACCACTAGAGCTAAGTTCCCCTCCAAGACATTACATCCTGCCTACGAAATATGTCCTGGCTCTTCCTCCCTAACAGCACTGTTGGAGTACCTTCACAATGCGAGTTGCTGCAGTTTAAGAAAATGGCTCACCTCTACCTTCTCAAGGGTGATTAGACATGGGCAATAAATGCTGGCCCACATCCTGAGAATAAGTAAATAGAAACTGATACCAAGTCACACAGACATAAAATTAGGTGAATGAGATAGGTTATAAGGAGTGTGTTAAAGGATGACAGGGACAGAGGTAGAGGCAAATAGGTTTAAACAAGAAACCTAGGATCTAAACATGGTTTCCCCCGGTGGGGCAATAAAATCGGGGTGCACAGGAAGTTAAAAATTAGATAAACACAGATTTCTGGAAAGGTTGTAGGGCTAGGAGGAGATACAGAGATAAGGAGGGATGAGGCAACACAATGATTTAGGTAAATAGGTGAATTATTCAAACACTATAATTGGCCACTTAGGGGCCTCAATAGGCCCACTGGTCCCAGATGACTCCCCTTCCCCTGAATAATTCCAACAGTTCAGAGGTGGTGGCGAGGCTACAGGAAGACCATCCTCTGAATTTTATGTGCTGCCATCTTGAAACCTGCTGAAATAAAAAGTTCAGTCCCAGAAGTTATAAGGTCAATCTTTCAGTTACAACACTGTGAAAGGTCATGCAGAGGTCCTCTCACACAACAACCTATATGTTGTCAAACTAGCCAGTTCTATGAATATTAAAATATTTATAAAGTTTAAAAAAAATGGGCACATGGAAGCAATGCAAAACATTGCCTTGAACTGAAGGCTCAATGTGTGTTCTGGGCAATCCATGCCCAAATTACATCTTTTACATTGACACAATGCTATTGACACAGAAGCAGTGTTGGAAATTTGACCCATTTGAAATGCTCTAATTTCACACTGTTCTTGCTATTAAGTTTACCATCTGTGCAAGGACAAAATAAAAAAGTCTGCTGCTGTTGTTAAATTGCTAAATGAGACTGAAATGCAGAACTGGAATTTGCTATCTTCCACGTGCTTTGAGCAGCAATAAAACTAAACCGTAGCCACATGCTTTCAAAGCAATTAAGATCACTTAAAATTTCAGACACCCAATTCAAATGAACTGTATCTCCAGTATCTATTCTGCATGAAACAGGCTTCTCTCCCTTTTACATGAGTTGAGGACAGAAGTGGCAATATGTAACAGTAGCTCATCTAGCAGGTTCAATTTACAAATATATGGCAGAGAAATTCCTTTTAGCAAAATGTGAAGTGAATAACCAAAATAAATTTCTAGTCAACTTTCAGTAAAATTATGAGGAAGAATTTATCCCCAGATGTTCTGATCAAGCAGGTCAACACCCCTCAGCCATTAGAGTATATTTTCAAAGGAACTGTTAAGACATTATGAAGCCTAATACATTCGACATGTTTATCAGTCAAATCACTCTACTATCCATGTACTGCTAAAAGTACCATTACTGGCAATTCAGTTACATGCTTAAGTTATGCACCTGCTTATTAACACAAATTAATTTGCACTGTAGGGATTTAAATACTGAACTGCCACAGACATTTAGTCTCGTAACTGGATGTTAGTCTAAGTACTGTCTGACAGCTAAAACAATAAAATCACACAGTAGTATGAAAAGTAGAATTTGGAACAGATTATATGTTTTAAATCATTAAAAGTTTAATACACCACAGTATGGTTCATTTTGACCCACCAGAAATACTAAGTATGTTCTTCCACAGAGACAATTTATTTTAAATAGACTTTTCAGGTTGATGAGCCACATTAATAACATCAGGAAAAAACACCATGTTTTACAGAATGTACATTTGGAAACACATGCAGGGACACAATGAAATACATAATTTATTTTTCAATGATTCTTACCACCCCAAAATATACAGCTCAAGTTATTTGCAGTCACTGTCCAGAAACCATAAATTAAATCTTTCAAAGAAACCCAGGAAGCGGTTAGATTATGTACAATTCAATATTGAACATTCTTCATTTACTAAAAGTAATATTTTAGATGGAACAGTTAGCATTTGTCTCTTAGAAAAATTGCATTTCACATGGCATCAAAATGAAATCTGTGTGCTTCCTGGCGCTTCTCCCGGTCATCTGCTTTCTGAAATTAAAGTAAAAAGAAAGTCATTAGAAATAAACGTACCTATATTATTGAGTGAACAACATGATTTGAGCAGAACTTTTTGGCCCAAATTACGCTTTTTAAAAAGTCTTACTTTGAACTTTCCCTGTAAATGTTTTAACCGGGTGGAAAAGTTGTTTTTAACCAAATATTTAGTCAGTAAAGAATAACAATAATATTCTAATCACGGGAAAGGAGGAGGATTTCACAGCTGTCTTATGAAGTCTCTACCATCCATATTAAATTAAACATAGACCTACATTTACATCATTTCTTTTACATAATACTTCCAATGTCTTTGGAAAATTGACATTTCCAATTGTCAATTTTGGAATTGACAAAGACAGATGTCTGCACTTGCACTCTCCTTCTCTGTCCTGTACACAAGGTTATACTGGCAGGCTGACAATATGACAGCCCAGTGCTGTATTTTCGCTAAGGCCATGGCTGGAATGCAACTGGATTCACTGAAAAGACTCATCAGCAGCTTGTGGTCTGAACATGGTGAATGAACAACCTAAAGGTACTGAAGAAACTGCCTCACAGCATTGATGATACCTGGACCTTCTTTGTCTAACTGCTAATATCCCTTCTCAGCTGTTGTCAACTTCTATGATGCAAAATAAATGACTTTTACAGACCCTGTCCTCGATCAGATGAGATGGTACTGCCCCAACACCGGACGGTGAGGCATCCACCGATAGAATGACTTCTCTGTCTTGATCAAAGTAAGTCCACACAGTAAGAAGTCTCATAACACCAGGTTAAAGTCCAACAGGTTTATTTGCTACCAATAAAATGCTACTAAATAAAATGTGAGACTTCTTACTGTTTACCCCAGTCCAATGCCGGCATCTCCACATATTGATCAAAGTGAACCAGCAGACTACTTACCTACTGTAGCAGCACTTCCTTGTCATTGAAAACTTTATTTTTTGCAGGCTCCTACTTCTATTTTGTTTCTTGTGAAGGAACAGGTATAGTGATGCCAGCACTGCTGAACGGCCTGGCAGGAACTTCTCATAATAATTTATCATATCCAGAAATGACCAGAGCTTGGATACACCTCTGGGGTTTGTACCTTCCCTGATAGCTCTGATTTTGTCTTCTGCTGGACTGTGATTTTGCGACCCAAATATTCTGCACTCTGTGCCTGGAAGATTCACTTGTTAAGCTTCAGGCGCAGCCCTGCCTCTGAAAATCTCGTTAACACTTGATCCAGCTTGCTGAGGAGCTCCTCTTCAGTTTTCCCTGTGGTCAGAATATCATCCAAGTAAAATGCCACATGAGGAATCCCCCTGCAACAGCTTGTCCATTGTCCTCTGAAAAATTGGTGGACTGGAGGAATCCTTAAAAACCAGGCAGTTGTGTTTGAACAAACCCTTCTGAGTGTTGATTGTGGCATAATGTTTTGAGTTCTACTCTAACAAAAGCTGTTGGCAGGAATGGCTCATGTCAAGTTTCGAGAACCACCTAGCCTAGGGCTTTCTACCCATGGCAATGGCTAAGTGTCCAACCTGGAGGTCTGATAAATGGTAAGATTTTGAATCCCGCATATGTGCACAGTACCATCACTTTAAAGAACAGAAACAATTGGAGCTGTGATAACTGAATGGGATCAACGATTCCAAACCTTTGCAACCACTCCAACTCCTCCTCCATTTTGTCTTTCATGGCATAAGGCACTGTTTTGGGCTGAAAAAAGTGAGGACTGGCCTGAAGATCTATGAACAACTTAACTGTAGTGCCATGCAATGTACCACTTCATCTTTGAAAACCTCAGGATATTTCTGAATTACATCCCGTCACCCATGTGTGCTTAATCTCACCCCAGTTCAACTGAATTTTACTGAGCCAATCACGCCCTTGTAAACCAGGCCTTTTCTCTTCTACCACCAGGAGCTGTGCTCTTGTTCCTTGACTGTTTTCCTGAATTTGCCTGCTCAGCCTTCGATTTGCTTATAACACCCCTGTATTTCTTAGCTAAATGATTTGATTTATATGTATTAGTACACAGTGAAAAATACTGGGGCAATTCTCCCATCGCAACCCGCAAATTTTATGGGCAGTGTTAGCCTGCGCCCCTGAAACTGCCCAAGAGGCAAGGTGCCCATGCCCAGACAGCACTTGGCTCTGCCCACCAGCAGTGGGGGGGGGGGGGGGGGGGTCACTCTGCCTCGTGTTTGGGCGGGGTGGGGGGGGGAAAAAAAATCGCCACTGTTGTGGGGGTGGGGCGGGGGAAAATTGGCTAGACATCGGGGTGCCCCTGGGAGAGAGGTGGTTGAGCTGGCCCAGGACGGAATTGTCGTGGGGGCTGCGATCAGGGGGTGTGGGGGGGGGGGGGGGGGGGGCTGGAAGGGCAATAGTGGGGGGGGACCAGCGATTGAGCTGGCTAGCAAATGGGGAGACTGTCAGATCTGGGCCACTGCACGTGCGCAGAGTTCTGGAGCTATCAGCCTCTGGTGTGAATAGACCACCCCCCCCCCCACCAGTTTTAATGAGATTCACGATTGTGACCTCTGTGCACTGCAGAGTGGGGAGACTCAGGTCTAATGCTGCACTGAAAAAACAGTTGTGATCTAAAGCAGTTTTCCTGCCAATTCAGCACTTTTGGGAGAATCACTCTCATTGTTTCTTGTGCACTATACAGACAAAGCATATCGCTCAGAGAAGGAAAGGAGAGAGTGCACAATGTTATGTTACAGTCATAGCTAGGGTGTAGAGAAAGATCAACTTACTGCCATGCATGTCCACTCAAAAGTCAGATGGCAGCAGGGAAGAAGTTGTTCTTGAGTCAGTTGGTATGTGCCCTCAGACTTTTGTATCTTTCTCCTGAAGAAAGAAGGTGGAAGAGAGTATGTCTGGGGTCCTTAATTATGCTGGCTGCTTTGCCGAGGCAGTGGAAAGTGTAGACGAGTCAATGGATGGGAGGCTGGTTTGCGATGGATTGGGTTACATTCACAACTTTTTGTAGTTTCTTGCAATCTTGGACAGAGCAGGAGCCATACCAAGCTGTGATACAACCAGAAAGAATGCTTTCTATAGTGAATCTGTAGAAGTTAATGAGAGTCATAGCTGACATGCCAAATTTCCTTAGTCTTCTGAGAAAGTAGTGGTGTTGGTGGGCTTTCTCAACTATAATGTTGGCATGGGGAACCAGGACAGGCTGTTGGTAATTTTGACACCTAAAAACTTGAAGCTCCCGACTCTTTCGACTTTGTCCTCATTGATATAGACAGGGGCATGTTCTCCCATATGCTTCCTGAAGTCGTTGGCAATCTCCTTCGTTTTGTTGACATTGAGGGAGAGATTATTGTTGCCGTACCAGTTCACCATTCTCTATCTCATTCCTGTACTCTCTGTCTCGTCACTGTTTGAGATCTGACCCACTACTGAGGTGTCGTCAGCAAACTTGAAAATCAAATTGGAGAGAAATTTGGCTGCACAGTCATAGGTCCAAAAGGAGGATATTAGGGAGCTGAGAACACAGCATTTGGGGCACTGGTGTTGAGGATGATTGTGGAGGTGGTGTTGTTGTCTATCTTTACTGATTGTGGTCTGTGAGTTAGGAAGTTCAGGATCCAGTCGCAAAGGGAGATGCCGAGACCCAGGCCATGCAGTTTGGAGATGAGTTACGTGGGGATAACACTGTTGAAGGCTGAGCTATAGTCAATAAATAGGAGTCTGACATAGGTGTCCTTGTTATCTGGGTGTTTCAGGATTGAGTGCAGGGCCAGAGAAATGGCATCTGCTGTGGACCTGTTGCTGCAGTAGGCAAACCATAACGGATCCAGATAGTCCAGCAGGTTGAAATTGATTTGTGCCATGACTAACCTATCGAAGCACTTCATAATGATGGATGTCAGAGCCATCGGCCAACAGTCATTAAAGGCACTCTGCTTGGTTTTCTTAGATACTGGGATGATGATTGTCTTCTTGAGGCAGATGGAAACCTCAGACTGTTGTAAAGAGAGGTTGAAGCTGCCTGCGAATACCCCTGCCAGCTGATCTTTGCAGGATCTGAGTGCTGTCTGAGTACCCCATCCGGGCCAGTTGTTTTCCGTGGACTGACCTTCGAGAGGGCTGCTCTGACATCTGCAATAGTGACCTCAGATATAGGTTCATCCAAGGCTTCTGGGGTGGAGGACATGCTGTCACTAACCTCTTGCTCAAAACAGGCATTGAATGCATTGACGCCTTTTGTTGCAACAGTGACAAACAGCATCCACAAATTTGCAATGATTCACTTAATGTGTCCCTCCACACCTGAAACATTTCATTACCTTTTTGTTTGCAGCCTCTTTCTTTACTTGGTGCATAGCACCACCATTGGTCTTATAAATACCTTTCATATTTCTGGCAGCCATTTCCATGCCCTGAAAAATGTTTGGAGCCTTCTTGAAAGTCAGTGTGGCATTTCCCAACAAACAATGCTGAATGCTATTCTCATTAATGCCACAGATTAGTTTGCCTGGAGCATGTCCCCCGATACTGCTTCAAACTCTCAATGTTTAATGAGCTATCTTAATTCAACAACAAACTACAGATGGTCCCACCTTATGAAAATTACTATGGAACTTGAAATGCTGGACAATCTCTGAGGGCTTGAGATTGGGTATTCTGAATGAGTCCAATAAATCCAAATGAAATGACCCCAGTCACCGTGCTATTGCTAAATTCCTCACTAATTTATAAGTCTTTGCCTCTCACGAAGTCGGGAGGATTGAACTCTTTTTAGCCTCATCTGCAATTCCATTTGCCAAGAAAAGGTGTTCCAACCTTTCCGCATTTCCCCAGTCTCTTCTACAAACTCACTGATAGTCCCGAATATAGTCATGGTCGCTAACCTGTCTTTTGTTGGTAACTTATGCTGAGACTTTTATTTTGCCATTTTCTTCTTGTTGCCAAAAGTATTTGGTAACTTGGTCAACAATTGTAGTCAAACGTGTTACAAAATTCAATCTTCTTTCCTCATAAAAATATCAAAATACAGTGCAGCATAGATGGAGAACTGGAGGCAGCTAGTTACATAGATCCCTTCTGGTAAGACTAAACCTGTAAAAATCCATGTTGCTAATGACCTTATTTGCATGTGCTCATACCCACTAATGACAACATAAGAAATAAGAGTAGGAGTAGGCCATCTAGCCCTTTGACCCTGCCCCACCATTCAACAAGATCATGGCTGATCTGAAGTGGATCAGTTCCACTTTCCCGCTTTCTCCCCATAACCCTTAATTTCCTTGTCTATTGGAAACCTATCTACCCGTGATTTAAATATATTCAGCGAGGTAGCCTCCACCACTTCAATGGGCAGAGAATTCCAGAGACTCACCACCCTTTAAGTGATCTAAACTGCTGCTGCCCCGCCCCCCCCCCCCCCCCCCCCTCCCTTATTTTGAGGCTGTGCCCTCTAGTTCTGCTATCCTTTCTAAGCGGGAAGAATCTCTCTACCTCTACCCTATCTAGCCCCTTCATTATCTTGTAAGTCTCTATAAGATCCCCCCTCAGCCTTCTAAACTCTAATGAGTACAGACCCAGTCTATTCAATTTCTCTTCATAGGCTAACCCCCTCATCTCTGGTATCAGCCTGGTGAACCTTCTCTGTATTCCCTCCAAGGCCAATATATCCTTTCGCAAATGTGGTGACCAAAACTGCACACAGTACTCCAGTTGTGGCCCCATCAGTGCCCTGTACAGTTGCAGGAAGACCTCCCTGCTTTTATATTCTATCCCCCTTGCTATAAAGGCCAACATTCCATTTGCCTTCTTGATCAGCTGCTGCACCTGCAGACTGGGTTTTTGTGATTCGTGCACAAGGATGCCCAGGTATAGAGTATATACATTTAAATTGGAAAATGCTTACTATAACACTATAATAAAGCTAATTACAATTGCCAGAGAAAATTATCATCAAACTGTGCTAGGTTCAAATCCAAGTATGAGAGGCAGAGAGAGTGCGGGTTGAGAAGAACACTTGGCAAACTCTGCATCTTGATGCAAAAGCTATAGATTAGCTGAAAGCTATGTCTGCAATGCTTGTGTGCAGTGCCCACAAAAAACTACAGCACTCAAGATACACTTGTGGAATTGCTCTTTCAAGAGTTGGACTAAAGAATTGACAATGAAGAGCACCCTTTGCACAAGAGTAACATCCTGGCTGAGCAAGAAGAGGTGATTCAAAAAGGAAACAGATGAGAAGACAAAAACAGAGCCAGGTCATCCAGACTTGAAACACTGGCTCTATTCTCCACAGATGCTCTCAGACCTGCTGAGATTTTCCAGCATTTTCTATTTTTGTTTCAGATTCTAGCGTCTGCAGTATTTTGCTTTTATCTCAGATGAGAAAATATTTGCCAGCCTTTCATATTTCTCTAAGTAGAACTACCAACATTTCCATTTACAAGGCAGATGGACAAAGTACGCATTCTATAAAGAGTTTCCTATGAATCTGTCACATCTTGACTGAGACTACATGCAAAGTCCTCAGACAACCCTATAGCACTTCCTAGCTTCACATGAGTTTGCACAACTTTGCAGGTCCAGCTTCAAATTCAAAGTATTAATGTATTTACATCTGTAAAGGTGAATCAACAAAGTAAATTTCAAATAAAATACACCTACACAGGCACTTGGTGACTCTGCAGCTTTTTCCTCAAACTTCCAAAACCTCAAATCTATTGGTAATACAAACCAATGTACAACAACTATCTGGACATCTAGGCAGGAAGAAAGCTTAGGAAATTTCTTCTCAAAGTATTTTTGAGGAGGCCACACTGGAAAGCCTGGACCTTGAGAATATAGGGGGAATGGGGCAAACTGAAATCAAAGGGCTCCTCTATTTTCAGCAAAGATATTTTCACTATCCTTTTCCTGTCCTTTTTCTCTCTACTCACTCATTCATGCAGACATACTCAATCATAATACCATGACATGAGATGTAACATAACATTAAGGGGAACTTTACAGCTAGTATCCCAAAGTATATTCCTCTTCAATTGTTATAAAAGGCTCTTAAGAACCAGTAAGAACTTATGACCTTAGAAGAAGCCATCTATCTTAACTTATTGCTTTATTTGTCTAAAAAAGTAGTATGTTCATTCAATGGGACTTAGATTGTCCGTTTGAGGAGACAGAAATATGCATTAATGGTAGTGAAGGAGTACGAGTTGCTGCAGGTTTGCATCACCATAAGTCTGCATCATTTCAAGTGGAAGTTGCTATTGGAATACAACTAATATTGTCAATCATCTTATGCACAGCATGCAGCAACTAAAATGATCTTGGAGACTGCAGCCATATTACGCACCTTGATAGAACAAAGAACAAAGAACAACCCAGCACGGGAAACAGGCCCTTCGGCCCAACGAGCCCGCACCGCCGCATCATCCTACACCTATTCTACCCTGCGTGTCTATGAATGGAACCCCTAACTTAGCCAGATTCAGGGGAGAATAGTGTCAATTTAGTAAACCAATCAGCCTAAGAGCACATCTTTGGGGTGTGGGAGGAAACCGGAGCACATTAGAAGTACTGCTGAAAGACATCTGCTGCATGCTCAATAATTTTTTTTTTAATTTAGTCAAGGAATGTCAGCATTTTTACTCAACATTAATAACCACCAGTGCTGGTCAGCTATCTTCTTTAAACACTGCAGTCTACATGGTGTAGGTGCTTCCACAGTGCTGTTAGGGATGGAATCCAGAGTTTTGATTCAACATTAGTGAAGGAGCGGTGACATATGTGGTCTATGACCTGCAGCTGGTGGTATTGTCGTGCACCTGCTGCCCTTGTTCTTCTAGATGGTAGAGACTACATGTTTGACAGGTGCTGTTGAAGGAACCATGGCAAGTTGCTGCAGTGCATCTTGTAGATGGTACACACTGCAGCCTTGATGCACTGTTGGTGGAGCTAGAAGAATGTAAATTGGGAACAGATGTTTGAGGGCAAATCAACATCTGACATGTGGGAGGCTTTCAAGTGTAAGTTGTTAGGGATTCAGGACCGACACATTCCTGTAAGGATGAAGGATAAGTATGACAAATTTTGGGAAGCTTGGATAAAGAGAGATATTGTGAGCCTAGTCAAAGAGAAAAATGGAGCATTTGTCAAGGGTAGAAGGTTGGGAACACAAAGCAAGTGTGAAATACAAGGAAAGTAGGAAGAAACTTAAGCAAGGAGTAAAGAAGGCTAAAAGGGGTCATGAAAAAGTTGGCCAGCCGGGTTAAGGAGAATCCCAAGGATTTTTGTACACATATAAAGTGCAAGAGGATAGCCTGAGAGAGGGTTGGCCCACTCGAGGACAGGGGAGGGAATCTATGTGTGGAGCCAGAGGAAATGGGTGAAGTATTAAATGAATACTTTGCATCAGTATTTACAAAAGAGAAGGACTTGGTGGATGTTGAGTCTGGGAAAGGGTGTGTAGATAGTTTGAGTTATGTTGAGGTCAAAAGGACGAGGTATTGGGGTTCTTGAGAAACATTAATGTAGACAAGTCCTCAGGGCCTGATGGGATATACCCCAGAATACTGAGGGAGGCAAGGGAGGAAACTGCTGGGGCTTTGAGAAAAATCTTTGTATCCTCATTGGTTATTCTCCAATCCTCTGGGATCTCCACTGTAGCCAATGTTGTTCCTTTGTTTAAGAAGGAGAGCAAGAATAATCCAGGTAATTACAGGCCATTGAGACTTATATCAGTGGTAGGGAAATTATTGGAGAGGATTCTTCGAGGATTTATTCCCACTTGGAAATAATTGGACACATTAGTGAGAGGCAACATGTTTTTGTGAGGGGGAAGGTCGTGTCTCACTAACTTGATCGAGGAAGTGATGAAGATGACTGATGAGTGTAGGGAACTGAATGTTGTCTACATGGACTTCATAAGGCCTTTGACAAGGTCCCTCATGGCAGACTGATCAGAAGGTGAAGTTGTGCGGGATCAGAGATGAACAGGCAAGATGGATACAAAACTGGTTTGGTCTTGGAAGACAGAGGATAGCAGTGGTAAGGTAGCAGTGGAAGCAGTCTGAATGGAGAGCTGTGACAAATGGCGTTCCTCAGGGATCAGTGCTGGGACCTTTGCTGTTTGTAAAATATATATATATGGAGGAAAATGTAACTGGTTTGAGTAGTAAGTTTGTAGACAACACAAAGATTGGTGGGTTTGCAGATAGTGATGAGGACCATCAGAGGATACAGTAGGATATAGATTGGTTGGAGACTTGGATGGAGAGATGGCAGATGGAGTTTAATCCGGACAAATGAGAGGTTTGGAAGGTCTAATACAGATAGGAAATATACAGTAAATGGTAGAGCCCTTAAGGGTACTGATAGGCAAAGGGATCGGGGTGGTCACTGAAAGTGGCAACGCAGGTGGAGAAGGTAGTCAAGAAGGCATATGGTATGCTTGCCTTCATTGACTGGGGCATTGAGTTTAAAAATTAGCAAGGCATGTTGCACCTTTATAAAATCTTAGTTGGGCTGCACTTGGAACATAGTGTTCAATTCTGATGGCCACACTACTTTGGAGAGGGTACAGAAAAAATTTACCAGGATGTTGCCTGGTATGGAAAGCATTAGCTAGGAAGAGAGGTTGGAGAAACTTGGTTCGTTCTCACTGGAACCAAGTGACTTTTAAGGGGCGTCTTGACAATTATAGGATGGGAATGGAGGGATATGATCCCCGGAAGAGTCAGGAGTTTTAGTGGTCAGTGCAGGCTTGGAGGGTCAAAGGGCCTGTTCCTGTGCTGTAATTTTCTTTGTTCTTTGAGTGACTGCGCTGGATGCTGGTGCTGATCAAGTGGGGTGCATTTTTAAATGATTGCTCTGAAAAGAACCAACCTACAATTGTCAAAAACCTGGTGCAAACAAACAGATATTGAGTAACCTCTTAATCACTAGAATTCTATCACACCTGCCACGGAATCAGAGCAGGCGAAATGCAGACAATGCAAATATCTGTTGACGTTAGGCCGGATTTTCCAGTCTCGGGTTGAGCGAGACCATAAAATCCTGTCCAATATCTCCATTCACCTGTTGGTCCTTGTTGTCACAGTGCTGTAATGGGATGGTCTTCCTGTCTGTCTTCATTATTAAGCAAAGCAGATACACAGAATCATGTCATAATAAAAGAATCATGAGTGTTATCTCCTGTGAATAGATATTCACCTGTATTCCACTAACTGGTATTGATAGGCCCTAGATGGTTATTTGGCTGCCATTAAAACAATCCAGACTTTGGGTGATCCAGTGATACAGGAACATTGCAGCGTTCTCAATATGCTTGCCGTTTCCCTTGGGAAAAGTAATGATACTGAACAATAATAGTGAATTACTCATGTATCTTTGGATTTTGGTGTGTTATAATATTGAAATAAACCTGAAGCAAAGCACTACCTTTGTGGTAAAGGTTGTTTGCAGAATAGGTTTGAGGAGATGCACAACTCTGTTTTTGCTTTGATGGTGAAGTAAAATCTCCAAAGATATTCTGGATCTGTAGGCGTGGGTGAGGATGGATACAGGCACTTGGAACTCTGATGCATGCAAACTTTTTTCTACTTTCAGATAAATTCATGGCATATTACTGAATGGAATATTTATTCTAAGAGTTTAGGTTGCTGAAGTGAAAATGCCAGCAGTACAGCTTCAAGAAACCACTCTCAGAATAGCTCGGAACAAACTTTCATTCATTGCCCATTTTACATATGCAAACTGAGCTCATGAATATGAGACAGCACTTTAGGCTGGTTGGAAGATTAAGCGCTGCATGGTTTGGGTGCAGAAGTGGAAATATAGATCACTGGCTGATTTGCCAGCCCCCACTTCTCTGTACTCTACTGGGACCAAATATTCTACCAACCAGAAAATTTTCCTGACAGTTCTAAATCAGCACATCATTAAACCTGCCATAACATTGCTTTTTAAAATGACTGCACTGAAAAGAAGCAAAACTAAAATAGTCAAAAACGTAGTGCATATGAACAGATATTCAGCAAGCCAATATACAGAAGACATTGAATAAATATGTTTGTAAATGCGGACTCTTACTTCAGTGAGAAACCAAGGTCAATAATTTTATTAGTAATCATCTGCCTTCATAGTGAAAAGATTTTTTTAAATGCTCTGAAGGACATGGTTCCTACAGGGATTGGCAGTCTATTGTCACTGTAGTAGAAAAGCAGACTACATCATCAGACTAGCAATGAACCATTTGTGAACGCTTGGAAAAAAATGGCTTTTTTGTTCTCCATAGATCTATACTCAGTAGTTCTCAGTATCACTTCTAAGTAGTCATTTATTAATGTACCTAGATAGTGATAATCTTCAGATTGTTCAATCAGTTCTGCACTCAGCCAACACTCATATATGACTGTGATCAGGCACACAAACTTTGGTTCATTTGAACCTTGCTGGTGCAGCAATGTTAAAGCCAATGAGATGCCCAACTGAACAGGTTTAAGTTTTAGATCACTTTCATGAATGAATACTAAATCTAAGTTCCTTCGTAGATAAACCTTTGGTTAGGTACTCAGGTTAGCAAAATGAAAATTTTACTGGATAAATATTTTTAACTACCAGATTTATCTCAGGCTTCCATAAGATTTTCCAGATTATGAAAGTGTAGAGCATTACATTGGTCTACGCGTCAAATGTGAAATGTTGAATTAAGCTACAAAAACAAAGAATTACAAATGTAAAAGTCATAAAATATGAAATAGTCTAGCAGTTTTGGTATTGGACTCTTAATCCAGAGATCATGGGCCTGATTTTACCAAAAAGGTGCGCCCGTTTTCAGGCATGAATACTTGGTAAAGTGGGACATGAGGCGAGTAACACGATCCACGCCTGTCTCCGAGCCCATTCCCCTTTTACCAAGCGGCTGAAATGGCCATCATTGGCACCATGCCCAAAACAGGTGTGACGTTGATCTAAATGCATTTGCATGCATTTAAATTAACTTAATGGACTGCACGCCCAAATTTCCCCCTTTCCATCGCCTGTCCGGATTCGACCAAAACAGACATGGTCTGCAAAGGTCTGTTTCAGCACTCCAGCTTCTGAGGAGGTAAGTTCATAGCTTCTAGTGGCTCTCAGATCGGGGGTGTGGGGGGGGGGGGGGGGGGGGGAACAGAGAGGCAAGAGGGGAGGAGGAGGGCCAGATCATTCTCTGGTGGAGAGGGAGGCAAGCCACATTGTTCTCTGGTTGGTGGGGGGCGCTGCAGGAGGAGGGGAGAGACCGGCAGATCATTCTCTGGTGGAGGGGTGGAGAGCAGGGACAAGAGGGGTCCACTATCGCTCTGCATGCGATCAGTGAGGGGGGGAGTGGGGCAGGGGGCCATGGTTGGTCTAGGTAGCCGGGATGGGTAGATGAGGGAGACAGTAATGGTGTGGGTTGGTGGAGCAATGTCTATAGAGGCCATCACTTCCGGGCCATTTATACAGCCTGGGAGCAATGTGGCAGGGGAGCGTTCAAATTTTTTTATTGTGCATGTGCAGTTGGGGGCAGTGTGTTGGGCGCGATAAGCCTGGCCCACAGGTTCTGCAGTGTGATTCAGAATCATTGCTTTTCGTTTAGGCAGAGTGCGTATGGGAGTGCCTAGAACAGGTTTATAAGTCATATCTGGAACACACTCAAATTCAGCACTTAGAATCAAAATGGTAAAATTGAGCCCCATGAGTTCAAATTCCACCACTGTATGTTGTGAAGTTTAATTCAATGAATCTGGCAACAAATCAGCCACTGTCATAAAAATCCATTTGGTTCCTACCCAGTCTAGCCTTCTACTTTATGTGGTCAACTCTACTGCCATTACTACCTTCTCTGGGCAATTACAACTGAGCAGTAGAGGCTAAGTTGCCCACATTCTGACAATATAATTGATAAGAAAATGCACTTCCACAATAAATGGGTTTCCACCAACTCACATCAACTGTATTGTAAAAACAAACTCTAAGAATGAGGCAAACGGTACTAAACACTATAAATAATTGTTTTTCTTTCATTGCATTTCTTATAACTATAGGAGTCTAATTAGTTGTACAATATTTAATCTGATTTCATTCATTTAATAGGGTGTTGGCCCAAAATCCGAATACCTTGGTCACAGAATTTTCCGCCAGGTCTTTTCTGCAGAATTCCCCCAAATCATCTCCTTTTGATTTTCCTGTGTGGTGAGGGTGCAGTGTGTATTTGTCGTATTGTATACAACTTGTAGACGGACAAGTGTAGAGTAAGGCAGGCATTAGATCAGCAACCATTTCTGATGTCCATCACTAGCCAACTTTATAGCATTGACAGAGCTAATCTTTGGAATTTTGTATCAACTCTCTGTTGCTTTTCTTAGTCAAGAAAGTAGTGGTTACACACATGTATTGCTTGTCGTTTGAGTTTCTGGCTGGATCAAGAGGCGGCGCTGCCCCTCTATAACCAATGCTTAGAATCACTAATCTCAATGACTTTCCGTCAGCGCTGCAAACTCATTTTTCAAACAGGCTTACCAGTTGCCATTAAACATCTTTTTGCATACATTTATGTTGACCAATTATTTCCAGGGTACTTGTATTAAGGTCACACAGAACATAGGTGTCTATGCACTACGCATGAAATGTCTTTAATGCCGTAGCAAAACATACAGTCCGGCTTATGACACTTTGAGCAATGCCTAGCTAAATACAAGGCTGACTGCATTTTGCTATCATCATTTGAATGCAGAGAATCTGTAGGCGTCACGGAGCATTGAATGATACAAATCGATCAGCTCATGTGCCAGCTCTTTGGTAGAGTTATTTCTTGAGCCCCTCTACCCTGCTTTTTCTCCATTACTCTATAGTCTTTTCCCCCTTCAAATATTTATTCAATTCCCTTTTGAAAATTACTATTTAATCTACTTCCATTTTACGTTCAGTCAGTGCATCTCAGATCATAATTCAATGTTTCAAAAAATTCATTATGCTATCAAAATGCCCCAATCAAATCTTCACTTAACCTCCTCTGCTCCAAGGGAAATAATTCCAACTTCTCCAGTCCCTCCACAAAACTGAAGTTGCCCATCCCTGGTACCATTTTAGTAAATCGCGTTTACATTCTCTTGCACCAGGGCATCTTTTAAAGACTTGTGTATGTATACCCCAAGTTTCTTCCCCACCTTGAAAATTGTATAATTTTGATTCTATTATTTCTGCCCACATACACTCAAACAAATTGATATTGGCGGGCAATATTGAGTGTGCTGGGAGGAGGGAAGGAAGGAGGAGATCCTTCCGTTGCTGATGGTGGCAATGTCAGGAAAGTCCGGGCGGCAGACTGAGGTGGCCAATTTCATTATGTCCAAAGTGCTTTTGGGAACAGAGCGATTTCCGAGTTTGCTCCATTAAAATCAGTAAGCTG
Organism: Carcharhinus amblyrhynchos; assembly: GCF_965287045.1. Taxonomy (NCBI): domain Eukaryota; kingdom Metazoa; phylum Chordata; class Chondrichthyes; order Carcharhiniformes; family Carcharhinidae; genus Carcharhinus; species Carcharhinus amblyrhynchos. The sequence continues at coordinate 33,295,643 of NC_137327.1, forward strand.
CAAGTGAATATTCGGCAGGGATTATTCTGATTGTGCGGGGCTAGGATATTGTGTAGGCAAATCTTTATTAAGTTACAACAGATATTTGCAAGGTTTAACCAAACATTATTGTTTGTGTTTTAAACATCCAAACTGATTTCTATAATTTTGTGGGTGTTACGGATGCAGGAATTTTCCCAGATGTTCTCCTGCTAAGTACAGCTATTTCAGACTGCTGTAGTTTGTAAAGGATGCTCAACAAATAATAAAAGCAAAATTATTGACCTACGAGTCTCTATCAATCCTTAAAAGTGGCCCAAATAAGAACATACACCTTCTGTGTATCTCTGGCAATTTGTTGTAAGGAGTTAATCAAGCTGTTTCTACTTCTTCTGGAAAAGAGTCAAGTTGGAGATTACCTTCTATGTAACACAGGAAAACAGTTAATGGTCTTATTCATGATTACTTTTCTTGCTGTCTTCCTGGTTCTGTGATATACAGCAATTTTTTGTTTGTGGAAAAAGGGAATTGTAACATATGAGGGTAAATTTAATGATCCCCTACTCAATAACACCTCAGTCATCTATTGCATTTGTACAGCCTCTTTAACTTAGAAAAATATCTCCTGGCTGTTCATAGAGGTATAACACAAAATAGACACTGAACCAAAGAAAAAGATTAAATGGAATGACCAAAAGCTTGGTCAAAGAAATGAGTTTTAAGGACAAATGAAAAAAGAAAATATTGAGGTAGGATATTCTAGAGTGAAGGGCCATCAGCCAAAGCAAAGTAACCAATAATGGAGTGAAGGGAGATTGGAATACACAAGTGGCCTGAGTTAGAGAAATGCAGATTTCATGGTAGGTTGTAGCACTGCAGGAGGGCACAGGACTTAGGTAAGGCTGAAGGATGAAGGAGAGTTTCAGCTGTTGATGGATTGTGATAGGAGCGAGGAAAGATGCATATACAGAGATGGAAGCAGCTGGTCTTCATGATGGGGAGGATGATGGGTCAGAAACTCATTTTAAGGTTGAACAGGACATCAAGATTTTAAAATGTCTGGGGCAACCTGAGTCAATGTCCAGAAAAAAATAGATGGAATCAGTGTGAGGATATATAAACTTTAGGCAATGGCACTCACAATGACTGTGAGTCGTTGGGCAATGCTTCTTTTTGATGAAGCAGTAGGCGGCACTGTGGTCTCACAGTGCCAGGGACCAGGGTTCGATTCCCAGCTTGGATCATTGACTGTGTGGAGTCTTCACGTTCTCCCCGTGTCTGCATCAGTTTCCTCCCACAGTCCGAAAAACATGCTGGTTAGGTGCATTGGCTACGCTAATTTCTCCCTCAGCGTACCCGGAATGTGGCGACTAGGGGAGTTTCACAGTAACTTCATTGCAGTGTTAATGTAAGCCTGATGTGACACTAATAAATAAATAAATGTGTGAATTTATTCTAGTGGCTAGCTTTGCTATTTACTTGTACATAGTTCGAAGAAAGGCTGCTACATAGCAAGGTAACAATTGTAATTTATCAGCAATCCTGTGCTGTTAAATACTGAAAACATCAACCGTAATTAAGGTAAATGAATATAACTGTATTGCATTTATGTGACCATGATAAAATCTACTGATTCGTTGTAAATGTGACAGTTTGAATCCTTTGGAAATAATAACTCTGATGTATAAAACCCAATCCATTGCGTTAGACATAAACATCAATTGAAACTTCAAAATAAATACCTTCTCCTGCCAGTGTAAAATGCCGATTATAGCCAAGATGAAAACACAGACTCCAATTAAAGCTATGGCTGTAAGCAGTACAATATTACTGGGGGTCAAATATAATTTGGCACTCCAACTGTGAAAAGAAGAAAGGAATAGAAATTAATGAAGTTAGCATTTCAGAGGGACAATATTGTTTTTAAACTCTTTAGGAAATAAAAATTTTATGTTCAATACTGTTCTTAACTTTATTTACTATTGCCACAACTTGTGTTCAATTATCACACTCTTGAAAACATTAAAAAATACAAGTTACAGTTTGTCATTAGTATCATTGAAAAAAATTAGAATCATAAAATCATGCAGTAGATGAGGAGGCCAAAAGGCCCATTCTGCTTGTTTTGGCAGAAAGAACTGCCCAATTAGTCCCACTCCCCTGCTGTTTCCACCAATCCAAATCTTTTTGCAAGTTAACACTGCATCTGTTTCCACCAACCTTTCAGGCAGAACATAACTTGCTGAATGTAAAAATTCAAATTCCCTTCTGGATTTTTAGCTATTTATCTTAAATCCATGTGCTCTGGTTACCAAACCTTTTGCCAGTAGAAATAGAGTCAAGAGGGAGTAACTAACAAGCCTTTCATAATTTTGAACACCTCCATAAAATCTTATCATAAAATTCTTTGCTCAAAGGAGAAAAGTCCCTGTCTCTAGCCTCTTGACAGTAAAAAAAAAGTCCTTAGCCTCATCATGCTTGAAATTTCAGCTACATTTCCAACTCCCTTTCCTCCCTAAAGGCCCTGAATGTGTTTGTGTGTTGGTTGTGACTGGCTGAATGATTGCTGAGACAAAGGTATGTCCAAACATTAACTGATTTATTGGATGAACAAAATATTATGCAGATATACAAGAGTAGGTGTTACTCAGTCTGAGCCAAAAGCATTCTCCTCCTCGACTCTTAGTGGTGAGTGTCATACATCATCATGTGGGTGGCATTGTTTCTCCAGTCCCACACATGAACTCTTTCAACTCTGAATACCCTGCTACTGCATCTCTCCCAAGTTTTTGTCTAAATATTTTTACATTGACATTTACATACTAACTCATCACCACCAAGTCTCTGAATTCACAGATTTAATCAGTCTGGAGGATCAGTGTGTTCGATATGTTCTCTATCTTTTCCTGTTGAGTTGACCCTGGTTTCTTTTGAAAATTTTGTCCGTCTTTCTTCACTTCTGGAATGATAATTTATTGTAGTCTCTTGCTTGTGAGCTGTTGAGTAATCTTGGACTGTTGTCTCTGGAAATAACTGTTTAGGCAGGATAAGTAGTGGAGGGAGACACTTGATCAAAATCTTGCTTTCACTCAAATTCCAGTAACTCTGGCATAGCAATAAGGTCAATGTTTTTCAATGTGGTAGAGGTGGACAGTGTCGGGTTTGCTTCTGTCTCTAATTCTGGACTTGGTTGACTGGTTGCCTGCTTGACTGTTACTTCTAGTGGATGGATAGCTGCAGAATCACTCACAAAGGGATCACTAGTGTTGGATGAATGTGGTATTGCATCAATGTATACGATTACTTGAGTTTTGTTTTCCACTTTTTCAGTCGACTTACAAAGTGATGAAGGATTACAATCCCACTTAAATACTCATTGGTCAAATTAGTTTGTACCTTTTCAATGAGAGTAAGTTTACTCTCTGTCTCCTAGATATCTTCCTGCGAAAGAGCCTCTATAAAGAATGTCAAAAAAAATCAGTGAAGAAGTCCCAATCCACACCTTCAGTGCTACTGGAAAGTTTGAGGGTCTCAGATTTTGTATCATCAGTGACTGTTGATTGGCATCCTCTACTGTCTTGATGAGATTGAGGTCTACACAAATGTTTTAGCTAAAAAGAGACAATACCCGACTGCTAATAACATATAATGCTTCCAGTATCTTTTTGCTCTTGTTTTGGCGTGTTGCTTGCAACATGCTTGACTTGTAGTTTGATCCCATCTGGACTAAATAACTGGGTTTCATTCATCCTCAGTCACTGTGCTACAACCATGGTTCTTCCTGTAAGACGTCCGCTTCCCTAAAGGGTCTTTGACATTCTGTTTTTCATAGGTTGTATCATCACTGGGGGTTTTTTGAGCCACAATTCTCTTCTGACTATGACTTTATTTTGTTTACATACCTCTGTTTGGCTCACCAACTCTATTGCCTTCTCCAAAGTTAAGTCTTCTTTGGATTGCAGCAGGTCAGTTATGGTGTCTTCAGTAATGTAGACTGAGATGCTGCCTTGTATCAGCTCAGTTTTAAGTTTACTATTTTTGCATCAGCCAGTTGATACAAGTCATTGATAAAGACATCTGCTTGTTCACCTGCTTTCTGGACTCTTATTAAACTTGGTTCTAATATCTTTCTACTCTGTTAATTATTTTAATTATTAAAGGCTTTAGGACTTTGAATTTGTCTCATGTTTAATTATGTCATATCTCATTATAATATCTGCAATTGCTCCAGGACAGTAATGTATTGATTTGGTTAGTCTCAGACTTATTGTCCAATCTGGAAGCAATTCTGAATCTTTAAAAATCTCTTCCTCCATATTGCCCAATTCTGTGTTTGATTTGGCCCACCCATATTCCGAATCAGTCAGGCAAGGTGAATTTGGAATCCATACCTGATTTAAGCATTTAGAAGGTTTGCCTTGACTTCTTTAAACCTCTGTTCCAGTAATCAAGAGTTCCCACGCAGACCAGCTTTTCACTGATACCGGCGGCAGTTGCTGACCATTTTTGATAATTGTTCTAAATCTTTGCAGAGTTTTTAAACTAATCACCAGAAGTTACTATTCACCTCTGTTCACTACTTTCCTCCTACTGGGGAATCGTTTTCAAGCACTTGACTTTTTCCCCCCCAATAGTTGCTGTGTGATCATGTGTAATGGCACTATCCTCTGAACAGGACTGTGGGGTATGGTGGAATGTACGCTTGCCAAAAATGCTATTATCCCCAGTGCTGCCTGCTTGGTTAAGTTGAAACTTTTGAGCCCTTTTCAAGGTTAGCTCACCTTTCCTTGATTGTCGATAGGTTCTTTGACTCTGCTGCTGGGTCAGGGTTTTTCACAAAAACGATTTGCTATGGTGTAGCGCTTGGTAAAATGAACCATTGATTTTTTCCACTGGCTCGCTGCCTCCATGTGTTCTAGGCAGACATTTTGGAGATTTTGAACTGTCTTACCAAAGTTTTCAGTTATGGCATGTTAAAAACCACATAGCAACCCTAAGCTTTGTAAATAGATCACAAGACCTGACTTATCTTCCCACTGAGTAGGGGTGGGATGAGCCAGAAACTATGGCTTTCAGTGTATCTCTGGAGATTCTGCACATGAGCAGACCAGGAGCGGAATGTACAATCCAGCATTTTGAAGTTCTTTGGGTCAAAGACATTTGCACAAAAGGAAAATAATACTACAACCCAGATCATGTGACCGGGAGCAAAAGCGCAGTCATCGGAGGGAGTGCTAGACATGCATCATGGAATGCTCCTGGTAGGGGACAGGGAGCAGGCACTGGGAGAGTTCCCAGTTGAGAAGAAAGAGGAAATAGCTGAGAAAGAGGCTTCCAACAAGAAAAGGGGCTCTAGTTGGCAGACTTTATGTAATGAGGGCTTGGAGGAAGTTATGAAAATTTAAGGCGGCAGCAGAGATTGGTGACTCTGTGCTGCATAGGTACCCCTTTAGAGGAGTGGTATTCTTCTCAGTGTGGCTGAAGAATAGAGGTGGTGCTGGAGTGAGGATTTAGGAATCCAAGGAATGGAGTCGTGCGGGGCAATACTGAAACCCTGCAAGGTGGGCCACTGTTGAGGCTGTCCAAGTTGGAGTCATTTTTGGAGAGAATTCCAAGGCAAGATCTTCAAAGATGAAGACTGGATTTCCCCCAGTAAAGTGGCTAACAGATACATTGACTCCCATCTTGCAAAACATTTTGATCAAAAAAGTGTACGTGTATTCTAGCCTTTTGGAAGATCATAAGAAAGACACAGTTTCAATGAAAATGGTCAACTCTCAGTGCTTACTGATTCTGAGTGGGCTGTTGAGAAATCCATGGAATCTGTCTTGGTCACACCTGTCATTTACTGTGCATTGCAGTGTGTTCAACCACACCTCACCTGTTAATTCACAAGTACCTCGTATTAACTCTGAATATTATAGATACAACAGATATTGAACATTGTTTTATCTTTCTGATCTTGTGTAGTTCAATTTGTTTTGTCTGTTCAAAACCTGTGGAATCCTGTGGCTTTATTTACTTAAAGTGTCTTAAACCTCATATTTGTCTACACTAAACAAAAAGCTACAGGGCTTATAACCAGATTGTACCAAAACTTGGGGATCTGGCCTTGGATTATAATACAAATTGGGAACTTGTCCAGGATTTCAAACCCATGGACAAGTACAAGTGCTCTCATTTGCTGAGGTTTTGGTAGAAATAACTTCTGAGAATGTGAGGAAGCTGATAATAAGAGAAGATTGCCATGGTGAATTTGATTATACTGACTGAAAAACTGAATGGTTTTATTAATTGCTATGACTTTTCTGAAGAGGGAAGATTTATCCCCAAGTGATTTGTAACAATTAGTCAAGACTAGGATAATCGTATTAGCTGGAAAGTTGAAGTTAGAGTTAAATGCCGAATTGAGCTAATAGCATGGCATTTGAAAGAAGGAAAAGGTAACCCAGGTAGCAATACAGTTGAGTTGGCTTTCATTTAGTCGTAGGTGAAGCACCTTCAACGTAAGAAAATTAAATGAAAAATCTTGAACTTGAAAAAGAGCAAAGAGGAAGAATAGTGAAAGCGTGAACTTCAACTCTACAGAGAGAAGTTAGCAAGGGAGGAAAAATAAGAGCGAAAAGAATGGAAATGTAGAAGCTTGCATTTCGAAGACAGAAAGAAATCAGGTAGCATGAACTGGCTAAAAAAAAATTAGGTTCCTGGTGAAAGTGAGTCTAGCAGTTTAGATGAGGAGTCAAGTCCACTCTGAGCTTTGATAAATCAAATGTCTCAGCCCATTGCTGAAATTTACTGAAGGTGGAGTTAAGAGATATGTCATCTCGTTTGAAAAGATGGCTACAAAGTTGAAGTGGCTGAAGGATACATGGCCTCCCATTTTGCAAAATGTTTTGACAGGGAAGGCGTATGTGTATTCTAGCTTTTCTGAAGATCAATCCTGTCATCAGGTGGTAGTTGAAACTGCAGTACCACGTTTACCCCATTTGTCCCTGAAGCATACCAGTTGCAATTTCAGACATTAAAGAAAATATCAAATGAAATATTTGGAGAAATTACTGTGGCGAAAAAATATTGTTTGACAGGTGATTCCTTTTGTTAGAAATAACTTTTGAGAATGTGAGGAAGAATACTGGAAGAATTTCAAAATAGCATCCCAATAACTATTAGGTCACACCAGGAAGACCGTGAGGTTTCCAAAGTACAGGAAATAGAAAAAAGTTTAATAAATTTGTCTGTATCTACTGTACAATAATAATCAATTTTTGTGGTTTAACTCTTCAATACAATAAAAATGTTTCTTAGGGCTCCATCAGTACTCTCGGGAGGACAAAAGGCTTCTGTGGCTGGAAGCGTTTCGGAAACCCTGATGTAGAGGATAACAGTGATGTGAAGAAATAAATATGTTTTCAGTGCCTTAAAGAGAGCATCTCAAAGCCAATTGTTGGAAGCTGAATGGTGGCAGCAACAGGAATGTTTAGACAGTCCTCAGAAAAAGCTGGATCAGAAAAGGAAATGGGTGTTAAAACAGTAGCAATGGTACAAGTGAAATGTGTTCCCTCAGGACCTACTATCATGGAAAGTGTGGCTCAGGATAGTCAAGGGGATTCCTCCTTCAATATTGTTGAAATGAGTCAGGTGAATAAAGGTTGAGAGATGCTTTGTCTCTAAAGGTGACTCTCTAATTACTTCTCTAATGAAATAAGTAAACAAATTAATATAATAAAGGATGGTAGAACAGTTTAGTCATTGATCACGGCTGATGACAGAATTTACAATCCAGATGGTTTAGAAAAAGAAAAGGTATTAATAGGAGGTATTCATAGAATCTACAGTGCAGGAGGCGGCCATTTGGCCCATCAAACCTTCACCGACAACAATCCCACCCAGGTCCTGTCCGATCCCAGTAACCCAACATATTTACCCTGCTAATCCCCCCGACACTAAAGGGCAATTTTTCATGGCCAATCTACCTAACCCACACATATTTGGACTGTGGGAGGAAACTGGAACACCTGGGGGAAACCCATGCAGACACAGGGAGAATGTGTAAACTTCACACAGTCATCCAGGTCCTTGGTGCTGTGAGACTTCAATGCCACTGTGCTGCCCTCATGGGATTGATGAAATGATTCCTGTGCAAAGTTAATTTGTGATGTGACTTAGTAAATGCATTTGCTGCTGTGGTAACTGGTCTCAGTTTATCTATTGAATGGGGTAGATTTCATATTGGATGATGATTTGGCCAGCAGAGACAATGGGTGGCAACTGTTGCAACAGCTACTCGATCATGCTGATCTCGCCAAACTCCCCAAAAATTACTGTGGCCAAACATGAGAAGCCTATTGCAGATCATGATCAATCAAGGCAGATGAGTGTCGAGAACCAACTTCCACGCGCAAAAGAGTTTGCTAATGAAAATCTAGAACTGGTGAGAACACTGGAGTGTCGGCTACAGGAAGTAAAACACTTGAGTGAGGATTTGAAATATGTAAATGATAAAATTGTGGAAGCAAATACAACAAAGATAGACCTTCAATTAAAACATGATAAACTTCAAATATCAGAAATGTCTATTAAGTGTCGTTAAACATACTTTGTAGAGGAAAAGGAGTTGCTGATGAATCAAAACAGCTAGTTAAACGGTGAATTAAAAACCAAGACTGAGGAACAGTAGGAATTTCATCATGAAAAAAAAAGTCAAATTCTTGAGCTCCAACAGCATCTGGAGAACAACATGGATGGGATCTGCAGCATGTAACAGCAGATCCAGACTTTAAAAGCAGCTTAGGAAAATGTTAGGGAACAGATTGAGGATCTAATGGGTAAATTGAAAAGATCAAAAGCACAATCAGTAAACATGGAGTGTAGATTCCAAATTGAATTGAAAGCCCATTGGAAATTGTTAAGCTTGTGTAAGGTTGAGACAGGTGAGACTGAAACACAGAGAAATAAACTCAACAAAGCAGTGATGAGCTGAACCAGAAGTAACTTCAAAGTTTACAGATGATACGAAATATTGTGAACCATGAAGAGGATAGTGTAGAACTTCAAAAGTACAAAGAAACATCAATGGAATAGGTGGACAGGTGGTAAATGAAGTTCAATGGAGAGAAATGTTAAATTATTCCTTTAGTTGGAAGAACGTGAAATGGTAACAAACTAAAGGTAAGTATTTATTAATCACAAGCAAGGCTTATATTAACACTGCAATGAAGTTACTGTGAAATTCGCCTGGTTGCCATAGTCCAGCACTTGTTCAGGTCAATGCACCTAACCAGCATGTCTTTCAGAATGTGGGACGAAACTCACGCCAACACGGGGAGAACACGCCAACTCCACACAGACTGTGACCCAAGTCGGGAATTGAATCCAAGTACCTGGTGCTGTGAGGCAGCAGTGCTAACCACTGTGTTATTGTGCTGCCACAAAAGGGTACAGCTCTAGAGTTCGAGGAGAAGAGGGACCTGGTGTAAAAATGTGCATAAACTACTGAAGGCGAGAGGACAGATTGAGAGAATGGTTAATAAAGCATACAGTATCTTAAACTTTATTAATAGGGTACAGAACTAGAGCAAAGAGATTATGCTGAACTTATGTAAGACACCAGTTTGGCCTCAGTTGGAGAATTGCTTCAAGCTCTGGGCACTAGCTTCTGCACACTAGTGCAGAAAAGATTCACGAGAATAATTCCAGGGACATAGAACTTCTTATGGAAGATAGATTAGAAAAATTTGGACTGTTTTGTTTAGGAGAAAAGAATGTGGAGAGGAAATTTGATAGAGGTATTCAAAATCATGGGTGATGTGGAGAGAATAGATAGGGAGAAAGCATTCCCCACTCGTGAAAGGATTGCAGATGAGAGGGCCCAAATTTAAAGTAATTGATAAAAGAAGCAAAAGCAATACAAAAAAAATTTTATCCGTGTTGCGAGTGGTTAATGTCTGGAATGCACTGCATTCAAATCTGGAAACAGGTTAAATCGAAGCATTTAAAAGGCATTTAGGCTGTTATCTGAAAAGAATGAATGTACAAGGTTACATGGAGAAGGTAGGAAAATGGCACCAAGGGAGCACTAGTGCAGAAATGAACGGTCTCCATGAAAGGGGATGAGAATCACATCAGCCGTGATTGAATGGCAGAGTAGACTTGATGGGCCGAATGGCTTTATTCTGTTCCTATACCTAATGGGCTTCCATATTGTAACATCTGTGATTCTGTAAAAAGATCAACACAGTTGGAAAAGAATTGGAAAATAAAAGAGTAAACAAATGCTTGGATTAAATTGTGGAAGAAGTGGAGATAAAAGTTCATCTTTTCCAGCGACAAAGAATATGAATGCGTGCAGAACACTGTGGCACAGCTCTTAGATAAGCTAGAAAATTACTTGAATAAAGACAGAAAAACACCCTCATTGCAGGTTTATTTTTTCCCGTGATCAAAACGAGGAAACAATAAAATTTGTTAAGGAGGATGTGAATGAGGAAGATAATCTTGAAGCTGGCTGTCAATCAGACATGCATGGTTTCCATAGCAAATATAAAGGACCCATTGAAAGCTTGTTTCCATCAATAAAAAACAGGATGAAAAACCTCCAAAAATGTTCTGTATTAAAGTTGAAAAACTTATGCAAAAGTCATTTGTATCATAAAGTGTGACTAATATTTATTCAAATGCAGAGATGAAGACTGCCAAGTACTGGTTTGCAGTTACACCAGAAAGATTGAAAACCTATGGTAAAATAGAGATACAAGCAGGTCAAGATGCTTCTAAAGAAAATTTTAAATGTTTTTTCACTACCTTTGATTGTTCATGAAAAGATTAGAGGGAAAACCCTATAATTGTTGATATTCTGCCCAGGGTCTAAGGAAAGGATGTGGGATAAAAGGCAAGTTATGAGTTATGATAATTCTATGAAGTTTAAATCCTACTAATCATATTTATTGCATGTACTGGCTTTTGTTTTGGTTAAGTCTTTGTAATTTTATAAAGTGATATGTGTAATTGCGGGAAAATGTAGCTTTTTTGTATATTATATAATAAGCTATTTGTTAAGTTTATAATATTAAGTACTATAATATTATAGTACTTATAATATTTAGTAATATCAAGAGGCGACCACAAGGAAGCAAGGTTATGAAAAGAATCAATGAGGCCAAGCTAAAGAATCCCAGCATAGCTTCAGCACTGACTGAAGACTTAGAAATCAAGCTTGCTGACCTACACCTCACACACAGTACTGAGGACGACTGGGAATGCTTCAGGGATGCTGTCCATACATCTGCACTGAAGATGCTCGGGGCCTATACCCACAAGCAGCATGACTGGTTTGATGAGAACGATGAGGAGATACAGGCTCTACTTGTTGAAAAGCACCGTCTTCATTGGGCCTGTCAGAACGACCCATCTTTAGCTGCCAAGAAAAATGCTTTTACCAGTGCTTGCAGGACAGTCCAGAATAAACTGCGTAAAATGCAGGATGCCTGGCTGAGCGCCAAGGCAGGTGAAATACACGGATATGCTGACAGTAACAACCTGCAACGGTTCTATGAAGCCCTCAACACTCTCTACAAACCCCAATCTTTTGGGAGTTACCCCCTTCTGAGTACAGATGGTACAACTCTCATTACAGAGAGGGCTCAGATACTGCAGAGATGGGCTGAACACTTTGAAGCAACCGACAGTCATCTATTAATGATGAGGCAATAGACAGGATTCCCCAGGTTGATATCAACAGTGCCATGGATGACACACCAGTAGTAGCAGAAGTCACAAAAGCTGTCAGTCAGCTATCCAGTGGCAGAGCCCCGGGAGCAGATGACATACCTGCAGAGATCTACAAAGCTGCTGGTCCTGTACTTTCCAAGAAGCTCATTGAGTTGTTCCAGTCCTTTTGGAAGCAAGAATCCATTCGTCAGGAACTTAAAGATGCTTTATCGTACACCTCTACAAGAGGAAGGGCAACCGGCAAGAATGTGACAACCACCGCAGAATCTCACTACTCTCCATCACAGGAAAAACCCTTGCAAGAGTCCTGCTAAATCGTCTGGTCACTCATCTGGAGCTGGGCCTGCTTCCAGAGTCAGTGTGGCTTCTGCAAAGGTCACGGGACTATTCACATGATTTTTGTTGCACGCTAACTTCAGGAGAAGTGTCAGGAGCAGAATTGCAAGCTCTACACAACCTTTGTCGACCTCGCGAAAGCCTTCGACACTAAGCCAACAAGGCCTTTGGAGGATCATGTCAAAGTTTGGCTGTCCCCCCAAATTCATTCACATGTTTCGCCAGTTCCATGATGGCATGATGGCCAGAGTACTGGATGGCGAACAATCCTCTGAGGCATTCCCAGTTCCCAACAGCATCAAACAGGGCTGTGTGCTCGCACCCACACTGTTCAGCATGATGTTTACTGCCATGCTGAATGATGCCTTCCAGGACAGTGTTGCTGGAATCAGCTTCAAGTACAGAGTGGATGGGAAGCTCTTCAACCTGAGGGGACTTCAAGCTATTATCAAAGTGAAGGAGACTGTTCTGAGAGATTTCTTCTTTGCCAATGACTGAGCCCTGTATATTGGCTCAGAGATGCAAGTCAGTATGGATAAATTTTCCACGGCTTGTGACAACTTTGGACTCACCATCAACATTAAAAAGACCTCATGCACCATACACAAAACCCATAATCACAATCAAAGGGTAGAAACTACAGACAGTGGACCAGTTCACTCATCTTGACAGCATCCTCTCCCGAGCAGTGACTATTGATACAGAAGTTAAATGCAGAATAGCAAAGGCAAGTTCTGTTTTCAGTAGACTGCGCTCCACTGTATGGTAATGTTGAGGAATCAGCCCAGCAACAAAACTGAAGGTCCACAGCGCCGCAGTACTCACTACCCTCCTGCATGCCTGTGAAATGTGGACCGTGTATCGAAAGCATGCAAGACAGCTCAGTCATTTCCACATGACTTGTCTTTGCAGAATATTACGCATCAGATGGCAAGACAAAGTACCAGACACTGAAGTTCTCTCTAGAGCAAGTCTACCATCAGTCCACACACTTCTGATGAGAGCACAGACCCGGTGGGGCAGGTCATGTCATCCTTACGCCAGATGAGCGCATACCCAAGCAGCTCCTTTTTGGGGAACTCTCTGCTGGAAGATGCTCGCATGGAGGGCAGAAGAAACGTTTCAAAGACACACTCAGGCCTCCCTGAAGTCGCATGACATTGACACGACCACCTGGGAAATGCTGGCACAAAACCGCCCTACCTGGCGCTGCCTCATCCACAAAGACTGTCAAACCTGTGAAGCAAGGTTGATTGCTGAAGCACAACTTAAGCGCGAGCTGCGCAAGTCCAGAGACACCAGTGCAACAACTGCAGCGCCTACACAAGTCTGTCCAATATGTGCCAGGACATTCCATGCCTGAATAAGCCTGATCAGTCATCTTCAGACACACCACAACCAGCCTCAAAATGATTAATGGTGTCGAGGCCCTCATCAATGACGATGGACAAACACCAACAAAAACAAGTACTGCTTGTTACAGACCTTATAAAGACATTATAAAGAAACCTTCCCTCTGATGAAGCTTCCCTTCTCCCAAGGAAAAAAAGGGGCTACGTGGGTGGGCTGGGAACGACAACTCCCACCCTGCCTCAGGAGTTTCCAAGCACGTGTGCACTAGGAATGAGCAGCACCTGCAGCATCCAGCGTTTAAGTTTTTTGGGCTGATGACGGGCCCAGTGCAACAGCACAAAAAGAAAACTACACTAAAACACAAATTACGTGACTTGGAACAGAGGGCCATAAGCATAACGGAATCTCTGATACAGAGGGGGCAGGGAGAAATCCCACTTGAACAGAGAGGAGCCGAGAAGAAGGTTCCAAGTGGAAAAAACACTATTCCTGGCAGGCTTTACAAGAGCTCAGGAGATGCTTTGAGAATGTCAAACGGCAGCAGGAAGTTGGTGACTCTGCTGCGGGTTGTTGGTTCAAAGGTATCTCTTTAGAGCAGTAATGTTCTGCTCAGCAAAGATGAAGAGCTGAAGTTGTGCTCGTTGAGTTGGTGCTGGATTGTGGACTCGGGAACCCAGGGGAACGGAGTTTTGAGAAACGAGATTGAAAGCCTCTGAGCTGTGCTATTATTGGGGCTACCTGGGTAGCAGCAACTTTTGGAGAGAATTTCAAGACAAGATCTTCGAAGGTTGAGACTGGAATTCTTCATCAGAAATGGAGTTTCAGCAAGATTGGTTAACTCTCAAGAGTTTACTGGTATCTGGGTAAACTATTGGGAAACCCATTGAATCTGTCAGCTACTATGCAGTGTGGTGCATTCAATTACAGTTTGCCTTTTAATTCATATGTACCTCATATTAACCCTGAAATTTAAGTATAAAATCAATGCTGCAAATTGTTTTATCTTTCTAATCTTGTATAGTAAAGTTTATTTACTTTTTTTGTTCAAAACCAATGGAATCTTGGGGTTTTATTCTCTTCGCAAGTGTCTTGTGCCTCAAACTTTGCTTACTTCAAACAAAATACATTTTATATATTCTAACTTCCATTTTTTAGTGCTTTATTCATTAGTCATTTTTATTTACTCATCAAAATGCATTGTTCCAGTTCCTTGCTTGCACATTTATTTTGTCTCTGTGTTTTTTCTATTTCATTTCACATTTGATAATTCCCTTTGCTATTTTACTACTACTTAGTCAGCATTCACAGATCCTAAAAAAGGCTTAGCTCTTCATACATATTCTTCGAGTGGCAATAATAATAGGCCTGATTTTGCCGTCAGCAGGAAAAGAACAATGTTCGCTGTTGATTAGACTTAAATCTTCTGTGGCTTTGACACTGTGCTTTGTGGTCATTAGAGAACTGAAACAGAATAGGATCAGGGATTTGTGTAAACAGTACAACCAACCTTACTGAGGCATGCTAAATCGGTCTAAATCAGGAAAGTGCAAGTTAGAACACATAATTCCATGTATAGAAAGTGAAATCAAGAGAAGATAAGAAAGATGAAAAAAATCAGAAAGAGAAAGCATATAATGAATATTCTTTTTAAAATCTCCAACATCAAGTAAAATCTGAAGGAATTGTACTCATCTTTCAGTGCCAGAAAGGCTGTTTGGCAGTAATTAAAATTTACCATGCTATTAAAAATTCCCTCACACTTGAATGGATAAACCCTAACATTTTTTGCAATGCTTAGTAGCGATGCAATGGATGAGTTCCACAACATCATGCTGTTTAAGTGCCAAGTCTCAGTGAGGAACTAGCAGAATGCAGTTTCTGGAGGAGCAAGAAAACTGGGGCATCTGCTTCCTGGTTTGCATATTTAACTGCACAATTGCAGACACTGAGTTGTTACCTCTAACATCACTGTGAGTGCACCAACACCACAAGAACTCAGGGATTCAAGAAGACCACTCATTACTGCTCAAGGGCAATAAAGATGGACAATAATTCTTGATCCAACTAGGGATCCTACACTCCATGAACAAATAAAAAAGGATTAATCCTTCATGACAATGAGTGTATATAGCCTCACCACAAAATTAAAGCCAATATTTAGATTGGGAAAGCAGACAAGAGTCTCAGAAGTGACTTTAAAATCGATGAGTTAACAACAGTTGTTACTGCTTTGTGTTCAATTCCAATGAAAGCTATGAACTTGCAATTGTAGCAACTTGGGTGAACAAAAAAATACTACACATAAATGTGCACAAACAAGATTAATAGGGTGAGCTGGGAGATGCACTGCTTGAGCAAAATCATATACATTAGAATATTTTAAATCAGAATATAGCACCTTATTTTGGGGGCATATTTGAGAATAAATCAAAATTAACTCAAATGCTATTAATTCATTTCACATTATTTTCCATTTGATGTAAACAATGCTCTGGACTCACATGTGCATTCTTGGAAAATCATGCTTTAAAAATAATATGGCCATGTACACATAAATTTAAGAGGGATAGACTGTTCAGTATTCAGGAAGATTCACTATCCAAACCAAAGGTTGCTGAATCAGGCAATGGTAGCTGCCAGAAATGACCATTTTGGCTAATAAATAAGCCATTTATGGTCAGAAAATTCAAGTATTCTTCCAAACACACGTTTGTTAAAACTGTTATATATCATTTACAGCTGAAGAATTACACAGTGGTTCTAAAATAAGATATACAGATATTTAGAAGAACGGCCTGACTTTCCGAGGAAAAAGGTTGACTGACATTTAAAAAAAAATTGTATTAACTATATTCCAGTAACAGACCAACATTACATAGGCATAAAATCATCTTGAAAATGTTACCTTTTGGGTGAGTTATGAGGATATGGAATTACTATAAGTTGAGAATTTGGAATAATGGCTGTCCATTCTCGCTTTCTTATAGACTGACAAAGAAAACAAAATCAAAAATTAGGCAGAAAAAAAATTCACCTGAAAATGCAGTTCTTCATTCAAATTAGAAGAAGATTATTTAATATCATAGCTGATACTTATACAAGATTCCTTTTGAGAAGATTTAGAGGCAACTTTAGGAATATTTGTCAAACAGGCAAAGCCAACACTGCACACATCCAATATCCCCAAGAATGAGCAGTGTCAGAACGATTACCTTCACCTGGTAAGATAAGGACAAAATGTGGATACTTTGGGAGGACTGGAAGGGGGAAGGTGCTAACAGCCCTACCTGAAAAGTTTGACATCATTTGCATCAATAGTGTTCATTTGTATTCATTTGATATCAATTGCACTCGAGCTTCATTTAGCTATCATTCAATATCAATTTGGAAGATACAAGTGCGAGGGGATTCATTTTGGTAGGACAAATTTGAATGCAGATTACAGGATCAACGGCAGGGTTCTGAGAAATATGGAGGAACAGAGAGATCTTCAGGTTCATATCCACAGATCCCTGAAGGTTGCCAGTCAAGTGGATAGAGCTGTGAAGAAGGCCTATAATGTGTTAGCATTTATTAACAGGGGGTTTGAGTTTAAGAGCCCTGGGGTTATGCTGCAACTGTACAGGACCTTGGTGAGGCCACATTTCGAATATTGTGTGCAGTTCTGGTCACCTCACTGTAAGGAGGATGTAGAAGCATTGGAGAGACTGCAGAGGAGATTTACCAGGATGCAGGCTGGTTTGGAGGGTAGGTCCAAACCTGAGAGCTAGGGCTTTTCTCTTTAGAGCGGAGGAGGATGAGAGGCAACTTAATAGAGGTTTATAAGAATATGAGGGGGATAGATAGAGTGGACGTTCAGAGACTATTTCCTTGGGTGGATGTAGCTGCTATGAGGGGGCACAACTATAAGGTTCATGGTGGGAGAGGAATGTCTGAGGTAGATTCTTACTCAGAGTGGTTGGGGTGTGGAATGGACTGCCTGCTGTGATAGTGGAATCAGACACTTTAGGACTTTCAAGCAATTATTGGATAGGCACATGGAGCACACCAGAATGATAGGGAGTGGGATAGCTTGATCTTGGTTTCGGACAAAGCTTGGCACAACATCAAGGGCTGAAGGGCCTGTACTGTGCTATGCCGTTCTATGTTCAATATCAGTTGCACATAAAGGCAATCATTTAACTATCATTTGACATCAATTGCATTCAGAAGCAATCATTTAGCAATAATTTAACATTACAAATACTGTAACTGACGTCAATTGCCCTAAATCACAGCAGACAAACATTTGCAATTAATAACATCACTTAAGCATTCGGACACCAAAAATGACCATAGAGTTTATTTTCCATATTTCTGAATTTCCATATCTTCAAACAACACAAAACTGACCTAACTTTAGAAAAATCAGATCTCTTGTATTGATAAAGTACTTTTATGCTTTTCTTTATAACCTATAATTCATGCAACACACCTTGTCCAGCCCATCCTCCATTCAGCCTGCATAATCTTCATTTTCAGAATTGACAAAGGTTCGGAAAAAATCACAAATCAGTTCAATCAATCTAGAATGATGCATTGTGGAAGGGAACCTAAAAAATGGTGTGAATAACTTATAAAATGTAACCACTTAAGAATCTACACAATAAAGTTTTTATCCCCCAAGGTTGTACATTGTGATCTCGCAAGTCATGGCTGGACTGGTGATGATTAGCTACTGTCATTCATGCCCGGAGGCTGCACTGCTCAAACTTACTTCAATTGATTTTACATTTACAATGTGTATCATGCAATTATCCTCCACTCACTACATTCTGTTGGGCAAATAATACTGCTTTTATCAGGAGACCTTGTTGTAGTTTTGGTCATGAATTATGTTTACTGTAGTTCACAGAAGCTGCTTAAATGGACCCTGCTCACTGTTGGTCTTGTCCTACCCCCAGTTCACTAACTGAAATAATGCAACTTGGTGACTGACTGTGGCGTCAATAGATACTCTAAATTTGTTCCTAATTTTGGAACTTTCATTTTGAAACTACTTAAATAAATTTGGAAATCATACTAAACTAAAAATAAATTGAAACCTTTTTTCATATATTGACACACAGAGAAATACAAAACTTCTTGTCGTACTACTGGGTTATTACCTTTTCTCCTTGAGGACGAGGAATGCCAACATAGAGATGGTCAAGAAAGTTTGCACTACGTCCTAGGCCAAGGACTACATACGGCAGCTGTAGGGCAAAATGTGCTGATTGGCTGAGTTGTCCCGCTGCAGATAGATCAGATTAATCAAGAAAATCAAAATACAACAAGACATGGATCGTTGGTTGACATGGAGCTCCTATATGTCTAATTACAAAATTCAATTTCATATAACTTCACATTCTTTAAAAAAGAAAAGCATCTGCTTTTTAAACAAAGCTTTCTCTTCATTACATTTTGGGGCATATTTTGTGATTGAGAACAGTTAGTGATAAGTGATAAAGTGATAAAGTGATAAAGGAAAAGTGATAAAGGAAAGGAAAACATCACTTAATGAGAGAGGAATTTAACAAATAGATCAGCTTTCACCACAATGCACTATTCCTATCTTGTGATAAGTTGATTCTTCTCTACACCCTATGACTGTAACACCACATTCTGCACTCTCTCTTTTCTTTCTCTATGAATGATATGCTTTGTCTGTATAGTGCACAAGAAACAATACTTTTCACTGTAAACCAATACATGTGACAATAATAAATCAAGTCAAATCTAAAAACTATTCTGTGCCACTTAACTTTATAGGCAGAATCTGATGCAGAATGGTGGTAATAGTGGTAAAGGTTAACATTTTAGTTAACTTTTTGTGAAGAAAACCTTTTGCTCTATTTCCTGTCTTTTTAAAAGATATCTCAATATGATTAAAATCCTACCACATGACAAATTGCACACATTGATATCGATTGTACTGCGTGCAATTGGAAATTATATCCAGAAGTAAAATAGACTGAAAAATAAGCTAACGCCATAATATTTACCATACACAAATGCTTAATTTTTAAAATCATACACAGGTCCTACAACTGAGTGGGATTATACTTATGAAACATTTTTTGTGCTAATCACAAAAGAGAAAAATGCTGCTTTGAAAATAATGGTGAGGTTAACAGTGCCCAGCTTTGTTAACATGTAAATTGGGCAGCAAACTCTGGCGACCACAGACAAATCAGGAAAGTTGCTTTCTACATTCTTCTACTCCCTTGATTGTATTTTGTTAAGAGACTTGGCATTGAAATATATGGATGTATATGAAGATACACTGTCCACATACTAATTAAGCTCACCAGAAAATGTTACGGCTTGGCCATTCCAGTTTTAAGCATATTTTTAATGGAATAAGAAGTCTTAATTATTGTCAAACAATCTCTCTGGCACTGAAAATTAACTTTGACCAGTGTCAAGTCTCATTTTATTTAATTTGATTCATTATTGTCATATGTATTGGGATACAGTGAAAAGTATTGTTTCTCATGTGCGATACAGACAAAACACAAAGTTCATAGAGTACATAGAGGAGAAGGAAAGGAGAGGGTGCAGAATATAGTTTACAGTCATAGCTAGGGTGTAGAGAAAGATACAAGATCGGCCAATTCAAAAATTTGAGGGCAGCAGGAAAGAAGCTGTTCTGGGAGTCAGTTGGTATGTGATTGCAGACCTTTGCCATCTTTTCCCCAACAGAAGAAGATGGGCGAGAGTATGTCCAGGGTGCGTGGGGTCGTTGATTATGTTGGCTGCTTTTCCGAGGCAGCGGGAAATGTGGACGGAGTCCATGGATGACAGACTGGTTTGAGTGATGGACTGGGCTACGTTCACAACCCGTTGCTTCATTATCTTAATTATTGCTGGAAATTTAAAATGATAAAAGTTGTTTCCTAAGTTTCTATTTGCAAATTATTGCTCAACTCCACCATTTCCTCACCTTCTTACTGCCCTCTCTGCACCCAATTTGTAAATGAATTAAATATTTGAACTGACTGTTTATACTTTGCTCATCGTTTTCAATTCTTTGCTCTGATTGGTGAAGGAGTCACAGTAGCTCCCAAATTCTGGCAGAAGATGCTGTACCACTTCAATGGTGTATATTAAGTTATGTTGCAAAATCCCACAGGAATGCCATGGCCAAGTACAAGTGTATAGCCATCTTGTGCTGTTTGGTTGTTCAAAATTTGGTCCAGTATTTTGCAAACAGAAAGTAAAGCATTTTATTCATTTCCTGTTTGAAATTGGAAATAATTAAAACAAGCTACACGTATTTATGTAGCAAGCAGTAGAAGATGCTATGTTCTTTTAAAATCACTTTTGACTGGAAGATGACTTAAGTGCGTTTATACTGCCTTACAGAATATAGTGCCAACAGTGCACAATACAGTAGTTTCACACTGCCATCAGTAATCTACTCCTTACTTTCACTTGCGTCAACCCTCAACGTCTCATTCATGGTTTTTGTTGCTGCTGATCTTGACTTGTCCACAACCCTCTTTGTAGGTCTCTAAAATTCCACAATAAACAAACTCCAGCTCATCTAACCTCCACCACTATCTGTATCCTGCCTTGCTCATCCATCAGCCTCATCCTCGAGATTAGCTTCTTATCCCTGAATGCATCAAACCTGAAATTGTTCTGACTATGCTTTCAGTTATTTATTGTAGATCGTTTCAATTTTACAAACCACCCTGTATCACTTTCCATCTTCAAGACGACATATAAACTGCAAATTGTGGTATTTGGCTCTCTTCTAACTTAAAGCAGTTACGATATTACTGTGTGAATACAAAACATTTGAATTTCATTTTTCTTTATGTAATAAAGTGACATTGTTTGCATTTACTCTGATAAGATTGAATGATGAAAATATTTCAAAAACAAATTGCCTGATTTTAAAGGAGTGAGTCAACCATACATTTCATGCGTGACTATTACAGTATTTTTGCCATTCAAGTATTGATATGGTTGGTGAAGGATTGTTGCTGGCATGTCTGCAACAATTTCTTACATTTAAGTAATGAGGCAGCTTGCTGAACCAAAATACTGCAGTCTTCCCCAATGTTTAGTCAGTGAGACCCAAACAGCTTGCCAAAGAACAGAATGATAACCAGATTCAGTTACATTAAATGGTTCACTTACATAAAATGCCTGTTAAAACAATATTGACAATCTTTAAATGACTGTCCAAGGTCAACAAACGAAATAATCAGCGATAAAATATCACAGCGATATTTTAATTGAACTCTATGTGGAAATATTTCAATAAACAACAAAGAAGGTGTCTTGATAAGTAATATTTTTTCCAGTGTTCCACCATCTCTGTGTCTTACATGTTAGTGATTCTGTCTCTGTTTTGCAGATTCTGTCTGATTTGTGTAGGTGTTCTTTCAACCCACTCTCATCTGCAACTCTACAGTTATCCCTGCTGGCGCACTGCTTCATTGCAGCAGCTTTTGTGCACAATTAGAGATCAACGGCTGTTCTGCAGAATGAGTCACCATACAGCAATCCCAGATCTTGAAAAACAGACTCTGTGTTTGTCTCAAAACCTAGCAACAAAAATTAATAGCTATGCAATCCAAAACATCTGGCAGAAGCTTAGGCACTAGTAATTTGAATTATGCTCTCCCTGACAGTACATTAACTATAGTAGCTTTTTGGTAGCAAAGGGGTGGGTTGGGGAAGGTGGCAGAGAGATGGTCGGTGAAATGACAGGGCAAATAAGGAAAGGGTGGAGGGTGGTTGTAATATTACAGCTGTAGATTTGCTGATATTTATTTGTCTTTAATTTGCATTAATTTGCTGTGTTACCGATATGAAATAATTGTAGGACCTGCCCTTAATTTATTTAACATAATACTGACGACTACTGAAGATTGCTAGATAATCATGGACATGGAACAACATTCAACCAGTCTTTGTTTATCAATTTAAAATACATCAAAATCCCTTTACCATCATAGCACCCAATCAATCTTAAATGATTCAAGGGATTTTGCCTCCACCTCTCTACTGCATTGATGTGTTTATCATTCTCTGCATGAGAAGAGCTCTTAGTCTTAAAGATACCTTTTGAATAGTTTGGGCCTTTGCCCCTTTTCCCTTCTTCCACATTTCACTTAGAATTCATTCTGGGTTTATTTCCAAACAATTTTCTAGTTTACATAATTCTATCGTTCTCCACTCTGGCCCCTCCTTTCCTTCAATCTTGAAGTTCTCCAGAATATAACATCAATGCTAGATTATTTGTGCATGTCTTGGAATCCAGAACCATTTGCAGTACTCAAACTGTGATGACCAGAAACCATACAATTTAACTATTGATTTTATTATGTTCAACTGTTATAGCTGCTGGTTGGATATATTTACTAGCATACACTACACACTCTTTCCACTTTACCTGTTAGCATTCACCAACTATTTGTTTCCTGCAGTTTTCCACCCTATACAGAGCCTGGGTGAGAAAATATGGGCCCTTGTGCTTCTCCTGTTTGTGGGAATGCTTGTTACCCTCCCCCCCTTTAAACCTCCCTTCCAATCAGGCATGTTTTTTCCCTCCTTTCAAAATTCACCGATCAATTCATATAACAATCACAGAAAGGTCCTAATGAAATAATAATGCCCATTGTTGACACCTGAATCTATATGCAGCATGGGTCATGATTTCAAGAGCAGCAATGATATAATGCAGTGTTAGTCTGTCTGTGCCCTACAGGTGGTCTCACTGCGACTATTAAACAAACTAGAGAGCACAGATTTTACTTTAACAGTATTGTGCCAAATTGTTAATTTCACAGGAAAATATCCATTAGTTATTTCTAAAATCATGCAGGCGATAACAATGATTTTGGTGACTGCCTCAGCTTGCAACCCAGGTAAACTATTCAAGATCTTTACCATTCTGTGGAAGACTTTCTCCTGCTTGGGCACGTTATGTTATTCAATATAATTATTCCATATATGGGGTGTAATTGGATTCTATTTTATCAGTAATCTCACACGTTAGAAAGATCAATGACTCCTGTGCAACCAAGTGGAATGATTGGATAGCACAGGTCATCATAGACAGTGAGAAGTGTTGGGAATCCTCAGGTTTCTCTGTGACAAATAATTTCTAAGATGCCAGAGGACAAAGACTGTATGATTCACAGTTGTATTGATATTTTCTTGATCAGCAAGTCTTAAGACTCTGCTGCTCTCACTACAATATATTTTCAATATCTTCTATACAACACATATTCATCAAGATATTTCAATACTTTAAAAAAAAGAATAAAAACAGTTGAATGAGATAAGGGATAAGTCAACAAAAAGGACAAGATCTGAAGTCACTAGAAAAGACTCTTGAGAGTCAAGTGCTGTGTAAAACAGTTTACTGATTCACTACGAGCGCATTACACACTCCTACCCTGGCAATTTCAGTCCACAAAACCTGTTCACTAGGAACTTCCACTAGGAACAAAATAAACAGAACTCTAATCATGGTTCCACTCCCTGTTCGCAAAACAATCATGGAGGATATACGCCATCCAGCCAGGTTCATCCCATCCATCCAAATGATATATGATAAGTTTTAGGAGCAGGAGTAAGCTATTTAGCACCTTGAGCCTGATCTGCCATTTGATAACATTGCCTACAATTCAGAATTAATTAGTTGTAAAGCAATTTGGGAACAACATGAAAGATGCTATAGAAATTGTAATAAAAGACAAAACCTACAGCAATAAGGTATAGCAATGATGAAACTGGAGGCCCAATGGTGACTCTCTAAGGATAATTAATGACAGAATAATCAACTGAAGTTGGAAAAGTGGTTAGCAAGAAAAAACTATATTTACAAAACAATTCAACTTTTGTTGCTAGTGGAAGTTTATTGTGAATATAACCGTACCATTCTGACCTTCCTAACACCAACCAATATACCATAAATAGATTATTTTCCTTTTACACTAAAGACACTAGAATTTTCTGGCCGTTCACGCCAGCAGGATTCTCTGGTCCCGCCAGCAATGTCCCTCCGACAACAGGTTTTCCAGTGGTGTGTGGTGGCTTCAATGGGAAATCCCATTGACAGTGGTGGGACCAGAGAATCCTGCCATCTCCCACTGCCAAGAAACATGTGGTTGGTAGAATGGAGAATCACAAGGATTTGTCAATCAGTCATCCTTTAGCAGCTCAGAAAAAACAGAGGTTGAATTATTGGTCTGCATTTTTTTTTGAAAGAATGATACATGGTAATAAATTTAATATGGCCCTACTCAAGACCTAGATTGTCACCCATCCCTCAGAAACTGTCATACAAATTGTGTTATACACTGAATTCATTGACTGTCTGAGGTGGAGTAGAGATTTATACAACCCTTCTTCAAGCAACCTCTGAGCAGCAAACAGGTATTTCATTCCCAGACTTGCAAGAGTAATAAAATGGGTGAAACGGAGTCAACACCCTGTTCTGCATCAGTCCCCAGGTTTTATTTTCTTACATTTACTTCGATGAGGCCGAAGATTCTCAAGTCTTTAATTCATCACAGCATGCCAACATAATTGTGCCTACTTTAGGGCATAATGAAAAATTACACTACTATTTATATGCTTGTTTAAATTCAAAAGAGAATTTTGAAAATTGTACAATATTTAATATTTGTGCCACTCTAAACACACACCCATCCTCAACATTCCCCAACATAACACTCCCACCTCCTCACCCCCGTTCTGCTAAAACATCACTGATCTGAAGTGTTAATCTGATGCTGCCTATTCTGCTGAGTATTTCTGCCGTTTCTGTTCTGATTTAAAATTTCCAGCATCAGCAATATTCTGTTTTTCAATAACTCCCAAGTAGCATTCTTTAGTTCCACTGCATTCAGGTAAATTTAACCACTTTGCAGAGTTTCTAAGTTCAAAGATCTGGGGTGCATAGATGAAAGGTGCCAGAATGGTGATGTCAGAGATTTCCTCAAGCTGCTGGGACTCCAATCACAAGGTAATAAGGCCAGAATGGCAGAATGATCTGTTAGTAAGATGAGAAATAAACTGGGCAGTGGCCACAGGAGCTTGGGTTGTATTGTAGAAAGATAACACAAGACTACTAGGCAGAAATTGGGCTACGACCAAGGTTGGGTGCTTGGAATTATAGGAATGGTGAGAAATTGTGGCCAGGAAAAAAAGATCGGGGATCTGTGATGGGGTTGCGGGAAATGGATTGAAGGGTGGCAGTGATGGCAATTGGCAAGGAATTAAACGTGGGGCCCCTCCTCTTTTGGCCTTTATTGTAAGGGTGTTGGAGTGCATGAATAAAGAAGTCCTTCTACAATTGTACCGGCTTTTGTTGAGATCACATTTGGAATACTGTGTGCTGTTTTGGTCTCCAAATTTAAGAAATGATATATGTATATTGATGGCAGTGCAATGAAGGTTCATTAAATTAGTCCCTGGGATAAGACCATTGTCTTATGATGAGGGGCTAAGTAAATTGGGTTTATATTCACTTAAATTTAGAAGCATGAGAAGTGAATTAATTGAAACCTACAAAATTCTGAAGGGGCATGAGTTATTGTTTCCAGCAGTCAGGGAATTTAAAACATAGGGCAGGAAGCAGTCGCCATGAGGATAATCCTCATTTAGGATTGGGATAAGGAGAAATTACTTCACTTAAAGGGTTGTGAATCTTCAGAATTCTCTTTCACAGAGGGATGTGGATGCTCTATCATTGGATACATTATAAGTTGAGATGGACAGTTTTTCTCAGGGAATTAAGGGATATGGGGAGCAGGCATGAAAATGGAGTTGAAGCGCAAGATGGTCATGATCAAATGGAACGGTGGAGCAGAATCAAAAGGACCTTGCAATCCTTTCTTGTATTCTTGTGTTTTTGCTCCTCCCTGCTCCGCATTCAGCTAAGCTAATCATCCTCTGTGCAGCAGGTGATTTCAAGGCAGAGTTCCCAGAATGCAGCACTACTGGAGAGCAGGCCGCCAGGTCCATTACTACATTTGCGAAGGACCAAATGCCTGCTTCAGGCATTGGCAAATGCCACTTTTTGATTGTACTTTGTAAATACGACACTTGATGCACTTTTATGTCCAGGTCTTTTATGTAAATGAGAAATAGCAATGGTTCCAATATTTGGCTTTGGGCACATCATTCATTACTTCCTCAACACTGACATAACCTCTTCAATGAGTACTTGCTAACTTTTACTCATTAATCAGCTTTTATATTCATTTTCAGGGTTTACCCCACAACTTCAACGTAACTGCCTTTCATGAGGAACTTTGCCAAATGCCATGTCTAGGTAAAGTACAGCTTTGTGCTTTCCACATTCCCAGAGTAATTTGTTTGCTTTGAGCCCTTTCAGTTTGTCTCGAGCTTCCATTTTATTTATATGAAGTCACTGATTTTACTTCAGTTATCTGTGTGTGGGCAGGTCATTCCTCATGTCTTCCCTTGTTAATACTTGGAGGAAACAATCATTCAGAATGTTTGCCATCTGTACTCTTCATTACAAGTTTAGAGGAGCAAATACATGTTACCTCTGTCCCTCTTTTATTTATTTTCCCATTCTGGGATTTCAGCTTTTCACGATTCTTCAGTTACACTTCCTGCAGGCACATCTTCTGCTTCTTTGCTTGTGTCATTACATATTCCTTTGACCTTGCACCTTCAACTCTTTTGTCCTTTCAAACCTTTCCTGTCCCTTGCCTTTCATAGACCTTCTATTTTATTCATTCACCCCCTCCCACCTTTCACGGTCTCTGTACTTTCTTAAAATCTGTTGCATCTCTAACTTTTTCCAGCTCCGAATATTTAAGTTTCTTTATCCACAGATGCTGCCCGCCTTGCTCCACTATTTCCAGTAATGTGTAAGTGAACCTATGTTGTAGTCTCTCTAAAGGTCCAATATTCTTCCTACAAAGTGGAGCTGAATACTGAGGTCTTATTAAGATTTTATGTATGTTCCTTGTTACTTCTTTGCTTTTACTTCTCATGTATGATAAAACCTAGATTCCAATAGCTTTTTGTTTCTACAGTCTGATCGACAAACTGTTGCCTTTAATATTCTGTACTAACAAGTCCCTGCTTTCCAGAGCAGTAAGCCTACATCCAACCACAGTAAAAATTACAGCTGCTATTTTTTCCACCAAAACCAACAATTCACACATTGACAATGAATCCCATCTGGCACCTTTTCTACCATTCTCCTACATTATCAATACTCCTTTTCAGCTTCTTTTGGTCTTGTAAAAAGAACTGTGCTCCTACTTTAGTATTGTTTTCACTCATCTTTTACACTTCTCTCTTCAGACCTGTATCTATGGGATTGATAGGAACAATGAACAGAAGTAACAGAAATTACACCACAATCTACTTTCAACTACTCTAGAAAAAACTGTCCAAATCTATTTTCTTCCCTCTAAGTAATTTTTAGTCAAGTTTTGTAAACTTGCCGAAATTCCAAAATCAATAAATCTTCTTTCATCATTTCCTGCGTGGCATCTTGTCAAAGGCTTTATTAGAGTTCATCCATTGCATTTTTTTTTGTCTATTACATCTGACACTTATTCCGAGCATTCTGCGAAGGTTGTCAAGCACTATTATTTCCTTCTTAAGTCCAAGTTGGTTATTTCTTTTTTTCATCTAGATATGCAGTAACATCAGACTCCAAAGATCAAAAACGTCAAAATTTCTCTACCACAGATAGTAAACTCCCTGATCTATAAGTATCCATGCTAGCTCTGTCTCCCTTTGTTAAAAAAAAATGGGTGCTACATCGACAACTTTTCAGTTTCTGGCACATACCCACATGCAATGAAGCACTGAATTATAACTGAGGCCCTCTGCGATTTCCTCCTTTAGCTTGAAGTTACTTGAATGTAATCCTTCAAACCCTGGCATCTTTCCTTCCCTTACCTTAACCAATTTGCCTAAATTTACCTTTTCGCCATCCGATTCTAAACCACTTCAGAATTTCCCTCTGATATCTTTTAGTACCACTACCATTTTGTTGATCACCCTTCACAAACTGACAAGTCTCCACTCTCTGGGCTACAATTCTTTTCCTGTTTTATTTGTAGAATACATTTCTGTTCCTTTGGGATGTTTTTGAAATTCTTTTCCTCATGCTGCCTCTTCACTTTCCTTATTTAACTCTTATCTTCTTCTTGTTTCCTCATATCTTGTTTTTCATTTTATAATTCTCAAAGACCCTTCTCCTCAATTTTAGTTAGTAATCTTGGCTTCAAAAAATACTGTCATAACTCCATTCTCTATTTCTTTGTAGGTAGCCTGTCTGACCCTTTCTCTCTCCATCTCCATTTTCCTGTCTTTGTTTTACTAAGCAATTACAGAATATTAATACTGGAGAACATGAAAGTGGAATGTTTTGTACCACAACATGATGATACGAGAGTCTCCCAATTCTTTTGCTCGAGTTTCAGCAACTTAAACTATTTTGTAGCCAATGAACAGTGTCAATGATACCCCCTTTAAACTACAAGGTTGCTTCTAATTACAACAGCACTGTCCTGGTTATCCTAGCAATGCTATAATATAAGCATCTTGACCATCATTAAGCTTTATTTATCTTTAGAAAAATAACGAGTCAGTAAACATGCACAGTTACAAAAGTGACCGTGTATGTACAAATTTTGCAATTGAAATGTTCGCCATATTTTCAACTTAAGTGAAAACGTGCATGCTGAATTCTCCACTAGTTTGCCACACAGGATAAACAGTGAAGATTTACTACAATAACATAGCAAAATTGTGGAAGATTTTGTAGAGCCCCAGAAGATATCCCAACCTTTGCAGAAGAATCAGGCAAAGGAAGTCCAAAACTTTATGGCCACTGAAATGCTGGTGACACGACATGAGCTGGCTGCAAGGCCAGAGGTTCTCTGTGATATTTTTCAATATGTCAGCGTTGCTGGAAGCCTGCGAGGTAGATACAAATTTCAGGCCTTAGGTGACTGGTAATCTGTGTTAGTCCTATGCTACATAGTACCTACATGCGTTTTTGAAGCAGAAGGCATAGCTCGGCATCTGGCTCACTGATTGTCTGGATCAAGTGAACACAGTTTCCCCACAGTCAATGTCCGGTAGAAATGGTAAGAGTTTCAGAAATTACTGGGAGGTGTGGCCAAACTGGCTGGAATGGCTATTAAAAGCCAGGCAATTTTTTTCTTGGAGTGTCACTGAATGCATGAACATTATGATTGGGGGTTTCTGAGGAAGAATCTGACTTTACAAAAGTCTTCACATACCTTACTGATACTACTCTGCCATATCAAGTTCTGTTGATCTGAAATGATTTGATTTGTCGTGTATTAGTACACAGTGAAAAGTATTGTTTCTTGCGTGCTATACAAAACATACTGTTCAGAGAAGGAAACAAGAGAGAGTGCAGAATGTAATGTTACAGCCATAGCTGGGGTGTAGAGAAAGATCAACTTAATGCAACGTGGGTCCATTCAAAAGTCTGATGGCAGCAGAGAAGAAGCTGTCTTGAGTTGGTTGGTACATGACCTCAACTTTTGTATCTTTTTCCCGACAGAAGAAGATAGAAGTGAGTACGTCCGGGGTGCGCGGGGGAGGAGGAGCATCCGCTAGAACAATAATCTAACAGAGCAAGGTACTTTCACATTTATCTGCAGGTGCAGCTATGTGGTTGCTGAAAGATGTGCAGAGCCACTCTTGCATCTAATCTGAAATCCCCACAGTAGGTTTTCTCCTTGTAAGCATTTCAGATGCAGGATTCCCAAAGGAAACCCACTGCTGCCTACAATATGTTGCAGCAAACAATGCAAAATTTACAACAATTGATCATATGGTTCATGGAACTGTACACGGCAGCAGGAAAAAAAAGCACACAGTTGGACCATGGCCAAAATAATTCAATAAGGAGCAGCATCATTTTGACCTTGTAGATTTTCCATACAGAAGATGAAGAGTTAAAGCAGATTTCCTTCAAATTGGTCTCTGAAAAAAACTTCAATTACAATTTTATCATAATCATTTATCCTTCTGCACAATCATTTAAGGATTGAGCTGGTGTTGAAACATCTGCCGCCAAAACATTCTGAGAGAAGGCAATGAAAAATATATTAAAACAGCTCTTTGAAATGTTTCTTCATCATTGGTATATATGGCTTCTTCACATTCAACTTTTAACCATTGGAGTACTGTTGGGTGAAAAAATATTCACAGAAATACTTAAAGCAAAACAATATCACACTACAGTTACAACTCCATGTTAGATGAACTTTAGTTTGATGCTCTTAGAGTCCAATGAATATCAGATGCATCAAACACTGCAATCAACACAGAGAACGTCAAGATACTGTTGGTGGCTGTCTACCATTCTAATTCTTACTATTTTAATTTGATCACCTAGGAGATTTGATTGTCACAAAAAGTACGAGATACAAACTATTTAACAGGCTAAATTTCCTTAAGTAAACACTCGTTATGAGCAGTGCTTCACTTAAAAATTGATTTTTAGTTTTGGATCTTGACTAAAGTTTTGGAAATACATAGAAACAAATTAATTAATCATTTATTATTTCACAAAACTTTTGATAACTTCAGAACAGACCTAGCAGCTCAAAATGAGGCTCAATATCAGCAGAGCTGCATCCAACCACAAGCTTGAACCTCTTGGAGAGTATGGAACAGTATGCCAAAAGCAGTAGCAGTACTGAAAAATGAAGTGTCAGTCCAGCAAACTTAGAACAAAGGACAACATACATGCTAAGTGGAAAAGTATCATCCCCAACTAATGGGTCTGAACAAAACTCTGCATTAGGGTTAGTGTTAAGGTTAGGGTTAGGGTTTGTCGTGCAATATACCAGTCATAAATGAACTACTAAATAACTAGTTTTCTGAAGGAGGCTCCACAAATCATCCTCAACGATGGTGGAATCCAGCATAAGTGTAAAAGACAAGATAACCATTTTCAACCAGAAGTACCATTTGGATGATCCAACTCAGCTTTCTCAATCTCAGAAGTCAGTCTTCTGTCAATTCAATTCACTGCAATGATATCAAGAAATGGCTGAGCACACTGTATACGGAAAAGGCTATTGTCCCCAGTATTATCTTGGCTGTAGCACTGAAGACCTCTGCTTCAAAATTAGCCTATTTCTAGCCAGCCAAGCTGATCCAGTACAGTTATAATACTTAGCATTTACTCAGAGTGGAAAATTGCTCATTTCTGTCTAAAAAGAACAGGTGAAATCCAGTCTGGCCAATTACTGTTCTGACAGCTTACTCTCAATCACCAAAGTGATTGACGTTGTTACTGACAGTGCTATCAAGTGGCACCAATGCACTAATGTCTCTAGTACTCATTTTAGGGTTTGCCACAACCACTCACTTACAGATCTCGTTACACCCTTGGTCAAACATAGACACAGGAGCTGAATTTCAGAGATAAGATGGGAATGACGCGCCATGTCATTAAGGCAGCATTTGACCGAGTCTGGCTTCAAGGAACCCTAGTAAAACTGAAATCAGATAAAAAAGATTCTCCACTGGCTGGAGGCAAATCCAGTACAACAGACAATGGTTATGTTTGTTGAGAGCCAAAATGATCTCAGCCTAAGCACATGATTGCATGAGTTGCTCAGGGTAATGTCCTGGGCCCAAGCATCTTCAGTTGCTTCATCAATGACCGCCCCTCCATTGTAAGGTTTAAAGGTGATTGCAATATTTGGTTCCATTTGTAACATCTGAAGAAAATGATGCAGTCCCTGTCCTCATACAAGACTTAGACAACATTGTGGCAAAAGACACATGTCACACAAGTGCCATGAAACTATAATTTCCGACAAGAGTAAGTACTTTCTTCATTTTTGTTGGCATTTCGGCCATTGTATTCCCACACCATCAACATGTTGGGGGTATCAGCATTGACCAGAAAATGGACAAATATAAATACAATAGCAGATTAGAGGTTGGGCATTCCGAGACAAATGACTCATCTCCTGACTCACTAAAGTCTTTCCGCCATGTGTAAAAGGTACAAATCGGGAGTGTGAACGGATGGTCCTCATTTGTCCATGAGTGCAGCTCCAGCAACATTAAAGAAACTAAAGACCATTTAGAACAAAGCCACCCACTTAATTAACATCTCATGCATCATCTTAAACATTTACCTCCTCCATACTAACATACATGACTGCTGTATGTACCTCTACAAAATTGCAGTAACTCATCATCCTTCTTCAGTAGCGTTTTCAAACGCACAATCTTCTATTGCCGAGAAGGCCAAGGGCAACAGATGCATCGAAACATTATGATCTGCAAGTTACCTTCCATGTAGCACTGTGACTTGGAAGCACATCGCTGTTCCTTCATTGTTGCTGGACCAAAAGCTTGAATAACCTAACAACATTGTCAAAGAACCTTTAATCATATAGTTCCAGTATTTTTTGTTGTGGGTCATCACCAGCTACTTCAGGACTATTAGGGATGGACAATGACCATTGGCCTTTCCAGTGACACTAATATCCAGATGATAGAATGAAAGTAGAGTAGCTGAAAAATCAATGACCTTAGGAAGTACAATCTATTTCCTGAATTTTGATATACTTAAATTAACACAACTTGTGATGCAAGGTCAGCAGCACAGGCCATCTCCTTTTTATCTTGTTGTGAATCTTGCAGTTGCCACAATAAAACATGCCATGATTTCCTTCCACTTTGATGTAATGGGGAATATTTCCCAATTACTAGCTATCATGTGAGTCATGAGAGATGATCAAAAACCTATTTGGAAAGATGGTTTTTAAAAACTTGCCCAAAACCAGAGAGGCAGAAGGGTAAGAAGGGAATGGGAGAGAATATGACTGGGATTTAATATGATTAGGTCAGCTCTGCGACCAACGGTGAAGTGGAAAGCTGTATTGATACAAATTCAATCAAAATCAGAAGATCAGAGGGGTGCAAGGCTGGAAACATTACTATGGGAAAAGGCAGTAGTGAAATTTTTTGTTGCATATTGCATACTTGGAGCTTACTTGTCACAATAGGGCTAATGTGTGAGTGAGGCTGTACAGATGAGGATGCAGGTGAAGGAGTTCTGGAAAAGTTAAAAGTTTGTAGAGGGTGGTGGTAGGAAGGATGAGCAAGGAGGGCATTCAAAAACATTGGATGTGTAACTATTTTGACTTAAAAAAGGATAGCAAGAGTTTTTATAAATATATAAAAAGGAAGAGGCTGGCTAGGGTGAACGTTGGTCCTTTAGAGGATGAGAAAGGGGAGCTAGTGGTAGGGGATGGGGATATGGCTAAGGTCTTCAATAACTTTTTTGTTTCTGTCTTCACGGAGGAGGACGTGAATAATTTGCCGGGTGTTAGCGATGGAAAGGTGGTAGGAATGGAGGGTCTTAATGACATTACTGTTACTAGAGAGGTGGTGCTCGACAGACTGGAGGGGCTGATTGTGGACAAGTCCCCAGGACCGGATGGAATGCATCCGAGGGTTCTGAAAGAAATGGTGGAGGTTATAGTGGATGCCTTGGTGGTTATTTTCCAGACGTCGCTGGATTCCGGGGAAGTGCCGGAAGATTGGAAAACGGCTAATGTTACGCCGTTGTTGAAGAAGGGTGCCAGGCAAAAGGCGGGGAATTATAGGCCGGTTAGTTTAACGTCTGTGGTAGGTAAAATGTTAGAATCCGTCATTAAGGAGGAAATTGCGAGGCATCTTGAAGGGAATTGCTTGATAGGGCGGACGCAACACGGTTTCATTAAAGGGAAGTCGTGTCTGACAAATTTACTGGAGTTCTATGAGGATGTGTCTAGGGCATGGATAGAGGAGAGCCGGTGGATGTGGTCTTTCTGGATTTTCAGAAGGCGTTTGACAAGGTACCTCACAAGAGGTTATTGCAGAAGGTCAGGGGACATGGAGTTGGGGGTAGGGTGTTAGCGTGGATAGAGGATTGGTTGTCAAATAGGAGGCAGAGAGTGGGGGTCAATGGGTGCTATTCGGATTGGCGGTTGGTGACTAGTGGGGTGCCCCAGGGGTCGGTGCTGGGGCCTCAGCTATTTACCATTTATATAGATGATCTGGAGGAGGGAACCGAGTGCAGGGTGTCGAAATTTGCTGATGACACCAAGATTGGGGGAAAGGCAAATTGTGCGGAGGGTGTGGAGAGTCTGCAGAAGGATCTAGATAGGCTGGGCGAATGGGCCAGGAAATGGCAAATGGAATTTAATGTTGGCAAGTGTGAGGTGGTCCACTTTGGTAGGAAGAATGGTAGGAAGGACTATTACTTACGAGGCGAAAAACTGCAGCAGGCGACGGTGCAGAGGGACCTCGGGGTCCTTGTGCATGAGTCGCAAAAACCCAGCTTGCAGGTGCAGCAGGTGGTCAGGAAGGCGAATGGGATGCTGGCCTTCATAGCGAGGGGGATTGAATATAAAAGTAGGGAGGTCTTGCTGCAGCTGTACAGGGCATTGGTGAGGCCGCAGCTGGAGTACTGTGTGCAGTTTTGGGCGCCGTACCTGCGCAAGGATATTTTGGCCCTGGAGGGAGCGCAGAGGAGGTTTACTAGGCTGATACCGGAGTTGAGGGGATTGAGCTATGAGGAGAGGCTGAATAAACTAGGCTTGTACTCGTTAGAGTTTAGAAGAATGAGGGGAGATCTCATTGAGACTTATAAGATGATGAATGGGATGGATAGGATAGAGGTGGAGAGACTCTTCCCGCTCAAAAAAGACAGTAGGACTAGGGGGCACAGCCTCAAGATAAAGGGGAGGCGGTTTAGAACGGAGTTGAGGAGGAACTTCTTCACTCAAAGGGTGGTGAATCTCTGGAATTCTCTGCCCGTTGAAGTGGTGGAGGCTGCCTCGCTAAATATTTTTAAGAAGCGGGTTGATGGGTTCTTGATAAGAGAGGGGATTAAGGGTTATGGGGAGAGGGCGGGAAAGTGGAACTGAGCCACGACAGATCAGCCATGATCGTATTGAATGGCGGGGCAGGCTCGAAGGGCTAGATGGCCTACTCCTGCTCCTATTTCTTATGTTCTTATGTTCTTATAATAGGAATGTGGTTTAAGAACTTAAGAACATAAGAAGTAGGAGCAGGAGTAGACCATCTAGCCCCTCGAGCCTGCCCCGCCATTCAATAAGATCATGGCTGATCTGATAGTGGTTCAGTTCCACTTACCTGCCTGCTCCCCATAACTCTTAATTCCCTTATTGATCAGAAAACTATCTACCTGTGACTTAAATACATTTAACAAGGTAGCCTCCGCTGCTTCAATGGGCAGAGAATTCCAAAGATTCACTACCCTCTGGGAGAAGAATTTCCTCCTGAACTCTGTTCTAAATTGGCTCCCCCTTATTTTGAGGCTGTGCCCTCTATTGTTTCCTTACTAAGTGGAAATAATCTCTCTGCTTCTACCCTGTCTAGCCCCTTCATTATCTTATATGTCTCTATAAGATCTCCCCTCAGCCTTCTAAACTTCAACGAGTACAGGCCCAATCTCCACAACCTCTCCTCATAAGCTAACCCCCTCATCTCCTGAATCAACCTGGTGAACCTTCTCTACACTCCTGCCAAAGCTAATATATCCTTTCGCAAATAAGGAGACCAAAATTGCACATAGTCCTCTAATTGCGGCCTCACCAGTACCCTGTACAATTGCAGCAAGACCTCCCTGCTTTTATATTCCATCCCCCTTGCGATAAAGGCCAACATTCCATTCGCCTTCTTGAACACCTGCTGCACCTGCAGACTGAGTTTTTGCGATTCATGCACAAGGACCCCCAGGTCCCTCTGCACAGTGGCATGTTGTAATTTTTCACCATTTAAATAATAGTCCATTTTACTATTATTCCTTCCAAAGTGGATAACCTCACACTTGCCAACATTATACTCCATCTACCAGATCCTTGCTCACTCGCTTAGCCTATCCAAATCTCTCTGCAGACTTTCCGCGTCCTCCGTGCAATTTGCTTTCCCACTCATCTTTGTGTCATCCACAAACTTTGTTACCCTATACTTGGTCCCCTCCTCCAGATCGTCTATGTATATGGTAAACAGTTGAGGCCCCAGCACCGACCCCTGTGGCACGTCACTAGTCACCAACAGCCAACAGGAAAAGCACCCATTTATTCCAACTCTCTGCTTCCTGTTAGAAAGCCAATCCTCAATCCACGCTAACACTTTACCCCCAACTCCATGTACCTTAATCTTATGCAGCAACCTTTTGTGAGGCGCCATTAGTTGGCTGGTACAGAAACGTGAAAGAAAGCAGTCTTGGTGATGTGAAGGCAGTCCTGTTTGAATTTCCCAAGACGCAAATGTTGCACTCAGCATAGTTCAGATCGATAAGCAGATAGGGAGAACGAGGAGGTCAGTTGCATAGGAATACAGGATTTGATAGATGACAAGTAGTATGGTTTTGGTCTCTCTGAAGTTCATTTGAAACAAAAACTGCCTCATTCATGAATTATCAGTTATTCTCAAAGAGGTGATCATGGGTTTAAGGCATGTGAAATGGTTGAGCGGAATGTAGTCAGCATATACATGAAAACTAACCCGTAAATAGGTAAGAGGTCGACATGCACAGTACGTAATTAAGAAACAGGCAAGAATTCAAAGATGGATCCTTTGGAAATGCTGATGTGCTTATGGTAGCTGTGTTGGAGATACTCTGGTTGTGCTGAGTTGGAAAGGAGTGGGTTAGATAGATCATAACGCATTCTTCAAGAGCTGAACAACAAAGAAGAGGCAGTAGAGAAAAAGAAGTGTAGAGGTTGAGGTGGACAAAAAGGGAATGGGAGTTGTGGATGCAGTCTCAGATAATATTGATGGTAACTGTGACCAAGATGATCTTTTTGCTGTGCACAGAACTGAAAAGATATGAACAAAAGTTCAGGGAGACGTGGGCATGGGACTAGGAAGTGATGACAAGTTGAGGAAAGACTGAAGGATAGGGCAGTATTTGAGGGATTTAAAGGTGAACATTTGGAGAAAAGACTTAGTAATTATACATGGGAAAGAACCAACATCAAAGGAAGCAAAGATCATTTGTATTCTAACCCAATAAGTAGTGGTTTTGATCAAAACCAGTAGTAGATCTATAAGGTCAGGAGCATCAGTCTCATCTGAAATCAGAGACCACTGTAGATCGACGAACTGTCAGGCAGATAATGTTCCAGAGATTCTCAAGGAATAAAATTATTCCAGGATCTTTGGGAGTTGGCAGAGGTCCTAATGTAGCCTGGTCCCTGATTGCTTAGGTTCAATATGATGTCTGCTATCTTGAACTCTCAATTATTGCAGGGCTTGAAGCTGTTTCCTTGAATACAGGGGCAATGGGCCAGATTTTCAATTGCCAGCAGGGTTGGGATCAGGCGCAGAATGCATAAGAACATAAGAAATAGGACCAGGAGTAGGCCATCTAGCCCTTCGAGTCTGCCCCGCCATTCAATAAGATCATGGCTGATCTGAAGTGGATCAGTTCCACTTTCCCGCTTTCTCCCCATAACCCTTAATTCCCCTGTCTATCAAAAAGCTATCTACCCGTGACTTAAATAAATTTAGCGAGATAGCCTCCACCACTTCAATGGGCAGAGAATTCTAGAGATTCACCACCCTGAGTGAAGAAGTTCCTCCTCAACTCTGATCTAAACTGCGCCCCCCTTTTCTTGAGGCTATGCCGTCTAGTCCTGCTATCCTTTCTAAGCGAGAAGAATCTCTCTACCTCTACCCTATCTATCCCCTTCATTATCTTATACATTTCTATAAGATCCCCCCCTCATCCTTCTAAACTCCAACGAGTACAGACCTAGTCTATTTAGTCTCTCTTCATAATTCACAATTCAACAATCACACGTTCCCATAAAGTACCTACAGGACGTACTGCGATTTGCAAAGGGAGGGTGGGGAGGGGCTAAATGAGGAACCTACTTGCTGCCAGTTAACAGCTCTTTAAGCTCCCTGAGGAGCTTGCTAATGGGACAGGGAAGGCATATGGGCAATTTTCAATGCAGAGTTTGCTGATCCTGACTAGTCTTATGCAAGTGAATGTATAGTTGTTGGATTCAATGTGGGGAGGACTAAGAGTTTATTTTTAAACAAAGAAACACCAGGACAGGGGACTTTGCACTGGATCATGCACATTACCTTTAATTTGTGTGTGGACACATTTGTTTGCATAATGCTGTTAGCCCTTTGAGCTGCTGCATTTTCTCTTGGGTAAGGCAGGAGTAGGCTCAATTATAGTTATCTTCTGTCTTCCTCCTTTTGTGCTACAGGGCAGCTCCTACCTCCTGGAAACATCCTGTGCCACTATTCGGATAAAGAGCTTGTGTCATGCCCGATTAGGCCATTGCCATTTTGAAATAGTGCCCAATGGTAGCATGGGGTTGGGGTGTGGACAGTATCTGAGTGTTGGATTCCTCACCCTGCTTTAGCAATCCACCCAATGAGTTTTCTCAGCTTTTCTCTGTGGTTATATTGATTTTTTATCAACTTGTCGAGATCAGCAGGTGACACGGGAACCTGACACTTACTCCATCTGTAAGTGGGTATTATTACTCATTTGGACTGTTGGTGATCTTGGTGAAGCTCAGGTACTTGTTGATGAAGGAATGAGTCTGCATAATGAACAGGCAGAAGGTGCAAAGTTGTGAGCAGCGGGAAAGCTGTCAAATGCGGTTTGGCAAGATCATGGTAAGCAATAACAATGTAGTAACAAGATCTATAATAGTATCTGGTGAACTGCTATGGAGGCATTTGTGGCAATGGGTTTCCTGGCTCAAAAATAAAGGGCCTTTTATCAGACTTTTCTGTCTACACACCATTCCCTGACTAACAAGAGTGGATATACAATCTTCTAGATGTCATTGCTTTTGAATCTTCCACTAGTAGATGCATCATCATGAAATTGTACATGCATGTAAACACACAAATAAATCATAAATGTTAAGCTTGAGCCATGAAGAAAAGCTGCACTGAATTCAGTTTAAAGCTGAACTATTTTCTATCACCGTACAAGAACAAATATCAAGTACATTTTTGTACTTGGTTGGTTACGACGAAAAAGCAGGAGCAATTCAGGATATTTCCTAGATGGAATCATAATATGCCCATATATATCTGCACACATATATTTCACACATATTAAATATATATATAAAAAATATATACATGCATACATTTTTATGGGGAAATGATGGCCTCGCGGTATTATTGCTAAACTAATATTCCAGACAGCTAATGTTCTGGGGGCCTGGGTTTGAATCCTGCTGTGGAGATGCCAGTGTTGGACTGGGATAAACACAGCAAGAAGTCTCAACACCGGGTTAAAGTCCAACAAGTTTATTTGATAGTAAACCCACTAGCTTTTGGGGTCTGCCCCTTCATCAGGTGAATGGAGAGTTCTGGTCACAAACAGTGCTACGTGTGCCTTTATATGCTTTGTTTGTGACCAGAACTCTCCACTCAGCTGACGTAGCAGCAAACCCCGAAAGCTAGTGGGTTTACCATCAAATAAACTTGTTGGACTTTAACCTGGTGTTGTGAGACTTCTTACTTTGAATCCTGCCACAGCAGATGGTGGAATTTGAATTCAGTAAAAAATATCTGGAATTAAGAATCTACTGATGGCCATGAAAACATTGTCTATTGTCGGAAAAACCCATCTGGTTCACTTATGCCATTTAAAGAAGGAAATCTGCCCTCATTACCTGATCTGACCTACATGTGGCTCCAGAGCCACAGCAATGTGGTTGACTCTGAACTGCACTCCAAGGACAATAGGGATGGGCATTTAATGCTGGCCAGCCAGCGACGCCCATGTCCCATGAATGAGTAAAAAAAAGTAAGAAACTCCTGTTAGGGATTATCTAGGTTTTAGATTTTTATGTAGTCTCACCTTTATTTACATCTCCTAAATAAAGTTTCACCTTTATTTACACTTCTTTCATTGTAAGGCAGATGAACGTAGAGCTTGGATAAGTACTAGGAACTATGATGTTGTATTTAGATAGTCCAACTAGGGAAGGGGTCATACTGGACCTGGTATTAGGGAATGAGCCCAGCCAGGAGGTCGATGTTTCAGTAGGCGAGCAGTTCGGTAACAGTGACCACAATTCAGTAAGTTTTAAGGTACTGATGGATAAAGATAAGTGTAGTCCACAAGTTAAGGTGCTAAATTGGAGAAAGGCTAATTACAACAATATTAGGCAAGAACTGAAGAATGTAGATTGGGGGCAAATCAACATCTGGCATGTGGGAGGGTTTCACGTCTAAGTTGATAGGGATTCAGAAATGGCACATTCCTGCAAGGATGAAGGATAAGCATGGCAAGTTTTGGGAACCTTGGATAACTAGAGATATTGTGAGCTGAGTCAAAGGAAAAAAGGAAGCATTTGTCAAAGCTAGGAGGCTGCGAACACACAAAGCAAGTGTAGAATACAAGGAAAGTAAAAAGAAACTTAAGCAAGGAGTAAGAAGGCCAAAAAGGATCGTGAAGAAGCATTGGCCAGCAGGATTAAGGAAAATCCCAAGGCCTTTCATATATAAAGAGCAAGAGGTTAGCCAGGGAGAGGGTTAGCCCACTCAAGGCCAAGGGAGGGAATCTATGTGTGCAGCCAGAGGAAATGGGCAAGATTTTAAATGAGTACTTTGCACCAGTATTCACCAAAGAGAAGGACTTGGTGGATGACGAGTCTAGGAAAGAATGTGTAGATAGTCTGAGTCATATTGAGATCAAAAAGGTGGTGATATTGGGGTTCTTGAGAAACATTAAAGTAGACAAGTCCCCAGGGCCTGATGGGATACACCCCAGAATACTGAGAGAAGCAAGGGAGGAAATTGTTGGGGCCTTGACAGAAATCTCTGTATCCTCACTGGCTACAGGGGAGGTCCCAGACGATTGGAGAATAGCCAACGTTGTTCCTTTGTTTAAGGAGAATAACAAGAATAATCCAGGTAATTACAGGCCGATGAGCCTTCCATCAGTGATAGGGAAATTACTGGACAGCATTCTTCGAGACAGGATTTATTCCCACTTGGAAATAAGTGGATGTATTAGTGAGAGGCAACATGGTTTTGTGAAGGGGTGGTTGTGTCTCACGAACTTGAGCGAGTTTTTCGAGGAAGTGACGAAGATGATTGATGAGGGTAGAACATAAGAAATAGGAGCAGGAATAAGCCATCTAGCCCTTCAAGCCTGCCCCGCCATTCAATAAGATCATGGCTGATCTGAAGTGGTACAGTGGAGAAGTTTAACAAAGCTATTTTTTTTGTACTTGAAGTGGGTAGGGCAGTGGATATTGTCTAATGGACTTCAGTAAGGCCTTTGATAAGGTTCCTCATGGCAGACTTGTGCAGAAGGTGAAGTCACATGGGATCAGAGGTGAGCTGGCAAGTGGATATAAAACTGGCATAGTCAAAGAAGACAGAGGGTAGCAGTGGAAAGGTGCATTTCTGATTGGAGGGCTGTGACAAGTGGTGTTCCTCAGAGATCAGTGCTGGGACCTTTGCTGTTTGTAATACATATAAATGATTTGGAGGAAAATGTAACTGGATTAATTAGTAAGTTTGCATACGGCACAAAGATTGGTGGATTTACGGGTAGTGATGAGGACCATCAGAGGATACAGTTGGTGACTTGGACGGAGAGATGGCAGATGGAGTTTGATCTGGACAAATGTGAGGTAATGCATTTTGGAAGGTCTAATACAGATAGGAAATGTACAGCAAATGGCAGAACCCTTAAGAGTATTGATAAGCAAAGGGATCTGGGTGTACAGGTACACAGGTAACTGAAAGTGCAATGCAGGTGGAAAAAGTAGTTAAGAAGGTGTACAGCATGCTTGCCTTCATCAGCCAGGGTACTGAGTTTAAAAACTGGCGAGTCATATTGCAGCTTTACAGAACCTTAGTTAGACTGCACTTGGAATAGTGTTCAATTATGGTTGCCACACCACCAGAAGGATGTGGAGACTTTGGAGAGGGTACAAAAGAGATTTACCAGGATATTGCCTGGTATGGAGGACATTAATTATGAGGAAAGGTTAGAACCATAGAAAATTACAGCTCAGAAACAGGTCTTTTGGCCCTTCTTGTCTGTACCAAACCATTTTTTGCCTAGTCCCACTGACCTGCACTTGAACCATATCCCTCCATATCCCTCTCATCCATGAGCCCATCCAAGTTTTTCTTAAATGTTAAAAGTGACCCCGCATTTACCATTTTATCCGGCAGCTCATTCCACACTCCCACCACTCTCTGCGTGAAGAAGCTCCCCCACTAATATTCCCTTTAAACTTTTCTCCTTTCACCCTTAACCTATGCCCTCTGGTTTTTTTCTCCCCTAGCCTCAGTGGAAAAAGCCTGCTTGCATTCAGTCTATCTATACCCATCAAAATCTTATATACCTCTATCAAATCTCCCCTCATTCTTCTATACTCCAGGGAATAAAGTCCCTATTCAATCTCTCTCTGTAACTCAGCTTCTCAAGTCCTAGCAACATCTTTGTGAACCTTCTCTGCACTCTTTTAACTTTATTTACATCCTTCCTGTAACTAGGTGACCAAAACTGTACACAATACTCTAAATTTGGCCTATATGCCTTATATAACCTTGCCATAACACTCCAACTTTTATACTCGATACTCCGATTTATAAAGGTTGGAGAAACTTGGTTTGTTCTCACTGGAGCGACAGAGATTCAGAGGAGGCCTGATGGAAGTCTATAAGATTATGAGAGGCATGGACAGAGTAGATAGTCAGAAGCTTTTTCCCAGGGTGGAAGAGTCAATTACTAAGGGGTATAGGTTTAAGGTGCGAGGGGCAAGGTTTAAAAGAGATGTACGAGGCACATTTTTTACACAGAGAGTAGTGGGTGCCTGGATTTGTTGCCAGGAGAGGTAGTGGAAGCGGATACGGTAGTGACTTTTAAGCGGCGTCTTGACAAGTACATGAATAGGAAAAGGAATAGAGGGATATGGTCCCTGGAAAAGTAAGGGGTTTTAGTTAAGTCGGGCAGAGTGGGCAGTGCAGGCTCGGAGAGCCAAAGGGCCTGTTCCGGCGCTGTAATTTTCTTTGTTCTCCTTATTTAAATTCATGAATCATGGTAAAACTCGGATATCTTAGATAACAATTATAAATGTTTGAGACTTTGGTCAAGATCAATGTAAGCAGATGAAATAATTGTTTGCTGTTCTTTCGTCTGGTATCAACCACTGAACTTATGCTTTTACTGTGATGTCACTTCCAGTCTTCGTAACTGTGATGCTGGCTACAGGACACTCTTCCCAGTCTACTTCACCACAATTCTGGTTGCAGGCCATTCTTCCCATACTTCTTGGGATGTGGTCATTGCTGACAAGGCCAGCATTTATTGCCCATCCCTAACTGTCTTTGAGAACGTGATGATGTGCCATTTTCTTGAACCTCTGCCGTCTATGTCATATAGATACTAATGTAACAAAGCTTGCTTTTTTGTTTCTATTGGCAATGATGCGAATATAAAAATGTCCAGAATAAAAAATCCTATTAGAGATACATATCTGCACTTAAACTCTTACCAAATTTGTGTACTTGGTTTGAACACATCTTTATTTATAGGACAAATCCAAAACTGATGAATAACCATACCAATGGTCAGCCTAATTAAGTTATGTCAATTAAGTCCATTTGCCTGTGTGGTACTTCCACAACTATTGCACGTTCTTGTATACTTGCCTGCTCCATCAGTATACATTATTGTAATGTGCAACAGATTGTCTTTTCTTGGATTTACACTTGAAACACAACTTCAGTCCCTTCACTGCTCCCTGTGCTGAATTCTCCGACATTTAAACAGCTATTTCAGAGCAGACAATGGGATTGCCTTTTGAGGTATCTGTTCAGAATACTGCAACTAATTTTCACCAGTTTTGTTTTACTATGAGGAAAAATGCGCTCAAAGTCAGGAACATGGAAATGCATATTTGTTTACTACTGCATCACTATTGCTGGCCTAATTTTTCAAGGGAGCCAAACTAATATAACAGACAAAATCTGTAGAATATAAACAGAACAATAATTTTCAGTTTAACAATTTTAATGGTTTGTTTTTGAAACAATGATAAGGATACAATGGTGAATGCAGGTAGTTAGTGGTAAGGTAATTAAACTCGTTACAGCTGAAAGCATCATGGAATGACTATTTTAGAAACAGCACATGCCTAAAACATAAAACCATAACATATCAGCGCAGAATTAGGCCATTTGGTTCATTGAGTATGATCCACTATTCAATCATGGCTGACATGATTCACATCCCATTCTCCTGCCTTCTCCCTATAACCCTTGATCCCCTTATTGATCAAGAATCTATCC
The DNA here is from genome assembly GCF_965287045.1 of Carcharhinus amblyrhynchos. Taxonomy (NCBI): domain Eukaryota; kingdom Metazoa; phylum Chordata; class Chondrichthyes; order Carcharhiniformes; family Carcharhinidae; genus Carcharhinus; species Carcharhinus amblyrhynchos. The sequence continues at coordinate 33,340,412 of NC_137327.1, forward strand.
ATCTCTGTCTTAAAGACATTCAATGACCAGGCCTCCACAGCCCTCTGTGGCAATGAGTTCCACAGATTCACCATCCTCTGGCTGAAGAAATTCCTCATCTCAGTTTTAAAGGAGTGTCCTTTCACTCTGAGGCTATGTCCTCGAGTTCTAGTCTCTCCCACTAGTGGAAACATCCTCTCCATGTCCACTCTATCTAGGCCTCTCAGTATTATTTAAGGTTCAATTAAACCCCCCCCTTATCCTTCTAAACTCCGTTGAGTATAGACCCAGGCTTCTCAACCGCTCCTCATATGACAAACCCTTCATTCCTGGGATCATTCTTGTGAACCTCTTCTGGAACCCCTCCAAGGCCAGCACATCCTTCCTTAGGTATGGGGCCCAAAATTGCTCACAATACTTCAAATGGGGTCTGACCAGAGCCTTATAAAGCCTCAGCAGTACATCCCTGCTCTTATATTCTAGCCTGTTAGAAATGAACACTAACATTGAATTTGTCTTCCGCCTACCAACTTAACTTGCATGTTAACCTTAAGGGAGTCCGGAACCAGAACTCTCAAGTCTCTTTGTGCTTCAGATTTATGAAGCCTTTCCCCATTTAGAAAATAGTCTTCGCCTCTATTGTTCCTACCAAAGTGCATAACCTCACACCTTCCCACATCGTATTCCATCTACCACTTCTTTTCCCACTCTCCCAGACTGTCCAAGTTATTCTGCACCTTCCCACTTCCTCAACATTACCTGTCCCTCTACATATCTTTGTATCATCTGCAAATTTAGCAACCATGCTCTCAGTTCCATCTTCCAGGTCATTAATGTATATAGTGAAAAGTTGTGGTCCCAAAACTGACCCTTGTGGAATCCACTAGTCACCAGTGGCCATGCTGAAAAGGACCCCCTTGTCCCCACTCTCTGCCTTTCATCTGTCAGCCAATCTTCTATCCATGCCAGTACCTTGCCTCTAACACCACTGACTGGTAGCTTAATTAGCAGCCAGTAAGGTACCTAATAGGACAGGTAGTCTGAGCAAAATAAGACAGCAAGTAGTAATTAACCGTACTTACACCTCTAATTGAAAAACACAACTTAAGTTTAGATAGTTAGTGATGACTTAAGTCTAGATAGTTAAGGGGGAAGAGGGTGGTTACAATGAATACAGTGGAACAATATTGAGGAAAAGCAAGATGAAGTTACATTGAATAGGAGATATGAGAAACTGTCTAGCAGAGTTGTATGGATGGCAAAACCTAAAAGTAACAGTTCCTCTAAACAGTAAAGCACTCAGTGCTGTGGTTATATCTTATCTTGTGACATACTGGGCATGTTGTGGATGAAATATAAAAGCTAGTGCACATTAGTGGCCTGAAAGTTGCATGTTGGACTTTGGGCACCAAAGGTCAACCTCAGGCATTTACAGGTTCCATCCAGCAAGACGATGTGAGTAATGTATATCCTTAGTGTTTTCACATTTACTATGACTGATATATTAACATAAATAAATAAGTTTGGCTTCTGTCTTATTAAAATATTAAAGCTGCAAGCTCTCTAGAATTACAGGCATATTAGTTACCAAGATGCACTGGAATGGCCACATCCAACACTGAATGCAAAGTTGAGCAACGCAATCCCTGTTGATTGCCAAGGATTGTCAAAATCTAATAACTGTACTTTGTTAAAAGGCTATTCAGAAAACAGTTTTCACTGCTGTTTGACAGAATTAGTGAGTTGCAAATGCAATAAATCCTAGAGGTGTCTCCAGGAACACCAAATCAATTCACCTTTGTTCCTTTTTAGGGAAATACGGCTTTCTCAGAGTGACAGTCAAATTTGGTTGCCATTCCGTCCCCAACTACTTGCTCAACCTTCCGACAGATCAGGTGAGTTACAGGTAGTACAATGTGACCTTGAGGCCCACTGTTGAAGTGCTGGAGCATCAAAGTGAAGAAGAGGTCATATCCTAATTTTTTGGCACTAGCTGCCGTTATCCAGGTAAATTTAAAGGTCCATTAATATTGGCAACCCTAGGGATGAGATAGTTGTCTAAGGTATCTATATTGGATTTGGTGGGGGTGTTGAGGCCAGAAGTTTGGGGGGGCGGGGGGGAGGTGGTGGGAGGAGAACCAGAAGTCAGGAGGGGGTGATTATTGGGTTGGAGGTCAGGGGCTGGGAAATGGAGTGACTGGGAGAAGAGGATCGAGTTTGGAGCAGAGGAATTATGTGGGGATGTTGTGGGGTTGTAGCCTGGAAGGGAGTGGAGGTGCCTTTGTCTCAAATTCAATCCGGTTGAGCCAACGGAAAGGGATAAGGGTGGAAGGAGCCTCTGTGGTTTGTGGGGGTGGGGGGAATCCTGTGGTCCTGTTGGTACTTTGGGAGTATGGGAAGGGGAGATCCCTAACATGCCAGAGTGTGGATCTTCCAGTGTGCGGTAGTCAGGGGCGGGGCGGGGGGGGATTTAAAATCAGCTTTTTGGATGGTATTCACTATAAGGTATCTGCCTAAGGGAAGTTGCATTTCTAGACAGTTGCTGTGCAAACCTTACCTATGAGAAGTGTCCAATTCAAATTGATGCTGGGGAGCTTACAAGCTATAACTCAATTATTTCTGTACAAATATTACTTAGAGAAAATATACTGTAAATATAAGTTATATTCGACTTGAACTCTAAGTGCTACACTTTAACTTTCACCTACCTGATGCATTTTTCAGATATCCATTAGCATCTGCTGTTGTGTACATGATATATGGCCCAGGCTGGTTCACACCAAATGGCTACAGAGAGAGAGAAAATCAAACCAGATTATGTACACCAGACATACAATTTAGCAAATAAGAACATAAGAACATAAGAAATAGGAGCAGGAGTAGGCCATCTAGCCCTTCGAGCCTGCCCCGCCATTCAATACGATCATGGCTGATCTGTCGTGGCTCAGTTCCACTTTCCCGCCCTCTCCCCATAACCCTTAATCCCCTCTCTTATCAAGAACCCATCAACCCGCTTCTTAAAAATATTTAGCGAGGCAGCCTCCACCACTTCAACGGGCAGAGAATTCCAGAGATTCACCACCCTTTGAGTGAAGAAGTTCCTCCTCAACTCCGTTCTAAACCGCCTCCCCTTTATCTTGAGGCTGTGCCCCCTAGTCCTACTGTCTTTTTTGAGCGGGAAGAGTCTCTCCACCTCTATCCTATCCATCCCATTCATCATCTTATATGTCTCAATGAGATCTCCCCTCATTCTTCTAAACTCTAACGAGTACAAGCCTAGTTTATTCAGCCTCTCCTCATAGCTCAATCCCCTCAACTCCGGTATCAGCCTAGTAAACCTCCTCTGCACTCCCTCCAGGGCCAAAATATCCTTGCGCAGGTGCGGCGCCCAAAACTGCACACAGTACTCCAGCTGCGGCCTCACCAATGCCCTATACAGCTGCAGCAAGACCTCCCTACTTTTATATTCAATCCCCCTCGCTATGAAGGCCAGCATCCCATTCGCCTTCCTGACCACCTGCTGCACCTGCAAGCTGGGTTTTTGCGACTCATGCACAAGGACCCCGAGGTCCCTCTGCACCGTCGCCTGCTGCAGTTTTTCGCCTCGTAAGTAATAGTCCTTCCTACCATTCTTCCTACCAAAGTGGACCACCTCACACTTGCCAACATTAAATTCCATTTGCCATTTCCTGGCCCATTCGCCCAGCCTATCTAGATCCTTCTGCAGACTCTCCACACCCTCCGCACAATTTGCCTTTCCCCCAATCTTGGTGTCATCAGCAAATTTCGACACCCTGCACTCGGTTCCCTCCTCCAGATCATCTATATAAATGGTAAATAGCTGAGGCCCCAGCACCGACCCCTGGGGCACCCCACTAGTCACCAACCGCCAATCCGAATAGCACCCATTGACCCCCACTCTCTGCCTCCTATTTGACAACCAATCCTCTATCCACGCTAACACCCTACCCCCAACTCCATGTCCCCAGACCTTCTGCAATAACCTCTTGTGAGGTACCTTGTCAAACGCCTTCTGAAAATCCAGAAAGACCACATCCACCGGCTCTCCTCTATCCACTGCCCTAGACACATCCTCATAGAACTCCAGTAAATTTGTCAGACACGACTTCCCTTTAATGAAACCGTGTTGCGTCCGCCCTATCAAGCAATTCCCTTCAAGATGCCTCGCAATTTCCTCCTTAATGACGGATTCTAACATTTTACCTACCACAGACGTTAAACTAACCGGCCTATAATTCCCCGCCTTTTGCCTGGCACCCTTCTTAAACAACGGCGTAACATTAGCCGTTTTCCAATCTTCAAAATGAATGAAACCTCAGCACTTTAGTAAATCTCTTCAGGTTAAAAGCAAGTTTTTTCTTACTGAGTTATGCAACATCCCTGTATCATCAGCTATTTCAAATATATTTTCAATTCCCTTAAAAGATGCAATGATCTCTGCTTCAATGAATTCCTTTGGCAATATGTTTCATATTCTGACAATCCGCTGTGTCAAGAAATATCCCCCAAATTCTCTCCTCACTCAATGCTAATTTCAAATTTGCAACTATAAGTAAAATACAGTGAATGCTGGAAAACCTAAATAAAAACTCAAAATATTGGAAATAAATCAATTGGTTCATGCAGCATCTATGGAAAGAAATTGAGAACATAAGATACAGGAGTAGACCATGCAGCCATTGAATCTGTCCACCATTCAACAAGGTCGAATCCACTTTCACCATTAGTTTCCCATATCCCTTGGTTCTCTGAGAGACATCTAACTGAGCCTTCCATATACTCAAAGATGAACCATCTGTGATCCTTTCGGATAGAGAAATTCCAAGATTCATAAACACCTGAGTGAGGAAATCTTCCTTAGCTCAATCCTAAACGGCCAACCTTTTATCCTGAGAATGTGTCCCTATGTTCTAGGTTTCCCAGCCAGGGGAAACAACCTCTTAGTACCAACCTGGTCAAGCTTCTTCAGAATCTTGTACGTTTCAAAAAGAACATTTACATTCATCTAAACTCTGGGGCCTCTCATTACAGGAAACTCTCATCTCATGCCAGGAACCAATCTTGTGAACTTTCACTACACCACCTCCAATGCAAGTAAATTCTTCCTTGAATATGGAGACCAAAACGGTACAGTACTCTCGGTGTGATCTCATCAAAGCCCTTTACAAGCAAGACTTCCTTATTCTTACTTCAATCTCCTTGCAATAAAGGCCAACATGCAATTGACTTGCTTGTTGCACATGCATGCTAACTTTTTGTGTTTCTTGTATGAGTATATCAAAGTCTCTGAATATCAAAATTTTAAAGTTCCTGACGTTTTAAACACGAGTTCCACTTTTCCATCAGACTACCAAAATTCATAATATCACACTTGACTTACAACCTTGCTGTCAATACATTTAACCCGTCTATCTCTTTGAAACCTCCTTGCGTTCTCCTTATAGCTTGCATTCCCATGTAGCTTTGCATCAAGGTTACAAAGCTAGGTGGGAATGTAAGCTGTAATTCAGCTGACACGGATACATTATTTGCAGTCTCTTCATCCAGGTCATTCATATAGATTGTACGTAGCTCAGGCCCCAGCAACGATACTTGTGGCACTCTACGAGTTACAGCCAATCAACTTGAAAATATTCCATTTATCCCTACTCTTTGCTTCCTGCTAGTTAATCAATCTTTTATCTATGCTAATATATTATGCCAAACAGCATGAATCCTTATCTTGCACATTAATCTTTGGCGTGGCACCTTATTGAACGCTTTTCGGAAATCCAAGTTTGCGATATCTAGGCCGGGATTCTCGCGTTGCACTGCACTGCTTGGGCAGTGCAGTGGGTCGGGATACACCAGCAGGGGGACAGGTTGCAAGTCTCCAAAGTACTTTTTTTAAAGTGCAATCAGATTCGCGCTGGAAATGGGAATGGAGTCGATTAGGATTTCAATATGATTAGCTGGGCCATTTTTGCAACTGCTAACAGTTACCTTTCTTTTCGTAGAACCCCGGCCCTCATCTTTTATCAAACCTATTAGTTGTATCCTCAAAACACTCTAATAAACTTGGCAAATACAATTTCTCTTTTGTAAAATCTGTGTCTAACCATGCGATGATTTCCTAAACATGATTATCACTTACTTAATAATAGATCCCAGCACTTTCATGATGACTGATGTGAGGCTAACTGGAATCCCTTTTTTCACTCTAACTCTTTCTTTCTGAATAATAATGTTTCATTTGTTAATGTTCAATCACTGAAACAATTCCAGAATCTGTGAAATTTTGGAAAACAGAACCACTGCATCCACCATTTCTGCAGTTACCTAGAAGCCTAGAGGTAGACCATTAGGTTCATGGGATTTGACAGCTTTTAATCCTTTTTCTCTGCTATTATTAATTACTTTAAGTTCATCGCTCTCATTAGCTATACTTGGCTAATTTTTGATATATAATTTGTCTTCTATTTGGACAAACAAAATATGTGTTCAATATCTCTACCATTTCCTCATGATAATTTCTCCTCTCTCTAAAGGGACCAATTTTACTTTAGCTCCTCTCATTTTTATATACTTGTAAAAGTTTCTACCATCTGTTATCATAATCTTGGCAACTTACTCTTGGTAAATCTAAAATGCATCTCTCTGAGGTTTAAATGTTATTCTGTACAGTCCCCCGTTTTCCAAATGAATTTTCTTCATTATCTTTTGAAATCCACTAATTTCAATCCTTTTAATATATTTAACTGTTCAAACCAAAATATATGCATTAAGAGGCACTAGTAGTAGTGGTAATTTTTTTTTGGTTTTCATTGCCATGCAGTGTCTCTCCCCTGGACACTGGCTTTGGCAGCCTGCCATTTGAGACGAGGTCAGCATCAACTGGGTTCTTGGTGACTCAGCCACAAAATACAGTTTGTATTCCAGATGTGTTGGAAAATTCCAGCCTCAGCTTTATCTGGACTCAAATGCCAATATAGTTAGGAAACACGATCAATATTTAATTGATTTTACACTGAAGTCAATTTAAATTATTTTATTGTACAGTATCTTAGAGTGAGCTTTTATTTTTACAGGAACAAAGAAGATTTCATCAAATGAAAATCCATTATGCCTCATTATATCAAAGTGTTGACATATCGAATTCAGTTACTCAAGACTTCACTCTATTCGATTTATGAAAAGAAAGTAAGAATTATATGAAGTTTTGCAGAATGGGTGAAAATGGTTTCCTGCAGGAATATATGCTATTGTCATTCACCATTTACAGAAAAATTTTGGACATACAGGATCAAAATTTGCAATTGGTGCTAATTTTAGGAGTGGTTTGGAGAGGGAAGAGGCGGGCTCAAATTTACCAAAGATATTTGTTGTCATTGGAACATAAAAGACCCTGGGTCGTGGGGGAGATCCAGTTAGGGACCAAAAGCATTTTGTTTAAAGGAGATAAAAATTGAGGTTCAAAACATCTGCTTTTGGAATGGAGCCACAGGTTTTGAACAAACAAAAACAAACTTTACTACACAAGATCAGAAAGTCAAAGCAATTTACAATATCTGATATTCAGGATAGGTATGAGGTACATGTAGATTAACAGACAAACTGTGGTCCAAATAGTACACTACAGAGTAAACGGTAAATGCAACCAAGGCAGAATCCACGGAGTTCTCATGCTTACGCCAGTAAACACCAAGCCAAACAATCCAGTTGAAATTCTGGCTCTCAAGGGATTCCCAGTTTCACTTTTGAAGATCTCTTTTGGGAATTATCTCCAAAAGTCTTAGACAGCTTTAACAATGGCCCACATCGCAGGGTTTCAATCTTGCCTTTTGAGATTCTTTCTCCCTGGATTCCTGAGTACGTTCAACACTAGCTTACAAGCTCACTTTCTGATTTATGGCTGTGCCTAGCAGAATATCACTGCTACAAAGGGGTACCTTTGCCCCAAGGCCCTCTTTACTTAAAAGTTTGCTTCCCCTAGCTTTTTTTTTAAAACTTACCTGGGACCTGCTTCTGCCCCTTTTGTCTTTTGTGACACATGTTCACTGGTTGATTGCCTCAAACTGACTTTGTCAAGAAAAACTGTTTACTGCCACTTGTACTGATCTGGCAACCTATCAGGGCACGACTAGAGCACCCCGCCCCCTCGCCTCCCCGCTACCCTGCCCTTGTTACTAGGCAGGGATCAACGTAAAATGCATTGAAACATCCTGCACCTTAAATGTTACAACATCCACAGACTGCTAACTTAGCACTCAGGGTTGATTTCATGACACCCATGTCAGATTGGAATTTTAAAGAGCAAGCATCTCTAGATTGATTTTAATTGTTTACATGACTGCAGTGCTTCTGAAATCCATCTTCCACTTGAGCTTATGAATAGTGGGCCAAGTAGCACAGCAAGGCTACTTCAAGCTGCAATTAATTTAAACTGGGGCAGTGTAGTGGTGCCATAGGCTAGGTCGGCCATATTCCCTCAGGTTTGAGTAGATGTAGTAGTTGAGGAGTAACATTAATTTCACACAAGTGCCAGGCAATGACCAAGAGATTTCAACTTTCTTCCTTTGATATTTAACTACAAAACCATTGCTAAATTGGGGGAAGGCTAGATACAGCCGGATTAGGCAGGAGCTTAGGGATACAGATTGGGATAGGCTGTTGGAGGGCAAGTCCACGTTAGGTATGTGGGAGTCTTTCAAGGGAAAACTGAAATGGGTGCAGGAAAGGCATGTGCCGGTTAGGAGGAAGGATGGGAAAGGTAGGATTAGAGAGCCGTGGATTACTAGAGATATTGAGGACCTGGTCAGGAAGAAACGAAAGGCGTATGTTAGGTCTAAGCAACTGGGAATGGAGAGAGCATTGGAGAAGTATAGAGAGAGTAGGAGGGATCTCAAAAGAGGAGTTAGAAGGGCAAAAAGGGGCATACAGTGGCTTTGGCAGGTAGGATTAAGGAAAATCCAAAGGCGTTTTACTCCTATGTTAGGAACAAAAGGGTGGCTAGGGGAAAAACCGGTCCCCTCAGGGACAGAGGGAATTGTGCTCAGAGACCGAGGGAATGGGGGAGATCCTGAATGAATACTTTGCGTTGGTATTCATGAAGGAGAAGGGCTTGATGTCTGGTACAGTCTTCAAGGGAGCTTTAGACCAATTGAAGGAACAATCGATTATGAGGGAAGAAGTGTTAGGGCTTTTAGGTAGCATTAAAACTGATAAATCTCCGGGGCCTGATGGCATTTATCCTAGGCTGCTTAGGGAGGCGAGGGATGAAATTGCTGGGCCTCTGATACAAATCTTTGTCTTTTCTTTGGACACAGGTGAGGTCCCAGAGGACTGGAGGATAGCAAACGTGATACTGTTGTTTTAAAAGGGTAGGAGGAATAACCCAGGTAACGATAGGCCAGTGAGTTTGACGTCAGCGGTAGGCAAGTTGATGGAGAGGATTCTTAGGGATAGGATGTATGAGCAATTAGAGCGTTGCGATCTGATTAAGGATACGCAGCATGGCTTTGTAAAGGGGAAGTCTTGCCTTACGAATCTGGTAGAATTTTTTGAGGTGGTGACAAAAACGGTCAATGAAGGACGAGCCGTTGACGTCGTCTATATGGATTTTAGTAAGGCGTTTGACAAAGTCCCTCATGGTAGGTTGGTAGAAAAGATTAAGGCTCATGGGATACAAGGCCAGGTATCTAGATGGGTTGAGAACTGGCTTGCTGAGAGGAGACAGTAGTAGTGGAGGGGTCCTTTTCTAGCCGTCACTAATGGTGTGCCGCAGGGCTCAGTACTGGGACCTCTTCTTTTTGTAGTATATATAAATGACTTGGAAGAGGGAGTAAGTGGTGTGATCGGCAAATTTGCAGATGACACTAAGATGGCTGGATTGGCGGGCAGTGAGGAGCAGTGTCTGGCAATACAACGGGATATAGATAGGCTGGTATATTGGGCAGATATATGGCAAATGGAGTTTAATCCGGATAAATATGAGGTGATGCATTTTGGCCGGAATAATGTAGGGGGGAGTTATATGATAAAGGGTAAGCCTATAAAGAGTATAGAAACGCAGCAAGACCTGGGGGTGCAAGTGCACAAGTCTTTGAAGGTGGCAGTACAAGTGGAGAAGGTTGTGAAGAAAGCCTATGGTATGTTAGCCTTTATAGGAAGGGGTATAGAATATAAGAGCTGGAGTCTAATGTTGCAGTTGTATAGAACGTTGGTTAGGCCACATTTAGAGTAATGCATCCAGTTCTGGTCACCCTACTACCAGAAGGACGTGGAGACTCTGGAGACAGTGCAGAGGAAGTTTACCAGGATGTTGCCTGGTACGGAAGGACTGGGTTATGAGGAAAGATGGAGCAAATTGGGGCTGTTTTCCCTTGAAAGACGGCGACTGAGGGGGGGGATCTAATAGAAGAATATAAGATTATGAAGGGTATAGATAGAGTAAACAGAGGTAAGCTATTTCCTATGTTAGAGGCACACAGTACGAGGGGCCACAGGCTTAAGGTGAGGGGGGAGAGGTATAACACAGATATTAGAGGGAGGTTTTTCACACAGAGGGTCGTGGGGATATGGAATGCTCTGCCAAGTAAGGTGGTGGAGGCAGGCACGCTGGAGTTGTTTAAGAGTAACTTAGACTTGCACATGAGTGGGTTGGAGATGGGAGGATATAGCAGATTGTTTTAAATAAGGTTCATTAGCATTGGGACGTCCCTGGTAATGTAAAAGGATGTGGTATGATAATAATATTTTTCTCTTTTAATTCACAGGTTTTAAGTCGGTCCGTCTTGTTGTCCAACGAGGGGCATACACACAATGGGTCGTACTTGCGCTGCTCTTGGATGTTCGAGAGTAGCCTAGTGCTTCATGTCATTAGTGTGTGCTTGAACTGGACCAGATGCTGGGCAACACGACAGCTCAGTGACTATCACTGTTTGCTGTGGAGACACATGGATTTGGGCCGGTGTCTGTGGGAGTTTGTGCATTCTCCCCGTGCTTGCGTGGGTTTCCTCCCACACCCCAAAGACGTGCTATTAGACTGACTGGAGGTAATAAATTGTCCCTAAATTAGTTTCCCTCAATGTGGAATGCCATAAACAATAGATAAGGGTCACAGGTGGAAGGGGGGACTGGTAATGTTAAAATGGTGGCGTGGGCTCGTTGGGCCGAAGGGCCTGTTTCCCAGGCTGTTTTTGTTCTTTGTTCTTCTAAATTCCATCAACATCCTTGGTAGGGGTGGAAGGATTGTTAGCATTCAAGTATTCAGCAGGAATTTAACTGAACCAGCTGCATCAATATTTTGGCTACAGACACATGTCAGAGGCAAGGAGTTCTACAGAGAATAGATGTCCATCATCTACATTGCACAAGTTAAGAATGTGATGGAATACTCCCCACTTGTCTAGATGAAGGCAGCTCTAACGACATTTTACACCATCGTCAACATAAAGGGCAGCAAACACATAGGAACACTAAAACCCGCAAGCTTCTCATATCATGCACTATGCTGACTTGAAATATATTGCCATCCTTTCTATGTCACAGAGCCAAAAACTTGGAACTCCCTCCCCTAACAGCATTTTACATGCACTAAAGCACGAGGACTGCAGTGGTCCAAGACTGCAGCAAGTTCTGAAAGGCAGTTAAGGATGGGCAATAAATGCCGGTCGTGTCAAAATGCCCACATCCAGAAAACATATAAAAAAGCATAACTTGGTGATATGGTTTTCCAGAGGATTTTAATGTGACTGTCAACATATTGATGGACTGAACGCTGACTCTGAAGAATGTAACATTAAGGGCATAAATGTGCAGACATATGGTAGCAAACTCACTGCATCAAAACAAATTCCTGACAAGGCTATGTTAAAAAAAAATATAAAAAAAGGATTAGTTCAAGATTTATATACATTTCATGTTATTCCTATATTTGGGTAAATATACTAAACATAGAAACATGGAAACCAGAAGCAGGAATAAGCCATTCGGCCCTTCGAGCCTTCTCCACCATTCATTTTGATCATTGCTGATCACTGAATCCTTATCCTCCTTTTCTCCCATATCTCTTGATCCCTTTAGCCCCAAGAGCTAGTTTCTCCAGATAATGTTTTGGCCTCAACTACAATCTGCAGTAGTGAAATCCACACATTCACTACTCACTGGGTGAAGAAATTTCTCCTCATCTCAATTTTAAAAGATTTACCCTTTCCCCTCAAACGATGATCCCTAGTTCTGGACTCCCCCACTGTTGGGAACATTCTTTCAGAATCTACCTTGTCTAATCCTGCTAGAATTTTCTAAGTTTCTGTGAGATCCCCTCTCACTTTTCTAAACTCCAGTGAATATAATCATAACCGATTTAGTCTCTCCTCAGATGACAGACTTGTTGTCCTAGGAATCAGCCTGGTAAACCTTCTATAGTAAGGACATCCTTCCTCAGATAAGGACACCAAAACTGCACACAATACTCCAGGTGTAATGCCATATACAATTGCAGCAAAACATCCCTATTCCTATACTCAAATCCTCTCACAATGAAGACTAAAATAACATTTACCTTCTTTACTGCCTGCTGTACCTGCGTGTTTACCTTCAGTAACTGATGCATGAGGACTCCGATTCTATGACTCCAAGGTCTCGCTGAGTATCCTCCTCCTTCAATTTACACCCATTCAAGTAATAATCTGTCTTCTGTTATTACTATCAAAGTGGATAACCTCACATTTATCTATATTATGCTCTATCTGCCATGCAGATGCCCACACACTCAGCCTGTCCAAATCATGCTGAAGCATCTCTGCATCCTCCTCACAGCTCACTCTCCCACCCAACTTTGTATGATCTGCAGATTTGAAGGTAATATACTCAGTTCCCTCTTCCAAGTCATTAAATATATAATGTGAATAATTGGGATCCTAGCACAGATCCCTGTGGAACCCCACTAGTCACTGATTGCCAATCAGAAAAAGACCCATTTATGCCACCTCTTAGCTTCCTATCTGCTAACCAGCTTTCTATCCATCTCAAGGCATTGCCTGCAATCCCACATGCTTTAACTTTACACAGTAGTCTGTTCTGTGAGACATTGTCGAAAGCCTTCTGAAAGTCTAACTGAACCACATCCACTGATTCTCTTCGGTCAACTCGACTGGTTACATCGTCAAAGAGATTCAATAGATTCGTCAAGCATGATTTCTCTTTTGCAAACCCATGCTGACTTTGTCTAATTATACCACTGTCTTCCAAATGCCAAGTTATGGAATCCTTGATAATGGACTCTAGCAACATCCCCACTATCGATGTTAGGCTCGGTGGTCTATACTGGCAGAGTTCCAGAAATAAGATACATAAATAAAATGCTTTTGTTACCTTTATAGCAAGGGGGATAGAACATAAAAGCAGGGAGGTCTCGCTGCAACTGTACAGGGCACTGGTGAGGCCGCAACAGGAGTACTGTGTGCAATTTTGGTCCCCTTATTTGCGAAAGGATATATTGGCCTTGGAGGGAGTACAGAGAAGGTTCATCAGGCTGATACCGGCGATGAGGGGGTTAGCTTATGAAGAGAGATTGAATAGACTGGGCCTGTACGCATTACAGTTTAAAAGGCTGAGGGGGGATCTTATACTTACAAGGTGATGAAGGGGCTAGATAGGGTAGAGGTAGAGAGATTCTTCCCGCTTTGAAAGGAAAACAGAACTAGACGGCACAGCCTCAAAATAAGGGCGGAGGGTGGTGGTGCAGTTTAGAACAGAGTTGAGGATGAACTTCTTCACTCAAAGGGTGGTGAATCTCTGGAATTCTCTGCCCATTGAAGTGGTGGAGGCTACCTCGTTGAATATATTTAAGTCACAGGTAGATAGATTTCTGATAGACAACGGAATTGAGGGTTATGGGGAGAAAGCGGGAAAGTGGAACTGATCCACTTCAGATCAGCCGTGATCTTATTGAATGGTGGGGCAGGCTCGAAGGCCTACTCCTGCTCCTATTTCTTATGTTCTTATGTTACAATACAGCAACAAATATTATCTCATGAAACCCATCCCACTAGAGATATATAAATTGTATAGCAAGATAAGTTACTTTGATATCTTATTATTGGTGAAGATGGAGCTAGAACACTCAAATGTAATGTGGATGGAGGAACGAGGATCAATAGGTTATTTTTGTTTTTTGTCTATCACTGATTGTCATATTGGTTAGCAAAATTAATGAAATAAATATTGGGAAGACCGAAACCATTTTATTTAGTCTCCACCACAAACAGCCCTCCCTCACCATCAACTCTATCCCCCACACCCTTTGTTTATAAAGTTTATTTATTAAGTTTATTTATTGGTCACAAGGAAGGCTTACATTACACTAGGCTTGTACTCGTTAGCGTTTAGAAGAATGAGGGGAGATCTCATTGAGACATATAAGATGATGAATGGGATGGATAGGATAGAGGTGGAGAGACTCTTCCCGCTCAGAAAGGACAGTAGGACTAGGGGGCACAGCCTCAAGATAAAGGGGGGGTGGTTTAGAACGGAGTTGAGGAAGAACTTCTTCACTCAAAGGGTGGTGAATCTCTGGAATTCTCTGCCCGTTGAAGTGGTGGAGGCTGCCTCACTAAATATTTTTAAGACGCGGGTTGATGGGTTTTTGATAAGCGAGGGGATTAAGGGTTATGGGGAGAGGGCGGGAATGTGGAACTGAGCCACAACAGATCAGCCATGATCTTATTGAATGGCGGGGCAGGCTCGAAGGGCTAGATGGCCTACTCCTGCTCCTATTTCTTATGTTCTTAAGTACATTAACACTGCAATGAAGTTACTATGAAATTTCCCAAGTTGCCACAGTCCAGCACCTGTTTGGGTCAATGCACCTAATCAGCACATCTTTCAGACAATGGGAGGAAACTGGAGCTCCCAGAGGAAACCCACCTGGACATGGAGAGAATGTGCAGACTGCACACAGATAGTGACCCAAGCCTTAAATCAAACCTGGGTCCCTAGTGCTGTGAAGCAGCAGTGCTAACCGCTGTGTTACCGTGCCCTCTTTGAAGAGCTATCAACCATATAGCTGCATCATAAATCAGACTATTTCCATCTCAGTAGCGTCTCCCATCTCAGTTCATCTGTTGCTGCAACTCACATTTATGCTTTTGTTACTCCAGATCTGACTGTTCTGAGGCACTATGGCTAGTCTCCCACATTGTACACTCCATAAACGTGAGGTCTTCCAAAGTTCTGCTGCCTGCATCGTAACTCATAGCCACTGTTGTTAATCCATCGACCATATTCTTGCTTACCTAGATGGGCTCCTGATTGAAGGAAGCCTTGACTTAAAATTTTCATCCTCATTTTCACAATCCTTCATGACTTGGTCCCTTCCTACTTATGTAATCTCCCCTAGTCCTACAACATTCTAAGATGTCTGTGCTCCTTTAACTTTGGCCTCTAGGTTTTCTGATTTTAATTGCTTCTCCATTACTGGCCATGCTGTCAATGGCTGGATCTAAGCTCCAGAAACCCTCAGTCTCTCTACCTCATTTTTCTCTTAGAAGATGTTTCTTAAAACCTACCTCTTTGACGAAGTATTGGTCATTTGCTCCATATTTCTTTATGTTGCTCCTGGTCACATTCTATCTTATAATGCCTCTGTAAAGCACCTTGGGACATTTTATGATATTATAGATGCTTAATAAATAAAGATTGTAGTTTCATGTAATAAAAAGTTCAATTATTTCTTGATGGATAACAGTCACTTCAAGAAAGGATTTTTTAAATCAAAGATTAGCATCTCAAATAATAAAGACTTCTATTTTTAATATTGCTTTTAACAACCCCAGTAAGCACCAAAGCATTTTACAGCCAAGTATTTTTGAAATGCTTTAAACTGGTAGGAAATGTGGCAGCTGTATTGTTCACAGCAAACTCCTACAAATGGCAATGTGATAATGACTAGATAATTAGTTTCTTCTGGTTGTTTTAAGCATACATAAGTATTGGTCAGTACACTGGGGAGAACTCCACTGCTTTTCTATGCAGTAGTGCCATATGGGGTCTTTTACATTCATTTCAGAAAGCAAGCAGGGTCATGGTTTAATGCCTCATATGAAATACAGCATCTCTGACAGTGCAGCATTCTCTCTGCTGCACTGCAGTATCAACCTAGATCTTCAGAGACTTGATTAGATCTTTGTACTCAAGTCTCTGAAGTGGAACTCAAAGTCAGTCTTCCAAGTCAGAAGTGGGAGTGCAACAGCTCTCGCAGTCATTTTTTTCTCGAGCTATTACACTCTCAGTGACAGAGTTGAACTTAGGCCTGCAAGCATCTTTGTTTATACAACAAAACCTATGAGTTACTAACACTTGGATTGCAATAGCTGTCCTCTTTTTGCAGGAAGTATCATTGTATATTCAGACAGTAGTTGTAGGGATGACTTAAATCTCAGTACTAGCAAGGAAGGGATAAAGGGACCCATGACCGTCTGTCAGTCATCAACATCTTCAGACTGTTGTACTTCAAAAATCTGGAAGTGTGATATCAGGCTATGCCTTGCGTTTTAAGGTTTAAAAGGGGTTAGTGCAATGAAAGTGCATTGAAAGTGCATAGCTTGAGTGCCCATGGTTTTGGTGCCTTGTGTATCTGGTGCAGTTATTTACTGTCAATAAGTATCCATTTCCTGCTAGCATCTGTTTTTTGGAAGCATCCATTTATTCAGGCTTTAGTGTACTTTGTGCTTAGTGCACAGTGATCGTAACAGAATCCATCAGATCCTATTTTGACTAAAGCACATTGACTCTAGATATTCTTTCAAGCAATCCATTTAATCAGGCAGGAGAGTGGTGGGTGGAAACCAAGCCTCCTACCAAGCAAACCAGCACTCAGAGACAAGATGGTCACTATTCCATTAATCAAAGAAAATCTTCTCTGTTACCACGAGTGCCAAGCATTTAACTTTCTTGGTGGGAAAATACAGGCAACAACATTCATGAGCGCAGTACACATACGTGACTCACATCAATACCAGTTTAGAGCATATTTATTTGCTTAAAATAACATTCCAAAATCTCCCGGATTGTTTTCAACTGTAGTGAGACATTGACACCGATATCAGGAGATTCCTGATATGATACTAGGCTTTGTGTAAGTGGTGTACTGCTGTTCAGCTGTCCAGTTAAGTGCCCGAGTGGCAAGAGGGCAAAACCCCAGTTGCCTCCATTAAATCCAGCCCTTAGTTTCTGTCCACCTGATTTGCCCTAATTACTGGATTTTATATGATATTAATGGAGAAGGTCCATTAATATAAGTCAATGAGGTGTTTTGGAGAGGTAATTCATAGGGAGCCGTATGTACTGACTTTCCCTGAAGCCAGGGTTACAGCTTGTTCAAGTGCTGCAAAGGAAAGTACACAATTAGCCAGAACTTTTGCAGTACCAAATGCTCTTTCCCACTTTTCAAACTTGCAACTTAATTACGATTAAAATGCTTTGTTGTGGTTTAATATGAATTTACAGGAAGACTTTTCTTGGTCTGGCCCCAAATACTCACTGTGCCCAGATGATCCAATGTATCAGAAAAATCAGGAGGACCAAACACGTATCTTAAAGGAACCTGCTTGGTTTTGTACCAATATAAGGGAAGGTGGTGGGTTTCTTTCCTGATGCATGCTCTGATCTACCTAATTTTTACAATATTTGTTAAGTTCAGGCCGTCCAGTATATCAGAGTGTAGGATCGAGAAAATTTCCCCTTTAATCTTTTTTTCAGTTTTCTGACATTTCAGGATCTTCACATGGACTACAATTGCTTCTTAGTGTCAAAATGACAGAGCTGTTTATAGAAAAGTCTAGCCTCTTTTCAAATTACACTTCAGGAGACAAAGTAGTCCTCCTTTTTCCTTACAGTTGCTGCTATTTACTTAAGTAATTTGTCATAGTCAGGGCATACTTCTGGAGCCAGACAGGATGAGACAGTTACACACACACGTTCCTTTTCTTCCAAAAGTTTGTTCATTGCATACAGAAACATAGAACAGTGCAGCACAGTACAGGCCCTTCGGCCCTCAACGTTGTGCCGAGCTTTGTCTGAAACCAAGATCAAGCTATCCCATTCCCTATCATTCTGGTGTGCTCCATGTGCCTATCCAATAACTGCTTGAAACTTCCTAAAGTGTCCGACTCCACCATCACAGCAGGCAGTGCATTCCACACCCCAACCACTGAGTAAAGAATCTACCTTGGACATCCTTCCTATATCTTCCACCATGAGCCTTAAAGTTATGCTTCCTAGTAACAGCTACATCCACCCGAGGAAATAGTCTCTGCACGTCCACTCTATCCTCCTCATCATCTTATAAACCTCTATTAAATTGCCTCACATCATCCTCTGCTCTAAAGAGAAAAGCCCCAGCTCCCTCAACCTTTCCTCATAAGACCTACCCTCCAAACCAGGCAGCATCCTGGTAAATCTCCTCTGCATTCTCTCCAATGCTTCCACATCCTTCTTATAGTGAGGTGACCAGAACTGCACACAATATTCCAAATGTGGTCTCACCAAGGTCCTGTATAGTTGCAGCATAACCCTACAACTCAAACTCAAGCAGCTTGTCAAATTGCTCCTGAAAATGATAATGCTTTAAGGTAGATCTGTCCATTTTCTGACCAAAACATACTACAACTTGGAAATTTTCACTGAATGAATGTGTATGTGCCCACTGACGAACTATGCAAAGAAAGAACGTTGCTGCATTATTCTTCTTTGTGAAATATAACTTTTTAAAAGCCATTCATTGTTCCCATCACAGAGCAAGCTGGCAGCAGCATATGGTCAGAAAAAACATCGGCATTGCCTGGATAGTGTAACAGTATGCCCATGGGGATTTCTTTGCTGATTGGGGACTGATCTCAGAGTAATGTTCAAACAAACATTTAATTTCCAGTATTCTATTCATGGTAAATTACTTAATGTCTGTTTTATATCGTCCTGGCTCATCTAGTTGTGAATGGTGAATAATTAAACAAGTAACTGGAGGAGAAGGTTCCACAAACATCCCCATCCTCAATGATGTCTGAGCCCAGAACATCAGTGCAAAGTATATGGCATTTACAACAATCTTCAGTCAGAAGAGCCAAGTGGATAATCCACCTCAACCTCTCTTGCGGTCCTCTAGCATCACAGATCATAGAATCCCTGCAGTACAGAAGAACCTGCTAATCCCTCGACACTAAGGGGCAATTTAGCATGGCAATCAACCGTACCCACACATCTTTGGACTGAGGGAGGAAATCCACACAGTCATGGGGAGAATGTGAAAACTCCACATAGACAGTCACCTAAGGTCAGAAATGATATCAGATCCCTGGTTCTATGAGGCAGCAGTGCTAACTACTGTGCCGCCTATGGTGCTTGATTCACCGTTATGTGATATCAAGAAACAAGTGAAGGCAATGGATACTGCAAAGGCTATGGGTCCTGACACCATTACAGCAATAGTACTGAAGACCTGTGATCATCACTAGCTGCACCCATAGCCAAGCTCTTCCAGTATAGCTACAACACTGACATCTACTCCAGCAATGTGAACAACTGCTCAGGTATATCCTGTTCACAAAATACAGGACAAATCCAACCCAGCCAACTGCCAACTCATCAGTCTGCTCTTGATCATCTGTAAAATGATGCAAGGGTAGTCGATAGTGGCACTTTTTCAGCAATAACCTGCTCACGGATAGGTTCTCCCTGCTCACTCAGTTTGGGTCCCTCCTGGACCAATCAGCTCCTGACCTCATTACAGCCTTGGTCTAAAGATGGACAAAAGCGTTGAACCCTGGAGGTGAGGGGGAGTGACTGCTCTTGACATCAAGGTAGTATGTGACTGTGTGACATCAAGGAACATTAGCAAAACCAGAATCACTGAGAATCAATGGAAGTTGTACTTGACACAAAAGCAGATGGTTGTCGTGGTTAGAGGCCAATCATCTCAGTCCCAGGACATCACTGCTGGAGTTCCTCAAGACAGGCGGATTCGATATCTTCCTCAAGATAGGCAGATTTGATAGGGTCTTTTAAGAGACTTTTAGATAAGTACACGGAACTTAGTAAAATAGAGGGTAATAGGTAAGCCTAGTAATCTCTTAAGGTAGGGACATGTTCGGCACAACTTTGTGGGCTGAAGGGCCTGTATTGTGCTGTAGTTTTTCTATGTTTCTATAGTGTCGAAAGCTCAATCATCATCAGCTGTTTCGTTAATTATCTTCACTTTATCAGATGGTCAAAAGTGGGTACGTTTATCATTGATTGTGCAATGTTTAGCACCATTTGTGACACTTCAGATACTGGAGCAGTTTGTGCCCACGTACAGCAAGATTTGGGCATTCAGACTTAGCTAACAAGTGGCAAGTAACATTCACACCCACACAAGTGCCATGCAATGACCATTTCCAACAACAAAGAATTCTCCATCCCTGCTTGCCATTCAATGGCATTCAATTATCACTGACCAGAAACTGAACTGGACCAGCAACAGTAAATACTGTGACTGCAAGAGGAGGTCAGAGGCTGGGAATTCTGTGGAGTGTAACTCACCTCCTGATTGCCCAAAACCTGTCCACCATCTACAAGACAAAAATCAGGGGTGTGATGGAATACTCTCCACTAGCCTGGGTGAGTGCAGTTCCAACAACACAAGAAGCTTGACATCGCTTAGGTCAGATCGGCCCACTTGATCTGCACCCTGTATGAGACCTTCACCATCCACTCACTCTATCACCAATGCACAATAACAACAGAATGTGCTATCTATAACATGTGGCAACTTTTAAGGCTCCTTTGACAGGACCTTCCAAATGCATGCTTCCACCACACCAGTTGCAAGTTCTCCATGCAGAGGACACTTGTTGTGCATGGTCACTCTGAAACTGAGCTGCAGGTCATTATACACATCTCCCAGGTCCAGCAAACTAAGGTCAGCATTACCAGTCTCCTCAGGTGGGTGCCAACACGTGCCCTCAAAGAAAGCCCAGTTCATTTTGCCCCTACAATTTGTCCTACAAACCTCATTACGTTGTCATCTCAAACATCATTCAGAACTTTCCTATGTGTTGAACTGTAAGTACAACATTACTGGAGCTCAAGTCTAAACGCCCAATATCATACCGTGTACATATTCCCCGCAATGTCTATTCCCAAGCTCAATCAGAGAATTAACCTTTATGTTTCATTTCTGGAAGAAAACTGAAACTAACATTTAGGTATAAGCAAAATGCTAGAAACCAAATAAAAACAGGAAATGCTGGAAAATCTCAGCAGATCTGGCAGCATCTGTGGAGAGAGAAACAGAGTCGTGCTACAGAACTCAAATTTGCAACCGACATATCAAAAGCTATTTCATTAACTGAGGGGAATCGTGCACTCTCTGGTGTCACGAACAGTGCCGTTTAAATGCAAGTCTTTTCGTCAACATTTTTGAAATGGTTTGTGGGAAACCATTTGCTTTTTTAAAAAAAAACCATAAGACTCAAAACGTAGATGCTGTCAGAGCTGCTGAGTTTTTCCAGTATTTTTAGTTCTCATACTCTATAAAAGTAGTTTTGTACATCACTACACCCTTTTCCACCCATCCCCATCCCAATGGGAAACACTGAAAAACCATTCTGATTTGGAACAACATCGCCATTCTTTCATTGTCACTAGATCAAAATCCTGAAACCCCCTCACTGACAACATTGTTGTACTTATACATTATAGGGGCGGGCATGATGGCAGAGTGATTAGCACTGCTGCATCGCAGCGCCAAGGTTCCCCTTAGTGTCTACAGATGTGTAGGTTAGAGCAACTAATGAGGTAAATATGGGCTGAAGTGGTTGAAAAAGGCAGCTCACCACCACCTTGTCCAGGGTAATTAGGGATGGACAATAAAACACTGGTTTAGGCAGTGACATCCATGTCCCACGAAAAGAATAAAAACATTTGTATATAGGGTAATTTAAAATTACCTCATTGCCTGATCTCGATAAGTGGTCTCACAACACTAGGTTAAAGTCCAACAGGTTTATTTGGTAGCACGAGCTTTTGGAATGCTACTCCTTCATCAGATGAGTGATCTCGGTCCTTGCAATACAAATGGCCTGAATTCTATGTTTAAAATAATTGTACTGCTATCACCACAGGCAAATACCGAAATCAGGAGGTTTCTGTCCAAGTTGCCTGGGTCCTCTGGATGCTTTACTATGCTTGAACCTCACCAAGAGACTCAGCATTAAGATGCGTATAACAGCATGCTGTTGTGGGACTTGCATGAAAAATGCCCACTTAACAATCCAAAAAAAGTTAGGGCTTGAACATTTCAGTCTAAGTATGTGATCAGTCTTGATGGCTAACAAACAAACTTTCAGGCACTGAAAATTAATATTAGAAGTGTAATGCCGCATTCCTTCAGATTTTAATTATCGTATTCAATTGTTAAGAATGAGATAACTTAAAAACCTTTTCTGTCTCTTATCTCTCTCTTAGATTCATGGGTGGCATGATGGCGCAGAGGTTAGCATTGCAGCCTCACAATACCAGGGACACAGGTTCGATTCCCAGCTTAGGACGTTGTCTGTGTGGAGTCTGCACATACTTCCCATGTCTGTGGGGTTTCCTCCGGGTGCTCCGGCTCCTCCCACAGTCTGAAAGATGTGTTGGTTAGGTGCATCACTGTGCCAAACAGGTGCTGGAGAGTGGCAACTGAGGGATTTTCTCAGTAACTTAATTGCAGTGCTAATGTAAGCCAACTTGTGCCTAATAAATAAGCTTTAAACATCCTTTTCCTCTGTTTATTTTGCTCTCCTGTACATGATTTTACACTCAGTTAACGATTCTAACTGACATTTTCTGAGGTGAAACAAGCATACCTCAGTAGGGTTCTTTAAACTGTTTATTTAAGGGAATTACACAGTTGTTTATTCAGTTCACACAAGTCCTACAAAATTCCCTGCAGATGATGTTGCTACAAAATGGATTTCTATTCATTGAAAAAAAAATAGAAAGTCTGCATGCTAGTGAAAGTGTAGTAAACAACTGGTGCCCTTCATTAGTCACTGATCACACAATCGGAGCCAATGTCATGATATGAACAGAGCCAACTGAAGATTGCAGATGTTGCCAATTCTTTTTCTATTTCCTGCAGAGAAACTGTGGGCCATCATGTAGATGTACAGGTGCTTCCCACTGATCAACTTGGTTTTTGAAAATTGTTCTTTTAATTCCCTGATCTTTTCTAATTCACTGAAGCACTCTGATCATCTTTGTCCACATCACAGTAGCATTCTTCCTTTTCACCACTCCAACGCACATTAGTCCTAATCTTCTCCAAGGTCATGTTGACAATTTTTCTCTCCATTTCCCAAGTTCAATGAATCGGTGCCTCTGCACTACAGAGGGCATAACAGTCTGACTATTGCAGATTTTCTGAGGCACTATTTGAAGAAATGCTATTTTAATATGATATAGTTTGCTGACCTGCTAACTCGAACAGATTAATTTGATTGATTAAGGTAATGTGACATTCAGAAGTAAATAATTCAATTGTGAGGGGTTTGGACAGCTTGATACATACTTCCTGTCAGCCAATTTATGAACATGGGATCATTAAGAGCAGGCCACTAAGCCCCATGAGGTTGCTCTCCTACTCAATTAGATCCACAATTACATTTACCTGCTATTGTTTCTATCCGTTGACACCCTTACCTAACAAAAATCTCAGTTTTGAACTCTCCGTTTGGACAGGGAGGGAGGTGGGGTATGGAATTCTACGTTGCCCATTACCCTGTGCGTGAAAAAATGCACTTAATTTAGTTCCTGAACAGGCTAACTCTAAATTTAAAATTATTCTTCAATGTTCTTGATTTTCCCCATCAGAAGAAATAGCTTTTATGTATCTGTCCTATCAAATGCTTTTAATATTTTAAATGCTTAAATATTTTACATTCTCGGGAATACATGACTGGTCTATACAGGCTGAATCTGCACAAGACCAATTTATCTTGCCTGAGTTGTGGTGCTTAAATTGGAAAGCAGCACTTAAAATGGAGTCTATACCAACTGAAGCAAAGTTTGCTCACTATAGCAAATATTCCAGCCCTCTTAAAATAAAGGCCAACATTCCATTAGACTTTCGAATTTGCCTGTCAATTTTAAATGATTCATATACTTAAAGTTTCAAGCTTTGCTGCTCTACTGTTCTTAGCTTTCCTCCGTTTGGAAAATACTTTGATTTGGTTTCATGTTTTCAGATTGGTAGACCTGACAATTGTCCACGCCAAACTTCATTTGTCATACCTTTACCCCAAACTGTATACATTTCTTTTCAACTTCTTGCCCCCATCAGCCCAACTTATTGTCTCTCTTAATTGCATGTTATCTGAAAAGTTAATTTTACAACTTTCAATTTCTTCATCCAAGTAATTAATGAATACGGTGAAAAGTCAGAGTAGAAATGTTCATTCACCATTACAGAGTATTTTGTAATACAGCCTTGTGTATCCAAACAGAAAAAACATGCCAGGCCAAAAAGGTCTGTAAAGTGGGAAAATTAAATCTAAATCCTGGATTTGAACATAATAGTCTTCTGTAATCTCACATATCAAATAAAGTAATAGGGTGCTACATTTCCAAATCGATGGCAGTTAATTCAAATTCAAATCCAAACCAAGGAAACTTACAGACCAAATGTCATTGGCTCCCTGCAATCTTTTTCAATGATTCATCAAGCTAAATCATCTGTGTTAACTTGCTTTGTCTTATTTTAAAAACCTATTTGGAAGTGATTGGAATATTTTTCTCAAAATTTTAACTGATTGTCTTGCAGTCTGAGTTACCTTTCCAAAAACATTAAAAAAGAGCCCATTAGGAATGTTTCTGCTCCTCATCAACTTACAAGCATTCTATCATGTCAATAACCATGTACATACTAATATAAATATCTAGTTCAAGGTTTGTAGCAATATTTTAAAGGTAATTTTTAACTACAATTAATTTAAAAGCATTCAGTGAGCCCTAGCAGGCTCTGTCATTCTGGAGATGGGTGGGGTTTAAGGAAGTTTTAGGGTTTCAATTTATCTGTGTGTTTACGGGGTGACTGAATATTTTAAAGCAGGGGAAATGGCTGTAGGGTTCAGGGGAAGTCCCAGCAGACTTTTGATAGCTCTCTGCAGCTTGGGCTCAGGAGAAGTTCTGAGTAGCTGAGAAGGTAGCCGAAGGTCACTGGAACCATGCTGACAAGGGTTAGGACTCAGCAGCCTTGGACTCATTTACAGCTTAGGTTAGCTGGAGAGGTTGGAGCTTGGTGAAATCCAGAGGCAGGGTCAACCCAGTGAAGCTAGCTAGCAAACAATTAAAGAGTTGCAATTGCGCCATTAAGTAGAGATGGAAGTGTAGACTGAGACATCCAGGAGAATAGAGTGTTAGGAGATAAGATTGAAATCCTAGGTGGTGTGCAATCATTGAGGCAGTCTGAGTTGGAGCAGTTGAGCAAATTCAGTGGTTACATTTTCGAAAGTGAAAAATTTGAGAGTCCTTTGTGAGAATGACAAAGTTTCGACAAGATTGTCTGACTTAGTGTTTACTGATGTCTGGGTGGGCAACTGAAAAATTGGTGGGATCTGTCTTGGTTGCGTTTACAATGTATTGTACAGCATAGCATGTTCAAGTACAATTTGTGTGTTCATTCATATGTTCCTCATATTAACCGAGTGTAAAATAGATATCGTATATTGTTTCATCTTCTTGACCCAGTATAGCAAAGCATTTTTTTTTGTTTGTTCAAAACCCGAGAAATCTTGCGGCTTTATTATCTTGGCAGGTTTCTTGCATCTTTAACTTTGCCTACTTTAAACATAACTTTATTGGTCTCTGTTTGGATCTTAACAAAAACATGGGGGGGTCTGATTTTGGGCTTTCCTGATGCCTTCATCTTTCCATGAAATGTGCAAACCACTATGTACTCTTTCCCTTGTCTTAAGGGATGCAAAATAGCTACAGGTTCCTTGTTGCTGTTTAGATTTCAGTAACAGTCACTTTACTGACATAAGGTACGCTCAGTAGGAAACCAGTTATTCAGAGTGCCATTTTCTCTACAATTGAAAAGCTTGAAAACCTGCTGAGCCAAGAACTGGCTAAGTTAAATACACATATGGTTTGCAGACTTAAATGTCAACACAAACAGCATTCAAACCATTCACTGCACACAGGTTACTGGAAAACTTTTCTTGTAAATACTAATCCTTGAGGAAAGATATGGTAATATTGGGAGTCTTCAAGGTCTTTACTAAGTACAAAACAGTCTCATTTTAGCTAATTGCAAAACGTTGGAAGACTGAAAAGCTCAGTTATCTTACAATGCACTTGCACTGCAACTTTAATACTGGCA
This sequence comes from Carcharhinus amblyrhynchos, assembly GCF_965287045.1. NCBI lineage: Eukaryota > Metazoa > Chordata > Chondrichthyes > Carcharhiniformes > Carcharhinidae > Carcharhinus > Carcharhinus amblyrhynchos. The sequence continues at coordinate 33,366,792 of NC_137327.1, forward strand.
CGAAACTAAATGCTAAATTGGAGGTATATATGTAGCATTAGTTCAACTCAAAAAGAGTCATCCTACACATACTGAATCAGGTGTAATGGAACATCAAAAATAAATAACACAACTATCTAAATGTTATGTTAGCTAATACATGATATTTACAAGAAACAAAAGACTCAGGATAAGCTGCAGGATATGCTGTTTAACAATGACAGGGACGCAATAGTCTGCAGCAAGCAATATATACCATTAAAAAAAATTGATGTCTTGTGTTGTTGATTAAGGATGGGTATAACCTGTGGCATATTGCAGGCAGGTTGGAAACAAATAAACACAAAGACCCATTATCTGAGTTTCATACAACCTGAATACCCAGTAGAAATAAGGCTTTAGGACTGAATTGGCAGGACATATATTATTAACTGAATATTGCAATATTAATCCAGTAGGAAAGAAATGAAATGGCGTTACAATAGAAATGATATCCATGATGAGAGGTCAGCTGTTCATCAGGTCTCGGAATCAGCATAAGGAATTCATTGAGATGAATGACAAGAAACAAAACAGTGGCTGATAGAGCCTTGCAAAAAACATTTTCAGAGATTTTATTGTGTTAATTGAGCCATGTTTGTCAATTGGTTTCATATGCACATGAATTCTATAAGGAAAAAATGGGGCTGAAAATCCACTTGGGCGGGGATATCTAGTCTCAAGTACAAAGTAGTGCTTGTGTGGGCATTCAGAGGTTAATCCTGTAAAAATTTACAAGGTCAAAGGAAGGTCCCATTATTTGCATGTGAATGGGCAGAACCTGTGTTACTAGGAGAGCATCTAGAGTTCCAGATATTAGAAAATCATCTGACAAGTGCTGGTTCCTCCCAAAATAAATAAATAAAAATGCCCTGCAGCATTTTGTAAGGTGGGTCAAATTTTCCTTTGATTAATCCTCATCCTTACATTCCCACTGCCCAAACACCTGCTGGGGGTACTGACTATCAATCTATTCTCTATGTGCTCCTAAGCTGAAAATAAGGGAACTCACAGTATAGGAAACAATCAACTCCATACTTTGCCCTTTGCCACTTCCCTGGAAAGGGGAGACATGAGCCCTAACAAACTCTCAGAAGCCCAAATGCAAGATATGGCCCCTTGCTTTGAGGTGCTTATCTAGTAGTAACTTTGGCCCTTTCACCAGTTATTTTGCTGGGAGGAGAAGAGCTATGTTCTACAGATGTTTACATCTACAGTTGTCAACAGAGCCCTCAACAGCTTTCAGTCCATCTCCTGTGCTATGACCCTCACCCTGCCCCGCCGTCCCAGAACGGTTAGAGTCCCCCTTGTTCTCACATTTCACCCCACCAGCCTCCGCGTGCAAAGCATAATCCTCTGCCATTTTCGCCAACTCCAGTGTGATGCTACCACCAAACACATCTTCCCTTCACTCTCTCTGTCAGCATTCCGCAGAGACCGTTCCCTCCATTATACCCAACACTTCTCCCGTCACTTATGGCACCTTCCCATGCAATTGCAGAAGGTGTACACCTGTCCCTTTACCTCTTCTATGCTCACTATCCAAGATCCTAAACATTCATTCCAGGTTAAGCAGCGATTCACCCGCATCTCTTTCAATTTGGTGTATTGCATTCGCTGCTCCCAATGTGGTTTCCTCTATATTGGAGAGACCAAGCATAGGCTGAGTGATGGCTTTGTTGAACACCATCAGTCTGCGTGTAGTCAGGGCCCTGACCTTCTGGTTGCTTGCCATTTTAACATATAATCTTGCTCCCATGCCCACACGCCTGTCCTTGGCTTGCTACAATGTTCCAGTGAAGCTCAATGCAACTGGAGGAACAGCATCTCATCTTTCGGCTAGGCATTTTACAACCGTCCGGTCTCAACATTGAATTCAACGACTTACGATGATTTGCTCTACCCCGCCTTGGCCACCTTTGTTTTCATTCTATTTTATTTAATTTTTTGATTGTTCTCTTCCTTTTCTTTCTTTATTGCCTTTCCTCATTTTTATTCCCCCCCTACTTCATCTCCCTTCCCTTACCCCTTCTCCCCCGTGTCCCCTCTTCTACATTCTACCCCCCCACCCTATACTTTCTATAGCTATGACTCATCTTTCATTCCCTCCCTCTGCAGTATCAATATCTCCCACTTTCTATGCCTTTTAGCTTTGACAAAGGGTCATCTGGGCTCGTAATGTTAGCTCTTTTCTTTCCTGACAGATGTTGCTAGACCTTCTGAGATCTTCCAGCATTTTCTCTTTTGGTTTCAGATTCCAGTATTCACAGTAATTTGTTTTTATGGATATTTTGCTCCTATGAATTTTTGTTGAATTTGCTTACTTTGCATCATAAAGAAAATTATTTTGAAGACTCCATTATTAAAACAATTGTTATTTGATTCAATGTGGGCATCTGTTTGAAAAGACACCGTAAACCTCTACACTTGTCTTGAACTGCAGTACAGGTAATTTTATTGCTTTGTTAATATATTATCTCACCTTCTATTCATCTACATCATCCCTTTGCTATGTTAGATATTACAAAACGGATCAAAATAAGCAGTGATGGTTCATAATTCCATCTCCACAATAAGTTTTCAATTAAGTTAATTTATTCTGAGGTTCTTCATGCAGACTTGCCATTGATTTAACCCACACAAATGGAACCTGTAGGAGCCAAGCCAATTGATTTAGTTTTCCCCATTCATACAAGGAGTTCAATATAGAATAGCTTGTCATCAAGTATCCTTTAATAACAGCTGTGAACAGTTTTATGGAAATCATCCAATGCACCCAGCTGCTAGCATATTTAATTCATTGTTTCCTTCACTCTGAATGAATGATTTTTGATTAAGAGTTAAAGGATAGTTCTGCAAATCTATAAAAATGTAGTACACCAATGTTTACTTAATTATGTACATTACACAGAATGTTTAGCAATGTGAGTATACTGACTGTGATCAGACTAGAAACTCAGTAGATAGGTGTGAAAACAAACTGTTCCACTGCTAATTTTTACTTAGCTACAAGTACATGCACGACAATTGTAAAAGTGATGCAAGTGAACAGAGAAAACTGCCATCTGTTAAAATATGACTGCTATTAATGATACAGACCATGTCTTTACAAGCTAGTATAAGCTTGCTTCACAAAACTTTGTAAAACTTGGATTAAGCCACATGTGCTTCAATTTCACTCAACGCTCTCAAAATAAATTGAGAGCAAAACTATCAACCTAGGCATCACTGAACACAGGGTATCAGTGGAACTTACTTACAGATCCAAATTTGACTGATATGAATATAGAAATAATACCCCAAAAAAAAGGAAAATAACATCTAAAGGAAGAAATTATGATTGGTTTAATTGCTAAGTGTGGTAATGAAGTGGATTGGAGGAAGATAAAACCTTTCATATACTAAAGATTGAATTTGGAAAATTTCACAATTATAAAGATTTATATTTTCTAAGTTATTTCTAAGTTTGAGGATTGCTAAAAGGGTCACCTCAATGTTGTCTCCCAATCTTTAAAAGGAGGAAAATGCAAATATTTGAAAAAGGCTCAACAGTAGGGAAATATCATACACTAGCAGGCAATGTTTTACAATGATCAGCAACTTTGCATTTAAAGTTTTATTTCTGAGGGATGCAGTTGCAGGTTAGTGTCAACTGAGAAAGGATACATCAGGCAATAGTGTGTGTGAAGGTTTGTTACTCAATTTTTTGCTTTTGAGATTGAAACAGAATATTGAGGTTCAGCTGCAGAGGCTCTTAGGTTTCTGATAGTAAAAATAATGGTTTAATTTAAATGCTCGCAATTCCTGTTCTGTTCCACACATATTCTAATTGAATACAGATAGCCTTGCCACACCTTTTTAATTTTGGGAAAGTTGGATTCAGAAATGGGAGTAGGATATTTTTCTTAAATCCAATGGTCTTGAAATCTTTGAAGGATCGGGTTGAGTCAAAGAGAAAAAGATAGATTTTCTCAGCAGCCTGCCAAATAGGATTACAATATTTCTCCATCATTAGTTAGGTTTATGTTTTGTACAACACTGAACTTGCCAAAGGTGGTAAGTAAGGACATTTTTTTTAAGATCATTTTCATCACTTGCTTATCTCAGTGTAATTCAGATTGATTACTATGCCAAAGAACGCATAACCCCTCTGTGGCACAGATAGCTGAATAACATCATTGTTCATCTTTTTCAAGACAACAAATCCAAAACAGAAGATGCTTACTTTCTAAGCAAAACGCTGACATACTTTGGTTCATATTTTGAAAATATCTGGAGCCATTCTGACTCTATGGGCCTGATTTTACCATTACGCTTGTTTTTTGGGCGAGAAAACTTGGTAAAGTTGGGCGTGAGGAGAGTAGCATGATCCATGTCCATCTCTGTGCCGATTCCCCCTTTACTAAGGCCTGAAAATGGCCGCGATCGGGACCGTGCCTGAAACATCCAATTTCAATTGACTTAATGGGCACCTCCCCCTTTACCACCACATGCGCCCATCCAGAATCAGCGCGAAACAGACATGGCTCAATGCAAGTCCAATTCGGGTGCTCCAGTTAGTGAGGAGGTAAGTGCTGAGCGTCTGACAGATCTCTGCTTGAGATCGGTGGGGGAGGGGAGAGAAGGGAAGGTGGGTCCAATGACTCTCTGCTTGAGATCAGTGGAGGGGAAAGGAGGTCTACTGCCACTCTGCTGAGATCACGAGAGGGGAAAGGGGGTCTGTTGTCATTCTGCCTGAGATCAGTAGAGGGGAAGGGAAGTCTGCTGCCACTCTGCCTGAGACTGGTGGTGGGGGAAGAGGGGGAAGGTCCCACGATTGGTCTAGGTGGTGAGGGAGTGGGGGGATATGGGGGGGGGGGCAGTAATGTTGGGGGGTGTCCAGTGTCCATGGGGAGGTATTATCTGGCCTAGGAGGCATGTGGCAGGGGAGCGGCATTCTATCAATCATTTATTTTCTGCACACGCGCAGTCAGAAGCGCTGATTGGGGCTGCAGGGTTTTGGGCTTGTTAAGCCCCTCCCACAGGCTTGTGCAGCACGATTTGGAATCGCTGTTATTTTTTCAGGCAGAGTGCATACTAGGGTGCCTCAGAATGGATCTAAAAGTCGGATCTGAAAAACTCCCAGTTTCAAGTCCACCCAGCACTTGGAGTCAAAATGGTAAAATAGGGTCCTATGATTTTGACTAGGATAGAACTACAATCAGATTCCTTTCCCTTATCCAGATCAACTAAACCTAGATTACTGAACAAAAATGACTGATTTGAGAAAACAATTGCCAAAAATACAATATACTACATGTTATTGATTATTTGAATCTGGCTAACCTTATAGAATACAGAAAACATATAACAGTATAATTTTTACGTAACACAATAGACGTTTCCACGTTGGAATCACTTATAATATCTACGTGATTGTTCATTAATCCTTCAAAGAAACACTACCGCTCCAGTTTACTCAAAAAATAGTTCCCATTGTACATTGTACTGTCATCAACAGAACAACATTTAATAATTTGGATTTTGAAATTTTCTAATATAACTTTTGTATTGCAATTTCATTGTAGAATGTACAGGGAAATGCTTTTCTTGGAGCCACCTAGCTGGAATATAAACTGCTTAATTGTGCTGTATGTCAAATATTTTTCAGAAGTCAGTGTTACATTTCACCGTCTTTAAAAGATTTGCAACTAAAGTGCAAGTTACAGTGCCTAATATAGATAATAAATCATTACTTACAGTGACCTTGTCTGGACAATCATTGGAGCACAACCCACTGAGAACTGGGAAGGAAATGAAATAATCATTGTTAAACCTTGCTTTCAATGTTAATAATGTATAAATAATTCAAAGATATGAATCTTGACTTAAGTAATGCACTAAATAATGTGGTCTTCAGATGAGGTGCAAGGCAGAGGACAATCTAGATGCATAGAGTTAAATCCTCATTCTAATTTCAGAAAACTTGGAAGCAGTTAGCTGAAAGCAGGCCCACGAGTCAGGAGCTACAAAATCATGTTGCATAGTACCAATACACACAAGAGCGTGATTACATGGATAAATTCCAAAAGTAGTTTCCATCATAAATGTGGACACAACAATTTTACAGAGGAAATAACAGATACAAAAGTATGAAAAATATATTTTTTGTAGTCAGATACCTACTAATGTTACATGAACTTTCAGAAGCTGTTCTGTGCTGTACTGTCACAGCAAAATGTTTCAAAAATATCAACTTACATGTTCAAACCTCTAGATGAGTTCCACAGCAAATAAGTGAAAATAACTAATGATTGCCCAAAGGAATCTATTAAATACTATTAGTTCTAATGACATTAAAAATCTGTGAAAACAGCTTTTGTGGTTGTTGTCTAGCATGCTAAATGTTATACTCTTTTAACTTCTTATAATCAAAAATGAGTTTCCCCTTATCTAGCACAGGCAGATTAGACTTCAAAAGCAATTTGCTTTTTACTGTTCATCATCTTGGCTTCAACATGGATTCTTCCCATTTGCCATATATACACGATTACAAAAATACCTAGCAGAAATTTAAAACATAGCACTACCATATCTATATTCATCTTAAGTAGAATCTCAACTCGAGAATGTTAAATGGATAACCTGCTAGCCAAAATGTTTTGAACAATAAAGTTCGATTGCAGATTAATAACCAATTAGGAAAAAAAGCATTTGTGAAATGCTATATGCACTAAATTTACTCATTGCAAATATACGTGTTGAATAAGTTAACTTACTATTCTAATTTTGTTTAAAATAGCAGGAAGCTGTGCTAACAGAAATGATATTAAACAACACTCAAGGGAATCATCAACACTATGGATCTCAATCAGCAATCTTTCAAGACAATTTGATTTCAAGCAGATGTTGGAGATTACAAAGTACATTAACAACAGAAGCCTAAAAGCTGCACAGCACTGCAACCATGTTGTGGAATAGATTGCTACACCACACAATTGTTTGAAGCCCTAGAACATAATAATTTGATTATGTTCTCCAAAGCACATTTCTAGGGTAACAACTCTCTTCTTAAGGTAATGTATTTTGTTTAGAAATCTATCAAACTATAACTAAATATAAAAAATTAACTCGTCATTGTTACTGGGAAAAGATCAACTTGGTTAATTAATGTTTCTGTATGATAGTAATTAAAATGAATTCAATAATTCAGTGAATTCAGTAAATGAATTCAATAATAATGTTGTTTAATATAATTAAATATGAATGAAATAAGCAAAACTGTATTTCCTATTAACTTAACCATTGAGTCTGTTTGAAGTTATGTCAATTATTATTCAATGGGAGGTTAAATATTTAAGGTCATCTCACTACATGTAGGGTCATGAAAACCTGCTCTATGGCAAATAATGATTATAAATTTGCCAGCTGGACACCCGGATTGAACTTTAAAAATAAAGACCAAAGTGCATCTAGAGCTCACAGGCAAAGATGGCTAAACAATTTGCACTATGTTCCTTCCACATTCCAACCCATTGAGACTGAGATCCCACATACGCAAAAAACCAATGGCCTCAGGGGAATATGAGCGGATTGCATATTCTTCCCCCATTAGCAAAGGATCAAATTAATAATCTGGTGTGCTCAACTGGGGGGAAACAATTCATTAAATGTACTCACTTGATATGTCTGTATGTGTGTGTGTGTGTGTGTGTATATGCGTGTGTGTGTATGTGCGTGTGCACAAAAGACACCAGGTGGGATCCTAGCTCATGGCGTGTTTCACAGAGGTGGAAGTGGCCTGCAATTGGTTGGCGGCAGGATAGGTGCACCCTCTGCCACTTGGGAATGTGCAGTGGAGGTTACTGTTGGTAGGGGCAGAACATCCTGGAAAATTCCTCTCAGAGCGTATTTTGTTTTATTTAGACCTGGTTAAGTACAATAAAGGTTATCCTTGTTTATTTGTTAAAATTCAAGAAAATCTGTCTGATCTTGTGTTTTATGATCACGTTATGGAATCAGTTAAATACTAAAGTGGCAAAACATTCTTTTAAAAAAAATCTGCTGATGAGGAGAGCGAAACAATGGGGAACAATTATACCCCCTCCTCATCTGTGAGAACAATACTAAAGCCCTGATTTTTAATATAAAACTTTCCTGGTCATAATACAGCAGGTTTGGGTTGAATGCCCGATTTCCTCCTGATTTTACACTCCACTGACCTCTGCACAGCTGGAAGCTGGCAGGGCTTGTTCAGGCTTAACTGAAAGCACCTTGTTCTCGCTGAATGCTTTAGGTTCAAATCAGGGCATAATAGCATTTGATGATGGCAGATGAACTTCAAGTATTATCTTTCAGGTTTTTACACTATTTTGTTTTGACAGTCTTGTCCATTTCTTCCTAATGGTAAAGTTCATGCATAATCTTTGACACTCCTTTGGTATCTCACCAACAGCACCATACGTGTGTGAAATTAGTGTCAGGGCAGGATATTGGATCATGCATGCCTCAGAGACAAATCAGGTACTTTCTTTGGCTGACAGCAAAAGGCCCCTTGTTTCCAAATTTGCAGATGGCACAAAGATTGGTGGGGTACTGAGCTTTATGGATGGAACCATAAATGTAACAAGAAAACTATAGTAGGTGGATTTTGATGCTGGGTAAGTGTGATGTCATCCTCTTTAGACCAAAAAATTGATGGACCTGTCAATTACTTAAATAGCAAAAACCTGGGAACTATGTATGTCTAAAGTGATTTAGGGATCCATGAACATGGATGACAAAAATGCAGCAGTTAGATACAAACAAATCAAAAAGTATAATGAATTATTTGTCTCCATAATAAGTGAGCACAATATCAATAAAAGGAAGAAAATCTGCTGCTCTTCTACTGCTGTCTAGAATGGCCTCACAAACTAAGTATGCTGTATCAAGTTGCAGTGAAAAACAGTAGGAATAAAACTGGATGGACCACCTGCTATTGACATAGGCACTAGATGCAACAAAAGCCCAACTATGCATTATCACCACACTAACTGGTTCACATTCAGAACAGATCTAGTAGATCAAAACTCAGCATCCACCCTGGGCAATCATCATTGTCAGTAGTGGAACTATATGCCACCACAATCTGTAACCTCATGGTCCTGTATTTCCCTCACTCTACCATTACTATCAAGCCAGGGGACAAATCGTTTCTTCAATAAAATGTGTCGCATAAGAGCACATATGAATAGCACCAGGCCCATCTAAAAACTAGCTGCCAATCTGATGAAGGTATAGCTTGAGGATATATGCATATTGAACATCTGAAGCAGCATGCAATAGACAGAGATAAGTGATTCTACATTCAGCACAGCAGATCAAAGCTTCCTTGCCTTCCCACATTCAGTTATGAATGATGGTGGACAATTAAACAATCAACAGGAGGGGGAGGCTCCATGAACATTTCCTTCCTCAATGATGGTGCAACTCAAAAGATGAGAATAAAGCTTTTGAAACCATTTTCAGTCAGAAATGCCGAGTGACTGATCTTCCTGGAATCCTTACTGCAAGAAGTTAGTCTTCAGCCAATTTGGCACTATCCACATGATATCAAGAAGCAGCTGAACACAACGGACACAGGAAAGGTCGTGGGCCTTGGTAACATCCCAGTTGAAAACTTGTGTTCCAGAAACAGCTGCAGCTGATAAAGTGCAAAATTGTTCTGATATGTCCTACCCAGGACACATCCAATCAGACCAAATCAGCTTATTCTTAGTCAGCAGTAAAGTTATGAAAAGGGTTCTTAACAATGTCATTAGAATGCACTTACTAGATAGGATTATATTGTATAGAAAATACAGTACAAACACACGTCATTTAGCCCAACTAATCCATGATGGTTTTTATGTTCCACTCAAATCTCTTCCCACCCTTATCAAAATCTCCCAATTATATCTATCTCTTTGCTTCTCTCTCATATGCATGTATAACTTTCCCTTAAATGCATCTATACGATTCACTCAGTGGTAATGGGTTCCACATTCTCACCACTCTGGATAAATCTGTTCCTTCTGAATTTCCTCTTGGATTTCTTGGTGACTATCTTATATTGATCCTCCCCACTGGAGGAAACATTCTCACAGCGTCCATGCAATCAAAACCTTCCATAACTTTAAAGAAATCTAGTAGGTCTCCCCTCAGTCTTTTTCCAAGAGAGAAGGAGATTCAGCCTGTCAATTCCTTACTGATATGTATCCACGTATTCATCGCACCACTCTTGTAAACCTTCTCTACACTTTTCCTGTGTTTTATATCCTTTCTGTATTACGCTGATCAGAACTGCATGCACCTTAACTGTGGTTTAACTAAGGTTCAAAACAGGCTTAACTTTTCAACTCTATTCCTTCAGGAAAAAAAAGCAGAATATATATTTCTGTAATTTTGACAAACACTGTTTTAAATATTTCCATTCTTATTCTTCATGATTTTTTAATGGCCTTACTAACCTGTGGCACAACTTTTAGAGATCCTTTCTTCATCATCTGGATTTGAACCTTCTAAGTATTCTATTCTTCCTTCCAAAATTACCTCTTCTTGAACTTAAAGTGCCAACAATTTTCCCATTCTGCAAGTTGATTAATCTCCCATAATTTGTTGCAGTCCTCCTCACAGATTTGACATAATTCACAAATTGAGAAATTGTATTTTAGATTCCAAAATTCAAATTGTTAATGTAAATCATGAACAGCAATGGTCCGAGCATCGATGTTTTTTACCATTTATATAGATGATCTGGAGGAGGGAACCGAGTGTAGGGTGTCGAAATTTGCTGATGACACCAAGATAGGGAACGGCAAATTGTGCGGAGGGTGTGGAGAGTCTGCAGAAGGATCTAGATAGGCTGGGCAAATGGGCCAGGAAATGGCAAATGGAATTTAATGTTGGCAAGTGTGAGGTGGTCCACTTTGGTAGGAAGAATGGTAGGAAGGACTATTACTTACGGGGCGAAAAACTGCAGCAGGCGATGGTGCAGAGGGACCTCGGGGTCCTTGTGCATGAGTCGCAAAAACCCAGCTTGCAGGTGCAGCAGGTGGTCAGGAAGGCGAATGGGATGCTGGCCTTCATAGCGAGGGGGATTGAATATAAAAGTAGGGAGGTCTTGCTGCGGCTGTATAGGGCATTGGTGAGGCCGCAGCTGGAGTACTGTGTGCAGTTTTGGGCACCGCACCTGCGCAAAGATATTTTGGCCTTGGAGGGAGTGCAGAGGAGGTTTACTAGGCTGATACCGGAGTTGAGGGGGTTGAGCTATGAGGAGAGGCTGAATAAACTGGGCTTGTACTCGTTAGAGTTTAGAAGAATGAGGGGAAATCTCATTGAGACTTATAAGATGATGAATGGGATGGATAGGATAGAGGTGGAGAGACTCTTCCCGCTCAAAAAAGACAGTAGGACTAGGGGGCACAGCCTCAAGATAAAAGGGGGGCGGTTTAGAACGGAGTTGAGGAGGAACTTCTTCACTCAAAGGGTGGTGAATCTCTGGAATTCTCTGCCCGTTGAAGTGGTGGAGGCTGCCTCGCTAAATATTTTTAAGACGTGGGTTGATGGGTTTTTGATAAGAGAGGGGATTAAGGGTTATGGGGAGAGGGCGGGAAAGTGGAACTGAGCCACGACAGATCAGCCATGATCTTATTGAATGGCGGGGCAGGCTCGAAGGGCTAGATGGCCTACTCCTGCTCCTATTTCTTATGCTCTTATGCTTGCAGAACACCACTTGCCATTGTCTGTCATTCTGAATATCTACCTTTGATTCCTTCTGCTTTCTGTTATGAAGCCAACTAACATTCTAGTCTGTCACTTGTCCCCCAACTCCACACCCACTGACCTTATTCATTAGTCTATTATGGGGCACCTCATTGAAGGACCTCTGAAAATCCAGATATATTTCAACCACTTGCCTGCGCTTTGTTACCTCCGTAAATAATTCAAATCAGTTTGCTTAAGCAATATTATTGAAATCCATGATGATCAAGCATTATTGTGTACTTCTTAAAATTTCTAGTTGTTCGTCTATTCTCTCGTTTAGCAGGAATTCCATTATCTTTCCTATCACTGAGGGTAAGCTGATTGGTCTATAATTCCCTGGGTGTGTCCTGTACTCCTTCTTAAATATAGGAATTGCAATAGCTATCTGCCAGTCCTTCTGGCACATCATTTCAACTAACTGCTAATTATGTGTAGTAATCTGTCTAACTCTTTCCTAGATTCGTGCAAAATACATGGATGCATTCCATACAGACCAGGATCTTTGTACTGAGAGTTTATTTAGATTATTCAATACATCTCCTTTTTAATTTTAAATCTACTTGTCAATTCTTATCTTATTATTCAATGTCATATCTACTTGTTCTACTGTCCTAGTAAATATCAAAGCAAAATAATTACATTATATTTTTGTTTTTTTCCCATTATGGCCCTGATTATCCTTTAATGGTCCTATTCACATCACAACTTTCCTCTTTTATGACTGTGTCTAAAATATTTTACTAATTTGTCCCATGTTCTTTGATAATTTAATTCACAGTTTCTCTTTGCCTTCCTAATTGATTTAAAATTTCTCTCCTAATCTCTTCATGTACTTTTATTATGCACTCTTCTGTTGTATATGTACTTAATGTGTGCCTCTTTCCTAACTCAAGAGTTCTCTGATGTCTTTATTCATCCATGGAGTCCACTGGTCTTTAATTAGCACTTTTTGCAGAATATATTTTTCCTGCACTTGTACGAACACAGTTTTAAATGTTTTCCATTCTGATTCTACATCGCTGTTTGTCAATAGTAGAAGCCATTTTATATTGCTAAAAAGACCCTTAAAATCAGCTTTTCTCCAAACTGGTTTTTCACGCACACGCACACTCTCTCTCTCACGCGCACGCTCTCTCTCTCTCATGCGCTCGCTCTCTCTCACGCACGTTCACGCTCTCTCTCTCTCACGCACGCACGTTCACGCTCTCTCTCTCTCACGCACGCACGTCCACGCTCTCTCTCTCTCACGCACGCACGTTCACGCTCTCTCTCTCACGCACGCACGTTCACGCTCTCTCTCTCTCACGCACGCACGTTCACGCTCTCTCTCTCTCACGCACGCACGTTCACGCTCTCTCTCTCACGCACGCACGTTCACGCTCTCTCTCTCACGCACGCACGTTCACGCTCTCTCTCTCTCACGCACGCACGTTCACGCTCTCTCACGCACGCACGTTCACGCTCTCACACACACACACGTACACACTCTCTCTCTCTCTCACACACACACACACGTACACACTCTCTCTCTCTCTCTCACACACACACACACACGTACACACTCTCTCTCTCTCACACACACACACACGTTCACACTCTCTCTCTCACACACACACACGTTCACACACTCTCACACACACACACGTTCACACACTCTCACACACACACACGTTCACACACTCTCACACACACACACGTTCACACACTCTCACACACACACACGTTCACACACTCTCACACACACACACGTTCACACACTCTCACACACACACACGTTCACACACTCTCACACACACACGTTCACACACTCTCACACACACACGTTCACACACTCTCACACACACACGTTCACACACTCTCACACACACACGTTCACACACTCTCACACACACACGTTCACACACTCTCTCTCACACACACGTTCACACACTCTCTCTCACACACACACACGTTCACACACTCTCTCTCACACACACACACACACGTTCACACTCTCTCTCTCACACACACACACACGTTCACACTCTCTCTCACACACACACACACGTTCACACTCTCTCTCTCTCACACACACACACGTTCACACTCTCTCTCTCTCTCTCACACACACACACGTTCACACTCTCTCTCTCTCTCTCACACACACACACACACGTTCACACTCTCTCTCTCTCTCACACACACGTTCACGCTCTCTCTCTCTCACGCACGCACGTTCACACTCTCTCTCTCTCACGCACGCTCACACACTCTCTCTCACGCACACACGTTCACACTCTCTCTCTCTCGCACACACGTTCACACTCTCTCTCTCTCACGCACACACGTTCACACTCTCTCTCACACACACGTACACACTCTCTCTCACACACACGTACACACTCTCTCTCTCTCACACACACACGTTCACACTCTCTCTCTCACACACGCACACACGTTCACACTCTCTCTCTCTCACGCACGCACGTTCACACTCTCTCTCTCTCACGCACGCTCACACACTCTCTCTCACGCACACACGTTCACACTCTCTCTCTCTCACGCACACACGTTCACACTCTCTCTCACACACACGTACACACTCTCTCTCACACACACGTACACACTCTCTCTCTCTCACACACACACACGTTCACACTCTCTCTCTCACACACGCACACACGTTCACACTCTCTCTCTCTCACACACACGTTCACACTCTCTCTCTCTCACGCACACACGTTCACACTCTCTCTCACACACACACGTTCACACTCTCTCTCACACACACACACGTTCACACTCTCTCTCTCTCTCTCTCACACACACACACGTTCACACTCTCTCTCTCTCACACACACACACGTTCACACTCTCTCTCTCTCTCACACACACACACACGTTCACGCTCTCTCTCTCTCTCTCACACACACACACGTTCACGCTCTCTCTCTCTCACGCACGCACGTTCACACTCTCTCTCTCTCACGCACGCACGTTCACACTCTCTCTCTCTCACGCACGCTCACACACTCTCTCTCACGCACACACGTTCACACTCTCTCTCTCTCTCTCACACACACGTTCACGCTCTCTCTCTCTCACGCACGCACGTTCACACTCTCTCTCTCTCACGCACGCTCACACACTCTCTCTCTCTCACGCACGCTCACACACTCTCTCTCACGCACACACGTTCACACTCTCTCTCTCTCACGCACACACGTTCACACTCTCTCTCACACACACGTACACACTCTCTCTCTCTCACACACACACACTCTCTCTCTCACACGCACACACGTTCACACTCTCTCTCTCACACACGCACACACGTTCACACTCTCTCTCTCACACGCACACACGTTCACACTCTCTCTCTCACACGCACACACGTTCACACTCTCTCTCTCTCACACGCACACACGTTCACACTCTCTCTCTCTCACACGCACACACGTTCACACTCTCTCTCTCACGCGCACACACGTTCACACTCTCTCTCTCACGCACACACGTTCACGCTCTCTCTCTCTCACGCACGCACGTTCACACTCTCTCTCTCTCACGCACGCTCACACACTCTCTCTCATGCACACACGTTCACACTCTCTCTCTCTCACGCACACACGTTCACACTCTCTCTCACACACACGTACACACTCTCTCTCTCTCACACGCACACACGTTCACACTCTCTCTCTCACACACGCACACACGTTCACACTCTCTCTCTCTCACGCACACACGTTCACACTCTCTCTCTCACGCACACACGTTCACACTCTCTCTCTCTCACGCACACACGTTCACACTCTCTCTCACACACACACGTTCACACTCTCTCTCACACACACACACGTTCACACTCTCTCTCACACACACACACGTTCACACTCTCTCTCTCTCTCACACACACACACACGTTCACACTCTCTCTCTCTCTCACACACACACACACACGTTCACACTCTCTCTCTCTCTCACGCACGCACGTTCACACTCTCTCTCTCTCACGCACGCTCACACACTCTCTCTCTCTCACGCACGCTCACACACTCTCTCTCACGCACACACGTTCACACTCTCTCTCTCTCACGCACACACGTTCACACTCTCTCTCACACACACGTACACACTCTCTCTCTCTCACACACACACACTCTCTCTCTCACACGCACACACGTTCACACTCTCTCTCTCACACACGCACACACGTTCACACTCTCTCTCTCACACGCACACACGTTCACACTCTCTCTCTCACACGCACACACGTTCACACTCTCTCTCTCTCACACGCACACACGTTCACACTCTCTCTCTCTCACACGCACACACGTTCACACTCTCTCTCTCACGCGCACACACGTTCACACTCTCTCTCTCACGCACACACGTTCACGCTCTCTCT